>NC_142198.1:8807500-9177500 GCF_026936395.1 Plectropomus leopardus | reverse complement strand
CGAGCAATCTTTCAAAACATCTATCAAAAGTTGCATCACATACAGGTGAAGAAATGTGCCATTTTTTGACAGCCTAGCTTGTAGTTCATCTCCCATTACCCCACCCACCTCAGGTATGTAACAGTCTACAATAGTGATTTGTTCAAAACAATGTTATTGCTGAAAGTTGATGAAAATAAATCTGTTAATTCTGTTCTTAATTAGTTTTTCTTCATTTTTTTATTTTTATCTGGCGCCCCGATTAAAATATGGGCTGCCACGTATTGATATTACATTTTTGGTGGACCACTGATTAGGAGCTGTACTGAAGACATATCATTCTGTTATGTAATGCACCACAATCTCAGAGTGCAGTGCATACTCTGTGCAAAGAAGGAGGAGCAGAACATTAGGTAAAGCAAAAGTGTAACTTCATTGTTGATTGCGCTGGGTCTAAAAATTTGCAAAACAAACAGGAGAGCAAAGACAAAGTCATGGAAACTATTTCATTGGGTAGTTGTGGTCCTGCATCATCACATAAAAGGAAATACTTCAGATGTTTTGATGCTTTATGTAACACTATTCAAACCTAACAAGCATATACTAACAACCCAAGCTCTTTCACTGGCAATTACATAGGCGACTGTCTACTTTGTTTATGGCAATGGAGAAATCGGAACATAATGGTGACAAATCATGTCAGCTGGGGCGGCCCAACGTGAGGTGTGGGGTGTTTATGGTGTGCAAATGAAGGTGTTTATGATGATGTGCTATGCAAGACTAACGCACTTCCTCTAATTAGGACTTGACCTATTCTGAAATTGCTCCTTTGAGGATGGGGTACATATGCACACATTCACACGCAAAGAGACACAAAAGCTTGCATACCCATACGCGCACAAAGACATTGTAAAACATATGATTAATACATCGAGTGACAAATGCAAATGCGTTCCAATAAAAGAAACAAACAAGAGAAGGCTGCATGCTGGTGTGGGGTGGTGGAAATAGAGGGATAGATGTGAGTAACGCTGATTGACACAATGAGAGGAAAAGACAAGTGATTTATGGGATGAATTGTGAGATGACAGTGAAATCTTTTTCTGATATTCAAATCCAGACCGATAAGGAAAAGAAAGACGAGGAATAAGTGAGGTCTCGTAGATTGCTCCAGGCTACAAATACTGCTAGAGTAAGGGTTTTAGTTCCTCTGGAGCTACATGGGCTGCTTTGGATGTTTTAAAAAGTCCACTGACTAGCACATGACAGTAGGAGGAAGGACACAGAGAGGGCAAAGTGGGAAAGAGGAAAAGGAGGAAGTGAAATGAGGTGCTGAGAATTCAGGAGGAGGTGGATAATAGGAACACGGGGAGGAGAGAGGAACAGCAGGATTTCGCCCTATTACTTGCTGTCTCTTTGTGGAGACAAGAGAGGGTGGGATGGGGAGGGGGGGTGGTGGTAGAAATGATAAGAGGCAGAAAAGATGGGATAAATATCTCTGGAAGGGCGAATCTTGAAATAAGGTAATGACTAGAATTATAGCCTGGCAGTTGTATGCCTCTACAAAACAGTCAAATTACAGTTACAGTTAACATCCATGTTTGTCCAGACTCATATGTAACCATGACAGCAAATAATGCTTCACAGCAAATAATATGGATGTTACTTCAAAGAAACTATATTTTCAAAAACACAGATGCTTCATACACATCTTGAACCACGCAGCACAGAAAATCTATACAATCATCACAGTTTGAAGATGGACACCCAGTGGTACTTAGTGTCACCAATTCAGTATCTTAACAGATGTATCTCCTTCTGTTCCTGAGTCATGATGCAGAATAATGGCAAGAGAAGTGTTTTCGCAGAGCATTATAATATCATAGTGACGCTGACCTTCGACCTTTAGAATATATAATGTCATCACTTTATCATTTTATCCAATAGAGTACCCCAGTAATCAACCCGGAAATGAAATAGCATTTCAGCACCTCAGATTCCGTGCTGTATGAATGGGTTTTCTTAGAAGCCTTAAATAAGGTCAGTGGTTAACACAAGCCTAAGAGACTTTTACGCGCCAAACACAGCTTTACAGCCTCGTAGTGGTGGCGACAATAGTGTAGCTTTATATTATATTATAGCCAAGCACTAGCTTTTAACTTCTGGTGATTGCATTTTTTTAAAAAACACAGAGTTTATTTTCTGCAATAATCCAAAATCCAATTGAATAATCCCATTTTTTTTAATGATGGAACCAGGATTTTTACTTCTGGCGATTCCATTTAGGCTTCAAAAATCCTAACAGTGGTGCTCATTTGTGAAGATTATCTTGCTGAACAAAATGTGTAGGTATCTTAAAGTTCATTTTAAACACAGAATTTATTTTTCAGCAATAATCCAAAATCCAATGGAAAAATCCCATACGCTTTTTAATGAGGGAACCAGGATGAAGAATGCGGTGGATCAACCTGAAAACATAATGCCTCCAGCCATGGCTATTGCCTGCGCAGAGGCATAAAAAAGAGGAATTATGAGAAATGGGCATTTTTGGCAAAGGGAAATGAAGGAGAGGTTTAGCAGGTTGGATAGGAAGAAAGAGAAGGACAGAGGATGAAGTAAATGGTCAGCTATGACTGAGTGATTCACTTCAGACAAATGGAAATATCTGTAAGAAGAGACTGATGGAAAGATCAGCACAGAGATGGAGAGACAACAATGTGACCGCTGCTCCCATGTTGATTCTATCAAATGCAGACAAAGACAAATATCACACACCTTCTTCATTCACCCTTTACTTCTTTACGGTATGAAGACAGATCAGACTAAACCCTCCTTCTGTTTTCACTTCAGTTTACAACAAAGCCATATTCCCATATCTTTACTTTCAGATGTAAAATGTTATTTGGACTTTAGTATATTGTCTTTATTATTCATTTATCATACAATGGGAGTAAACGTGTAAACAACTTGTGCTTCTTGGAATCAGCTTCACATCTCATCCAGGCTAACCTGATCACAGAGCTCATATGCCGAAAGGTTGGCAGATGCACTGTGATGAGTGCCTGCTGAAGAAAAATAGATTAAAATACAAAATGTCAAGGTGCTGCTTTAATACTCTCCACCTCTCCTTACCCTCCCTGCTTGCTTGATCCCAAAGCATGCAGTCCATCCCTCCCTGTCATTCTGTCGACAGGTGCTGCCGCTACCCTCGTCCTGTGACATCCATCACTCCTCATCCTCGTCTCCCCTCCCACCCCTACATCCCTCGCTTCACCTAAGTCTTTGTATTTTTTTTATTTATGTACCCTTCTCTTGCTGTTGTGTTCTTGACCTAAACATATGTGATGCTCCACCTCCTAAAGTATTCTTTCTATCTTTTCAATAACAGTTTCAAATGAATGTAATGCCATTTAAAGAGCTATGAATGTGAAGTTCATGAAACAACCATTTTTAAGGAAAATGCAGACAGTATAGTCAATACTTGTAGTCTTCGCTTTTCATTCACAGCTGTGGAGACTAAAAACTACTTGTCACTATTAGCTAAGATATTTTATTATGATTACACCCAGTGCAAATCTTTCTCCAGTGTTTTACCAGACGGTGTTTTGCTCCCAGAGCAGCAGCAGAGCTCTTACTTACAGAGCTGCCAATTCAAAACGACTCCTCCTTCCCACTTCTCAGGATTGCATGACACTATTTTAATATTTATGTGAACATGGAAAATTTATTCTAATTTCTATCATTTTTTTTTTTTTATAAAGGGGAACAACGCCCATTTTCAAAATTCATACATGTTATTCCTACGGTCTACAACAGCCCAAAAATATCATGGTTTTGCCCTTTAACATTTGACATTAAAATGGAATTCTTAAGTGTAAAAAAACAGACAAAAAAAACTTTTGCTGTAAAAATGTGCCTGTCATCATTCTGCTGTTTTATGCATACTTTGATATAGTCCCTTATAATGAATATTCTTTGGTAGACACAAGGGGCACTGGCTCTTGGGGGAGTTCATTGGTAGGGGAACATTCTGGTTCTGGTGAGAAAATGAAATACAATGCAGCTACCAGCCTATTAGATATCACACACTGCATAGTGACTTAAGGACGGATTATACAACTCATATAAACTGTTCTCAGTGTTAACACCCCCGCTGTTTCAATGTTCTGGCCATATTGGAATAAATGAGGAGATGCAGGCATCATTAAGGTGCACTGAATCACAGATATCTTGAGCATTACAGTTCCTTGATAACTGAGCAAACTCCTCTGATGAAGAACATGCAGTATATAGAAATTTCCAGAGCAAAGACTAAGTGAACCATAGATTTAGACAGTTTTGTCATCAGATGATAAAAAAATCAATGTCAGTAACTGGACAATCCTGAAACTAAGTGTGTGCATCAATTTCAGTCCTTATTTGTGAGTGCAGTTTTCTTCTTTTCACCAGCTAAGTGTTAAACTTTATTCAGAGTGTGAACTGACTGAAAAACATTAAGTTGTCTAAGAATAGTAAACTGTCTGGCAGCACTAGACAATCGTAATGCAACAGCACGGGTCGCGACACTGCAATTGTGGGTCAGACCTTTAAATAAAAGCTGAGTAATGGTTGTTTTTAACACTGCTCCATTTCTTTCAGCGAACCTCATTTGCCTGTGTTGTTTCTGTCTCTCTCCTCCCCTAGTTCCTCACCTGCTCTGAAAGCTCTATTAAAAGGAAGAAAGTCTTTCTGCCTGTTTCCTTTGAATACTTTATCACCACAAGAGAAAATCAAGTCAAAGAGATGCAAAATAAGGATGTACCCATCGCTGATTGGAACCGTTGGATCTTTGCTTCTATTTTATTCACACACATCCATAAATCTGTCTTTACATGTTCATCCTCCCTTTTTGGATTTCTTGAGCTCTTTTATTTCTATCCATTTGATCTCTTCTCTTTTCCTGCACTATTTCGTCCCCTAACACCCCATTTCCCATCTCTCCTTCTATTCGGCTTCCTCTATTCTTCATGCTTTTCTTAAATAGGAAAGCATTTTTCACTCAAGTGCTCCGTACAGGATGGCTGATTTTGTGCTTTGTGGGAAAAGTAGCCTTTCTATTTCAGTGTATGGCTCCTGCCCTCTCCTGTTGACACAGCTGCTCTTTTACAGAGTTGAACACACTAAGAAAATCACTGCATTTTCAACAGCACTTGAGTTTTGGTTAAAAGTTTGATGCCACTGCAGCATCCTTCAAACTCTGCTGTTCAGCCATTTGCTTCTCTGAGATTTGGGCATCTTGTTGTGGGGAATCTGTATCGACTCTGAAAATGGCACTGAATTGATCTCCGCTAGTCAAAGGAAATTATTCAAGTTGTGCCTCAAGTGACCAAAATGCCCATAGCGTGAGGACTATCTCAGCCTCCTGCTGTCCACCTTTCACTGCGTCACTCAAGTTGCTGACCTTGTCTCAGCCCTAGGGTAATCATTTATTCATCTGTCCCTCAAACGCAGCATTCCTCCATCCTCGCTGTTCTGTGTTGATTGTGTTTGGTTCATTTATATTGCATGGTAATGGTGGAGGGGGAGTTTGTCGCTCTGTTGACACATTTCATAGCTCAGCTGCGCGGCTAAACGGCATAGGAAGGCAGGAAAAAAGAGGCGGAGAGCAGAGATGGGGAACAGATAGAGGGATGAGAGAAAGGAGAGCGAGATGGATATGAGGATGATAAGAGGGAGAGAAGCTGTTCTTAAAGCAGGGAGGGTAAGGATGTGGGGAAAATGTACATTATTTTAAGATGAATGGTATGTGGGAAGGAAGAATCGAGTGATGCAGGGGGAGCTGAAGAGAAAATACATGGAGTGGAGACGAGGAAGAAAGTCCTTGAAGTGGAAAGGTCACAAGCTATTCCTTGGCTCCTCTCAGATGATTTATAGTGAAAGCAGCTATTTTCACACTGAAAAGTAATGCACCCTGAAAGTGAGAATGCCACATAATGGGGATGTTATCTCAATAGCTTACATCTTTTGGGCCTGCATCCCCAAATCAGGTGTGAATCTGAAATGTATGCCACTGATTTGAATATAGCTATAAAAACAAAATTGTCAGATAAATGTTTCATCTGAATGTGGTGATTTATCAGGTTAATGTTAAAATAAAACATTTGGTGCGATCACTGAGCCACATAAACTGTTAATGAAATAAAACAACTACCCCTAGGGGATTAATTAATGGACTTAAATTCAATTGAAATAAATCTGCGTGTGCAACACAACCATTTATTTCTCTCCCTCGCTCAGAAGCGACAGACAGATGATTTGTTTGATTGGAAAGCCACCAGTGCAACTCAAATCCAATCACATCCAAGGAGTCAAAAAGCGCTGTGTTAAGTCACCAGGCAGCAATGGCAGTATTTTATTCACAGCGTCCGTGACAAGGGGAGAAACGGTAAGAAACTAGAGGGTCTCTACGAAATTTATAGTTTCCCAATTGCAGTAAATTTGAAATGACGACAATATTATTGATCAGCTTCCATGGTTGGCTCGAACACACTTGCTCAGCCAGAGGTTGCAGATTTCTGACAGGATGCTGAAGGAGTGCACATCATGTACTTGTTTTTTTTTTTAACTTCTCTGCACTGTTGAAGAATTAATTTCCCTTTCATTCTCCCCTCAAGCAGTATCCTCCCACGGTTAGCAGAGTCTAGGCTACAGACCAAACATAACCCAGCCACAGCCATCGAGGCCCCAAGGCTTTTTAAGTGCTGTGCTCTGCTGAGGTCAAAAACGCCATTATCACCATTATCTTTAACACATGGTTTGATTTGTTTTCACTCTGACAAATTGCTGTTTTATTCTTATTAAACCTTGTTTTAACTAATGTGCCATTTTTATTGATTCAAACTGCTTTTCATTACCATTTAATTATTTGTAAGGCACTTTGTGACACTGTTAAGGCCCATAAAAGCTAATAGAGAATCAGCAACAAGAAACACATTAAAGGAGGGGGGGGCAGAGGATAGGAAGGAGAAAAAAGTGATAGACGATGAAGAGGTGGGTGTACAGTCTAGGGTGAAGGGCAAAAGAACCTGACAGCGAGAAGCATCCAGGGATCAGACCTCATCAGCGAGAAAGACATTTGTCGAGAGCAGATGAGAAATGGCACGTATGGGGTGCAGGTATACAGTGCGTGTGGATGTACACACAGAGCACTCATATGTAGACAAATGTGTCCTCTGAAGTGTAAACACTGTCAAGGAAATCACTGGTCCTCACACACAAAGCACATGGAAACACAATCTCCATAGCCATTACCATAATAAACATTTAACTAGATACACCTCCACGTGGTTGTATGCCTCCATGCACCAGTCAAGTTGCACTTACTGTTTATATCCATGTCTGTGAAAACATGGACGTTGCACAAATATCTTCCCCCCAGCCACACAAAAGATCTATTCAATCACAATTTCAAGGTGGGCACGCAAGGCTCTTGAGTTATGGTAGAAACAGTTCATTCCTGAGTCCAAGTGGACATTTGTGCAAAATGTGAAGAAACTAACTTGAGGACATCTTCAGATATTGCACTCAGGAAAAATTAGACCAATCCAAGGTCACAGTGACCTTGACCTTTGGACTAATCTAATCAACTCATCCTTGAGTCTACTCGAATATTTGTGACAAATTTTGAAAAAAAAAAAATTCTTCAAGGTTTTCTTGAGATATTGTGTTTACAACAATGAGACAAATGAGGCCACGGGGACATTGACCTTTGACTTATGATGACCAAAAGGTAATCAGGTCATCGTTGAGTCAAAGTGAATGTTTGTGTCAAATTTGAAAAAAATCCTCAAGGTGTTCTTGAGATATCGCGTTCAGAAGAATGTGCCCTATGAATGTGGACAACTTGAAAACATAATGTCTCGGCCTCGGCTATCGCTGGCATGGAGGTACAAAGATGCTGAAGATAAATAAATCTAGAAACTAAATAGAACTAAATGTACATCCCTCTCATGGAGAGATACAGATGAACATTCAGTCATGCAAAAATACACACACACACACAGGAAAATAACGTCATACCACTTACAGACCTCATATGTATGTTCATAATTGCAGTGCAACTACATGGATCAATGTGACAGACTTATAATTCCAGCGCTGGTTGATCTCTGCAGCTATGACTGTGAACACATGTGTACACACACTTGGATGGAGACATTCTATTATCTCCCATTGCCACAAAGCTCAGGTAACTGCTATTTTTGATATCAACACTGAGTGAAATGACCGTTATGGATGTGAAACAGATGCTCGTACTATAAATCCCACTGAAAATCAACCCTCCACACTCAGCTCTTTACATGGTCAGTTCACTGCTCTCCTTTGCTGGTTTGTGTGGTTGATACACCACCATACAAAACCAAGCTCTCAAATGTGGATGTATGCTGCACAGAGCATGTACGTGTGGCAAGAAAGAGGACTTCAATATGATGCCATTTTTCTTTGGAACCCAAGTGAAAACAACATATGGACTAAAACTGCTTACATTTTGCATGATTATTAGAAGAGAGAATTATGTTGCAGAATTAATCTTCGAAGCAAAGAGCTTATTGTTTCCAGTTGGGACCTGGCATTTTACCACTCAATGTTGAAACTGGACTTAGTTAAGAGGAAGAATATGCCAAGAATATTCAATGCACCAGCTAAGTGGTATAGATAAATTTAAGTGGAGAAACTGTTATTTTCTTGGTTCTTTTTGTTCTTTTTACTGGAAACCACAAAGTGTGTTTAGTAAGATAAAATCAGGAATTGACCAAGTGGCTGTTGACATCCAAAAACAGTCAGCCAGTTACTGTGAGAAAGCCCAGGGGACAGGACAAACAGCCCATCATTTGGAGCACAGTTTGAAATTTTGCACTAAAAGGAGCTGTATGCAACATTCTTAGTATTAATATGGCAGCAAACCACTGTGTGCCATGTAAAGATAAAGTGGATTAACGGCATCCTGTGCAGAGAATAAAGTCACACTCCCTCTGTGTGTGTTTTAATTAAAGCTTCTCTGTTCTTTGTTACGGTAGCCAATACGGGAGCTCGTGCATGCAAGTGCATGCAAGTCCCTGTGTGTGTATCCTGGCGAGCTAATCGCTGCCGCTCGACACTGCACTCATACGGCAGTTACCGCTGATAACTGCTTCCCAGCCCATGGTGGCGGTGCAACAACGTTCATGGCAACTTAATGCTCATCCTCCGATCCCACCCCTTCCACCTTAACACCGTTAGCTCTGTCAGCTCTGTTGACATTGTTAGCACTGTTAGCTGGTGTGATTTGTAGCAGTGACTTGGGACACAAAAAAAGATGGGTCACATGTTTGGCATGCCACAACAATAATAACTAACTGTATGAAGTATCAAGGTTTGATTAGTATGAGTCGACTTTCTGCTCCTTGTTGGGAAGAACTACTTTCAAGTACACCTGTATTTACATGAAATCAACTCAGCTTGCAGACTTTCTCTACACTTACAAGTGACATTTCAAAAAGGAGAAACTGCTCTGCTGTCTGCATGTGGTCTCCCAGACCATAGATTGGTTACGGCTTCTAGTCATTTTAAAATGAATCCTACCTCAATCCTCCCAGTGTCTGGTTGGAAGCCTCTGGCCGGGTCTTCAGTCGTCACTCTACACTGTATGGCACAGCCGTTCACCCTGATCTTATCTTGTTTCAGGGACAGTTCTGGCAAACTGCGGCCTTCACACACATGCAGCTGGGCATGCACCAGGTCCACACTGTTAAAGAGAGAGAGGCGATGACATGAATAAATTGATTGAAGGCCTGAATATGGTGTGAATAACCTTTAATTTCTTGATGTCACTGTGGAGAAAATCTTTTCTGCTTTTACCAAGGTTTTAAAAAAAATCAGTAAGGTCGTTTATTTAATATAAACATCTTTAGCTATTCTTGGCCTCAAATCAGAATAGGCAGTATGTGGATTTTTTTATTTGAACAAATGAATCAGTTATGCGTGACAAGAAAAGCAATCCCTCATGGATTCCTCTTAATGACAAAAACAAAGCAGATTAAAACAAAAGAAACTTTAGTTAGAAATTGATGCTTCCAAAACTGTAGTCACTGGGGAAGGACGCAGGATATGGAAAATCCAGTTTTATGTATGTAAACAACTAATTAGCAACATAACTTTCATTTGATTAGAGATTAAAAGGTGCCATCAAGAGTATCTTAATCAGCTAGGTCCAAGGATATGTAGATGCACTAATTCAAAGGCAGGTGGACCAGTGTTTTTGGGTCTTAAACAGTAACATTTTTTAAATTGCAAGTCTCTGCTTGCATGGACAAATGTACATACTTAGGGCACTGTACAGTAAAGAAGCCCAGGCTCAAGCAGTGACTAATGCAAAACTGCTTCACACTAAGTCACTGTGATATGACAAATAAGTCAAGATTGTTTGAGAAAGTAAACCTCTGCTTATGTAGTATATACTGTACTGATATGCTCATTATCAGTAACTACAAAGCATTACACTGTGATGTAAACCCTGGCTAAAAAACTAAAAAGTGTTGCTGGGGGCTTAATTTAAGTCCTCAAGAAAATTTAGCCAAATAAAAATGAGTTTTTATATAAATACATGGCACAGCAACACACAAACACACCGACTCTAACATGCACACTGCCTACATGTACAGTGCGTTTTATTCACTTATATTTAACAATGTTTTTTTGGTTTTTTTTGCCCCCGCACACACACATCGGAGTGCATTATGCAGATTTTTATTCAGCAATTACCCAATATTAGACAGAATTTAAATGTGAGAGGGACAGAGAGAAGTTATTTTCTTCCATTTCCATGAGTCGTAACCCTTAACACCAATTTTGGCTCATCTGTATGCATTTATTTAAATGTAAAGCTCAAATGAGACTTGATGGGTTAAGCTTCATGACCTTGCACAGTCTATCGTACAGCCAAAATGTATAAAAGTATTTTGTCATCGTTGTTTTCTGGACACATTTTAAATGCAGCAGTAGACGGACACAGAGGGCGGGGACACATAGCTCTCTAACGGCTGTGTCCCCACATCCGATCTGCTGCCAAACATAAACACACTCAGACAACCTGGAAGCCTCGCCGCCTTGAAGGGTGAATGAGAGACAGAAGGCGCGCACATTAGCAAACAGGCTCAGATTTTGGACACCGTCTTGGCTTCCGTCTCCTTAATGTCTCAATTAGATGGTATTCACATTCTGGCCAAACAGAAGGACAATTATGCATCAGCCTGGTGTGAAATGTGTTGGTGGAATAAGCAGATCCAATCTTGATAACTTGGATTGGTGCTAACGTCATGTTTTTGTTACAGTTTCATGAATATGTTGGGATTTTTGGAATGAGACAGTTCCGCTCGCATCCTTAAATAATAAAAGGACATGATGAAATGAATAACTTCATGAGCTATGACCTCAACAGAAGTTATGGAAATGATTCTCCGTTTCCCAGTGCTTTATCGTTTAATTAGGATACCAGTTTGCTTCCAGACTCAGATTTACGAGCGCTTTTATGGTCTCTGCATGAAAAAATGCATTTTTTTGCCTTCCCTACTCTCTTGTTTGAAATGTACTGTTGCCAAGTGCAAAATGTTTGAAAATTAAGTGACCTAGAAGTTTCAGCTTAATCATTTACTCTGACTATCTTTTTGATTATTTTTATTCATCAATTCTTGAGTGAATTCCAACTTAAACAAAGACAATAATAATGACTACTAAAGTTGAAATATGATTTTAAAAAAAAATGTTTGTTCAATAATAACTTCTCAGTTTATTCATTAGCCCAAGCACTTTTTAGAGCATTTGCACATTCATTTAAAGTGGGACAAATGATAAGAGCAACAACCAGGCAAGTTTACATCCATGTCTGTCCAGACTAATATAGGCAGTGAAGACTTCACAGAAATGTAATATAAGAGGTGTATTTTTTGACGAATGGAAGTTAAAACTATACTGACATGTGTGACTCCAGTGAGCTAGACATGCTGTCTTCCCTTAAAGACGATTTTTACAGGAGTACAGAGGACTGATGGAGAGCTTTCACACATGGTGCAACAACAATAACCTGAAGCTTAATGTCAGAATTGTAGCCGTGACACTTGACAGTGCTTCAAATATAAATGTTCCTGCATAAAACCTACAAATTCTAAAACATGGATGCTTCACACACATTTTAACGCATCAGCACAGAAGATCAATACAGTCAGCAGTCAGTTTAAGGGTGGGCACCTAAGACCAATACAATATCAGACCAGGTGTCTCTCTTTCTGTTGATGAGTTTACAGCGCTGAATAATGGGCAGAAAAGAGATTTATGCAGAATATTATGATCTCACTGTGATGTTGAACTTTGACCTTTTGGATGTAAAATGTCACTTAATCTTATCCTATTAGATGTTTGTGTGAAATTTTGTCATAATTAAGTTATGAATTCTTGCATAATGGCCAAAAACAAATCTTACATCTAATCACTTTAACCTAAAGTCAAAGAGGACATTTGTGACTTGAGGAAAAAAATTCCTCGAGGTGTTTTTGTAATATCACCTTCACAAGAAATTTGACAGACAAGGTCACAGTGACCCTGAACCCTTAAAATGTTCCTGAAATATTGCGCTCACAAGAATGGGATAGACAGACAGATGGACGGATAAACACACAGACAGAGGGACGGACAACTCAAAAACACAATGCCTGTAGTCACGATTATCCCTGACGCGGTGGCGTATAAATGTCAGACTAAAAATTGTGTGTGCAATTTGTCAGGATTGGAGTTGGAGTTTTGGCCATAAATATGTTTTGTGAGGTCACATTGACATTTGACCACCTAAAGTTATCAGTTTATGGAAGTGGAAGTTTGTGTCAAATTCTAGGAAATTCCCTCAAGGCCTTCATGAGATATCGTCTTCACTAGAATGAGACAGATGAGGTCAAAGTGACCATTCACCACCACAGTCTTAAAAAAAAACAAACAAAAAAAAAAAAACAAGTGGATGTTCTTGCCAAATGTGAAGAAATTCACAGCCATTCCTGAAATACTGCATTCACAAGAATGGTATGGACAGACGGAGAGACAGATGGACAACAATCAGAAACTTAATGCTTCCAGCCATGTCTAATGTTGGCCCTTTAAGTATCCAAATTTGAAAACACCAACTTGAGGAGGTATATTAGTATTCTAATGGCTCCCTTTTCACAGAAATGGAAGTCCTTTAATAGTATGCAGTTACACACATTTCAGTGGCAAACAAGACCAACTGAACATTTCCTGAGTCGAGAGTCAAACACTTGGCATCCAAGCATGGACTTTATATATATATATTACATATAAATCAAGTTTGGCCTAGTTTTTTGCCCCCCCACCCATGTAATTCTTCTACTTTGAAAACATAAGGCAACACTGATTGAATGAGGACCCCTGAGGGTTTATAGAATTCATTGTATACTAATTTGACTCAGACAAATTAAAGAGCCTGCAGCAACATCTGTCCCTCAGTGCAGCCAGTTACAGAATAAAAGTCCCTTGTATCATTAGCAAGTTCCACAATAAGACCGAGCTACACAGGAAGAGGATGAGGGTGATGTGCCTACAGCGAAAAAAGGCGATAGGAAATGCACTACAGCACATGTACACACACTCAATGTGATGATGCTCACACTCAGTGTGATAAATGCCGCTGGTTGGAACAGTTGGCAAAACTCTGTGTTTGGGAACATAGAGGATTAACCAAAGACAGTGATGAGGATTGACCCGAAACATCTGTACAGAGCCAGAGTCAGGCAATATCGCCATCAGTGCAGATATTTCTTCATACAATGAATTGGACACTGAAGTAGAGACTCAAATAAGTCACTATATAAGATAAGATAAGATAAGATAAGATAAGATAAGATAAGATAAGATAATCCTTTATTAGTCCCACAGTGGGGAAATTTTCAACATTGCAGCAGCAAAGGGATAGCAAAGTAGCAAGATAACTGTGCAAAATAAACTATATTAATAAATAAGTACAAAAACATGCAGGATGAAGATGAAGGAAAAAACCATGGAAACTAATAACCACTTAGTTATACACATCTAATGGTCCTTGATAGCATGTGCTATTTTATATTATATGATGAAATACATAAACAAGTATGGAGCTTCTGACAAGACTAGATCAGGCTGGATGTATACGTTGTGTACGAAACATTAGATGCAAAGGTACACAGGACTGAATGATTGTCTTTGATATTACTTTCCTGCTTATAATTTTATTTGTATACCACCAGATTGTATTTCAATTGCCAAACCTTTTTTTTCATTATCCGCTTATGTTCTTTTACACTCTTGCAACAAAGATGTAATTACATGTCATGCCGATAAAATAAGATGAAATTGAAAAATTCATGGTGTGTACAGAGTTATTAAAGTAAACCATTAAAGTCAACAGTAAATGTTTTTTGTACGAATTTTTCATTTCATTTCATCTGATGTACTTACTGGTGAAAGAGGATATAGGGCAGCACAGGTAGGGTAAAACTCAAAGGAATTAATCATCGATTAAAAATGTAGAAGTGAGAAGCAGTTTTATTTGATTCGAGAGGCAAACTGATATTTTATTGTTTAGATTTCTAACACGCATTCATAAATGATGACTTGTAACTGAGAAAGACATTTTTGCAGCAAGCAACTGAATTGACAATGAGATAAAAATACCAAAAACAGAAAACTTAAGTTTTATTGAATTTCCTATTAAATTAATCTTTTGTGGATGTATAGTATGTCCAGCAAATGGTTCCAAAAGCTTATTTTTTACGGTTATATTTTCATTTTTTATTAAGTTAATAATCAATACATGTCCCCTGAGCACAAAAAGTGTGAAAAATATAATTCTTTACTATGAAAGCGATTATGGGAAAAGGACAAAAAGAGAGTTTGATTTTGAAGAAGCAGCGTGGAAGTTCAATTCCAGACTCATTCCAAAGTTTTGTATTTATCCATGATCAAAACTAATCTTGACAAAAGTTATTTCACCTGCTTACTCACGAATCTAATCTTAAAGTTGTTTGCCCCGACTTCCTCAGACTCTCTCCATATTGTGCATTTACCCTATCATGTAAGAATCCATCAAGCACTGTGCACGCTGCAGACTACACATGGCAGTTTAATTATATTTTGCCTAAAGCCTCCAGCAACCAAGAAGTCCTCCTGAGCTGCAACACTACCTGGCCCACGGTTTGCTGTGTCAATTAGTTGTTGAAAATGTGATTAAACTGAAATTTATTTAGGCATATGCAGCATGTAAGCACAACATAAACTGAAATAATAAGGTCTTAAAACTAGATTTTGTTTCGGAACCCATCTACAGTACAGAGCCTCAAGATTACAATTTTGTACTAATGCAGAACGTGCCTAAAGGCCCGGGTCATTTCGGGTGATATTGAGGTTTAGTACTGCATATTTCCCAGAATAAGCAAATAATCACATTACAACAAGCCAAATGGAATAAAGTAGAAAATTTGACTCCTTTTTTCCAGTATGCTAGGAGACCAGAAAAGACTGTGGTAAGTTCTAGCTTTGGTTTTTTGTCAGCAAAGATATTAAAAAGTGTCATTAGAACTGTTTGCTAATGTTTCATGTTAATCGAGTTTCAGTTACAGTTTACATCCATGTCTGTCTTGACTCACATGTAGCCATGACAGTTAACAAGGCTTCAGATTTCTGCAATAAGCTATATTTTCTAAAACGTGAATGCTTCATAAATATCTTCAACCCCGCAGCACGGAAGATCTAAGCACAGTTTCAAGATGGTTACCCACCATTTGTGTCACTAACAGTATCTGACTGAATATCTCCCCTTCTGTTCCTGAGTTATTGCATTAAACGGGCCAAAAAGGTATTTTTGAAGAGCATTATGACGTCACAGTGAAGCTGACCTTTTGGATATAAAATAGTCAATACATAATTTTATCATATTAGCTATTTGTATTAAATTTTGTTATAGCGTATGAATTCTTGAGTTAAGGTCAAAAACATGTTTTGTGTGGTCACCGTGACTTGAACCTGCGGCCCTTTGCTGCATGACAACCCCCTCTCTCCTCCTTTTGATGCTAAATCTGTCCATCAATAAAGGCATAAAAAGCCCAAAAAATATTCTTAAATAAATATATATATATATATATATATATTTGTAGCATCCATTCTTTGCCTTCAACTTTTTTTTAATGTCTCTGGTCATTGTCTTGGCTCACTTTGAGGTTCTAGTGTCAGAGGTGTGAATGTATTCTTTTCTAAAAATTATAATAAATGTTTTAAGACGCCAAGGCTTATACTGCATGTCTACTTTCCTTCCTGGCTTCTCTGAATGTTGTGCCTTGGCCTTTCTTTGGGCTTCTGAATAGCTGCCAAGTTTAGATTTGATCTCAGACTATTTAAAAGAACAATGGAAACCCCCCACAGGTGTCATAGAATATATTCCTACTCACTCAATCTCTTCTTTGAAATTCTGTCAGCACCTTTACCTCAAAGCCAAATACATCATTTTGCATTTGGTCCTCCTGTTTATGCAGCAACCTTGCTTAAGGCTTCCGATATGCTTGTAAATATCTTACATTTGCGCTCCGATGAAATCGCCAACCTGCTCAGAGATACATGTATTAGACAGCAGAACCACATGGAGGCTCAAATTATTTACAGCCCAGCGCTGGCTACATTCCCATAAGTATTATATTAGCCAGATTTTATAGCAGCACCTGAGAAGTATTTTGTGGGATAAGCAGTGTAAATCTTTCCCTTTCCAAGTGACACGTATTTTATATAGGGGTAAAATATATCACCATGGACGCTGCAGACGGCTGAAACTAAAGAGTCTGGGGCATAAAGTATATGCACACACCTCTGCACACCATCCTATATTTCAGCTTATATGGCTGAGCACAAACTTCTCTTTGGTAATTTTAAAATTAGTTTAAAAAAGTTTACATGTCAGAGTTAGTTTAAATGTCAGAGTCTGTCTTCAGTTGGCTTCATGTTTTTGAGGAAAGGCCTGGTCAAAAAAATAACACTAAAGCTCTAAAGCACCACTTTAAGGACATGAAGTCAATAACTCCCATGGTCTTGACAAAATTCTAAATTTAAGTTTAACAGTTTTTCCACTAAGTTGCCTCAAAGATGAGAAAAACCCTTTCATCTCCAGTCCAGGGTCAATGCCTTGCACACATCGTTTATCCTCTGATGCTAATGTTTTAACTGAGTTAAATCCAATCCTAACAGTCGAACATAATTAAACCTGACTGAACATTTTGTTGCAACACATTATGACATCAATATTAAAGGGACAGTTCAGATTTTTTGAACTGGGGTTGTATGGGATACTTATCCATTGACAGTATGTTAAAAACAGTAGATGTAAGTCAGAACATCCCCAGTTTGAAGAGGCAGCCTGGAGTCCGACATGGAAGCTAAGCAATCTAGTGTTGTGGAGGGGTCAGCAACAAAACGTATTTTAACCACCTAAAAAAATCCCATATGAAGAAATATAAGGAATAAGTGTATGACAAATGAGTTGAGTTTTTTATATGAGAAGAAATTTAACTTAAACTTCAGCTTATTCAGTATTGAAATGTTGCTGGCCTAGCTTGGCCAATTTACTAAAACCTATGTCGTAATTAAACAACATGCATAACTCCTGGCACAATTTAATTGGTGCCAATATACCATCATCAAAAGAAGCCGTATACTCCCATATGACAAAAAAGTTGGATATGCATTTCAAAGGAAGACTTTACATTCCCCCTTTAAAGAGAGGACCATCACAGAATTACTGCAGGTCATCTCCAAAGTCAAGAGTGCGATGAACGTTTCATTAAAATGTAATTCTATTAAAATGAGTTATCTGAGTTATGCATGCGGTTAGATTGCCAGGGTTGAGGAGATCAGAGCAGAGGATGTATAATCTGCTGACCTATGGCAGAAGGTTGAGAACCTGCACACACAAACTTAGGCTTTCTTTTCCTGTTCTAATACATTTCAAATATGCTCATCTAGATGCATATATAAATATAGGCAGAAATAAATGTCTAAGAGAGCACTCATAATACTAGCTTTTTACACACATGCATGCACAGACACGCAGGACCTATCCTCACTGTATATGTCCCTACATTATTTCAGTACATGCAAAACGCATTAGTCCAGTAAGCACATGGGTTCACATTCAGCAGTGAGCACACCAACCCTGTCTCAATCTGTCACATGTGCGTACGCACACACACCGAGAGCATGAAGGCTGAGTACTAATTGCATATCATTTTCAGTCGTTTCACTCGGAGCTTGTTAGCAAGGGAGAAGAGGGTGGCTGTGCGCCCAGAACTAAAAGGGGGAGAGGGAGAAAAAGAAAGTGAGTATAGTGAGCAGAAGAAGGCAGCTTGTTGTGGTCATAAGAAATGAAGATACTGTCAAGAAAATATGACAAACAGGCAGCAAGGTAGAGTAAATATTATACTCTACACTTGAAATCCACAAGGATGGAGGAGATTGAGAGATAAATAAAAAAGAGACAAGATGACAGCTATACATTCCCAACTCGGTGCAAGAGAGCAAAAAATGAAGTGAGGGGAAGCAGAGGGAGTGAGAGTGTGGAGGAGGATAAAAAAACTGGATGCTTAAACTGAATGAGAGAGTGGGAAAAGTGGGAGCGTGGAAGAGATTGGATTTGGCGTCGCTTTAAAGGACAAAAGGAAAGAAGGCAAAAAGGCGGTGGGAGGAAGCAAAGGTGGAAGGCAGAGAGAGGGAGTTCGGATGGCAGTGGGAAGTAAGGAAGAATGGCTAAGATGGATGAATGGGAGAGCAGGACAACAGGGATAAAGAGGGGATGGATGAAGGAGAAAGTGTGGGAGTGAGGAGGAAGGAATGACTCAGAACTGAAGGAGATAAGGAAGTGGAGAAAGGAGGATGTGGGATTGCAGAAAACAGGTTTATTGTCTTTTAATTTTTTATGATTTTTTTGGCATTTTTCATGCTTTATTGAGAAAGATAGACGGATATGAAAAGGGAGAGAGAGGGTGGACCTGCGGCAAAGGGCCTGGGGCCAAACTCAATCCCAGGCTGTTGCCGTAATCTGACGTACACCTCCCCAGAAATGTAACTATATGTTGCGGCGACACAGACCTCCTGTTTGTTTTTGTAAGCTGAAAATCATTTCCCTCAGTAAAATAAAAGTAACTTGTTAAAACATAAATCCCCCACAAAAAACGTTTTACATCCATCGTGTGACTTATTCAGGCTTCTGCTAAGAGCAGCAGAGAGTCTACTAGCTAGCAGGCTAATTTATGCGATGCAAAAAACACATCCACAATTATTTTGCTGGTGAACCTCGAGTTAAAATGGAGCCTAATTTTGTTGCTAGATGTTGTATTTGTTCCAGGCTTCATATGAGCAGAGGAAACACTTCTAGCCTCTAGGCTAACTTATGCCATGAAAAATGCCATATGGTTATGCTAATAAGGTTAGCGTGGTATTTATGGGAGTAAAGTGTGTAGCTATACACGATTGTGAGTTATAAAAGAGACAAATTTCGTAGTTGTGATCTATAAGTTTTAGGTTGTGAGTGTTTTAGGTGTATTCTGAATTACAGAATCTCAACAAAGTGACATAAAAACCAGCCTGCCCATGTTTTTTTTTTTGGCTGTGCGTAGAGCCCACACAGAACTTTAAGTCAGCCTTTAATAGTATGTGCGCTACACCGTGAGGTACTGGGATGCCCCAGAAAGAAGTTCATCTTTAAAGAGAATTTTGGGAGGCAAAGTGAGACGGAGTGAGAGCTTTAAGGAAAAGTGCCAACTTCGGAATATGCACATAATTACATGCTGTCTTGATGAGAGTTCAATGAGAAAATTGACACAACTCATGTGTGAACACTGAATATGTAGCAACAGCCAAGAGACAGTTAGCCTGAGTTAGTATAAAGATTGTCAACAGGGAGAAAAAGCTAGCCTGGCTTTGAATATTGTAGGAATTAAATTAGATATAGCATATAAGTGAGCTTTAGAAGTGCTGGTAGGCAAATTTTGTTACCTTTGGACAGAACCATTACAGCTGTCCCCCTGTTTCCAGTCTTTCTGCCAAGTTAAGCTAACTGGCTGCTGGCTGTAATTTCATATTGAATGGACAGATATAGGAGTGGTATCAATCTTCTTATCTAACGCTCAGCACGACAGTGAATAGGCCTATTTCCCAAAATGTCAAAACTATTTTAATATGACAGGCATAAGAAGTGGAAGAGGTGAATGAGGGGAAATCGAGGAATGGAAAAGTTGAAGGGGGGGTGGGGGTGTGTTGGAGTTGAGACCCAACCAAAGATGACACTGCAGCAAAACATAGAAAGTATAAGCAAGAGAGGAGCACAAAGAAGCAGTAAATTAAAAGTATGATCAATCCTATTCCCCTCTATTGCTTTTTAATTTCACTCTCATCCTCTCCTTAATACAAATTCCCTTGCATTGCTTATCTTCTCAATCCTCTCCTCTTCTCTCCTCACTTCTTGCTCCCGCCTCTCGTCCTTTCATCTTTCATTGTCTCCAGCTCCCCCTCCCAACCTCCCACATGTGGCCTCGAAATGCAAAACATTTACTCCTTTTGAAGTGAACACTTGATTTTATAACTTCATTTGTGTGTGCCGAGTGTTAGTCAGCACTGTTTCAGAGTGTGTGCGTGTGTGTGTGTGTGTGTGTGTGTGTGTGTGTGTGTGTGTGTGTGTGTGTTTTCTCAGCAGTGGGGTTTGTTCAGACACAAACCGCGTCTCCGGTAAATACATTTTTCAAGATGGCTCTAGGGCTAGTGGTAAAGAGCAAAGCAGAAATGTATTTCTCATTTCGGTAAAACTAATGCAGACTCTTGTCTACCAAATATGCACACAGACACCACACACACACACACACACACACACACACACACACACACACACACACACACACACACACACACACACACAAACTCTTGTCTAAATAAATAAATGGAAATATGGCCAATGTACTTCCAAGTGGGGCCTGCAGGAATGGAAATGCAGAAAAATAACACAAAGTGTTAGCAATGGATGGCGAGGGAAATGGAAGGATGGATGAACACAAACGAGACAACAGTAGAAATCTAGAGGGAGAAAAGGAAGAATGGGAACTGTAAGAAAAGACACCAAAAGAGCGAAATCAGAGGAAAATGGGAGAAATAAGAGTATGAAGGGCAGATGGAAAGGACGATAAATGGAGCAAGTGAAAGAAAAACAAACAAAGATGAAGCAAAAGGCAGGCAGAGAGGACGGCATCCAGCCTCCCATCTTGTTTTGTAAGAATTTCATTAGACTGCTTTCGACAGTAAACAGAGGAAAGAGAAGAGGCGAGGGGTTGTGAGAAATGGAGAGACAGACAGGAGAGGGATGAGATGTCTGCATGAGAGAGGAAAGGAAATAAGAAATTTGAATCATCGTGGCATGAGGATGGCATTTTGACATCAATTTAGCTGACAGCCAAAAAACTTTGCTGCCTGTTCGATACGCAAATGCAAACAGAACATGGTCGAAGATGGAAGGGGAGAAAGGGATGAAGAGAGGGGGGAAATATTAATCACAGTTTATCAACATGACGTGAGCAAAGAAACTGATAGATGGAGAGGAAAGAGGAGAGATAAATAAGAAGTACTTGTTTGTTCAATTAGGTTAAAAAATGGACTTAGAAATATGTTTAAAGACCTGTTTTGGCTAAACAGAGAAATAAAAAGAAGAGAAACTTAGACTTAAGCGGACAAGGCAGGAGGGAGATGTAAAATATGGACAACACATACACATAGCCCCAGCAGACACCCACACACAAAGACCAGATCCTATCTGATTAGATTTCCTCTCCTTTTCAGCACGCTTTCTCCCCCATTTTCTCAGGCCTCACTATCAGCCTATTAATTAATTCCTGCTTTCCTTGTTATGAAGCAGATGGAAGAGTGAGGAGAGGAATGCAAAATCACTCCGGCGTCCAGAAGGCAGCGAGGAACGAGATGAGAAAGGGCCGAGAGGAGAGAGACGGTGCATGCAGATAAGAGGCGGAAGACAGAAAAGAGAGAGAGAGAAAATAAATACAGAGAGAAACAAATAGAGGGAAAAAATAAGTACAGTAAAATGCATACGGTGTTGACAATGCCGCTAATGTCAGTACACAATGGAAACAAGGTCCTAAAATCCTCATCAAACTAAACTGACAGCACACGTATGACAATATATACATTAATTACATATTATGAAAGCATTGTTACAGTAAGGAAGGAAAACAATCAGCTCATTAGCTTCCCCCAGTCAGTCATTAAAACATCACCACCAGCCCATGGCAATATCATGCTATAAACACTACATTTAGGTCACTGTCACATCAGCTGCAATATACAGATAGATTATGACCCAAAAAAAAGTAAAAAAAAAAGGACACTGCTAAGAGGTTTTGTGTTAAGTCTTAAACACTGCATTTTAATGTGTTTTTGGTGGTTGTCAATTGTGCTAGTGTTGGGGCTAAGCTAGAAAGGGGTTTGATTGTTAATAATTGCAGTCAAAAAGGTTGCTATACATATACATATATATACATATATAGTTATACATATTGTTAATTTCAACTTCTAATAAAAAAAATCTATATTGTACTTTATATCCATATTACGTTAAGGTATTTCTTGTTTGATAAATGATGAACAATTAATGAAAGGGGTGGCAAACCATGTATCATGGAGAGCAAACCACCTTCAAAAGGTGATAATTACTGATTTAAAAAGATACTGAGGTGAAACCTGCAAACTGTTGGGTCTCAATGGCACATGGTTGGCCACCCATGGATAAACCAATTAATGCAATTGTGAAATAATTGCTTTGATATCGTTCTAATAATGAATAAATCGACTAATTATTTCATCATCAGTGTCACACTTGTGTTAATATTTAACATATACTTTACATAATAGCAGGTTTTAACCATCAGTTGTCAAAAACTTAACACCCGATTTGTAATCACTGCCCGCATTATGAACTTTAAAGTTTCAAAACATATTAGCAGTAGATTTATATCCCGTGTGATTCATTCTTCATTTGCCTTTGACTTGCGTCTGAACTTGCACCATGTTTTAAGGCCTTCTTGGGATCTTGTGTAAGTGAGCCCTCTTCCACATAAGGTCTAGATTGATGTGTAAAATTGATGTGTTGGGGTTTGTTCGAAGACACCATGCTGCTTGATTAAACTTAGGTATTGACCGGATGCCTGTCTCCATACCTCTATATTGACTCGGCTGTGTCAGTGTGCCTGACTCAGAACCTGGTTTGAAATTAAACCCAGCTGCAAACTTTTGAACTCACTTGATTATAACCCTTCAAATAAAACCCTGCATCCACACAACCCCTTTGTGATATATGCAGCACTTTCATTTGGTATTGTGATGTATGGTAAAAAAATGGAAACCTGACCTGAACCTACAGTGAGTGCAATGAGCTTGCATTGAATTTCTCCAGTGGGCTCCTCTAATCAGAGGTTTTGCTTTGAATTGCACCCAAAACACAACCAGAAGGCTAAACAGTCAAATCCCAGGAGCCCCCACGAACCCTGAATAACCACTCACACACCTACACAACACTTGAACATGTATCTACAGTATACTCAGTGCTTCACTCTTATCTGTTTACTCCAGGTACTGCATCTTGGAACAAATGCCCACCATATAGCAGCATACATATGTTATTTTGTGACCTTGGAAAGTACCATCTACTCTAGATGTGGGTAACAAATCATCCTCCCCCTGTAGCACTATCTTTATACCGCTTCAGGAAATGAAAGGTTATTCTCAATACATAATTATGATTATTGTTTAACTGCTTCAACAATTAGTAATATAATCAACTTACATATTCAAACTCTTGGCATCTAGATTGACAGTGATTTAAGTTTTGAGCAGCATGCCACAAATCTCCTGCAATCATGTTTTTTATCATCTAAGAAATATTTCAAAGATACAACCCATCTAAACTTTAAATACACAGGGATTTTTACACACCTTCATTTCTCCAGGCCTGAATTAGTGCAAAAGCTTCTTTTCTAGCCTGAACAAAAAAAGTGATTCCACAGCAACTCTAGACTTCACGTGATATTATGACACGATCAATCCAGTTTTAGCCTCTTTACACTGGCTCCCAGTTTGTTTTAAAATACATTTTAAGATTTCACAAATTACTTTTAAGGCTTTTCATTGCCTCTCTGCAGGCTATATCTCTGACCTCTTAGTACTGCATGCACCACCGCATACTTCCTCAGGCAGAGGTCTTTTGTCTGTTCCAGACGCTCAGCTGAAGACTTAAGGGAAAAGAGAGTCTGCAGTCAGGGCCCTGAGGCTCTGGAATGATCTGCCCAAGGAAATGAGGCCGGTTGAGTCAGGGATCTCTTTTAAATCCCTTCTTAAACATTACTTCTGTCAAAGAGTCTTTCCTGATTTTACTGATTTTTAAATTTTCTTTTATTTCACAGGTTTTTACACATCATGTTTTAATTAGTTTTCTTTTACAACTTGTTTTTACGATTTGTTGTTTTATTTTGTTGACTTGTAAAGTTTTTTGTAGATCTGTTTTGAAAATCACTTCATGAAAAAAGATTATTTATACAATAACTTTTTTATATTGTTACTGGGGGATTTGTCTGCCTTCAAAAACTAAAAGACAAGTGGTTTAAATAATTTGTTTAAATATAGAAAAAAAACATAAAGCAAAAGTTTTGAAATAAGCTGCTGCAATCATGCAGAACTTCATTTAAAAATAGCCAATTATTTCTCCAAATCAGGTTCACTTCAGCTCAGCAAGAGGCTCATACCACTTAAATCAAGATTTTAATTTAAAGGATGACATTTATGTGGAGCACAGGTCTGCAAGAAGTTCCATACACAACAACTCAAGAAAAGTAGACACACACAAACCAAAAAAATGCAAAAGCCCATATAGGCCTGATAAAATGCAATCCAAGTTCTCTCATTCGGAAAATTGCACAGTGGAAGTCACAAACAGAGAGAGAAAGAGAGAGAGAAGCCAGATAAATAAGCCCCCCAGACACACACACAATCATAGATTTGTGCATCCACACATATGTACACATGTAGTTAAAAATGCATCAGCAACCACACTGCACATTTGGCACACCCACAGAAAGATATCCAACTAGCATATATAGCGCATATATAGCACAGGAAAAAACACCACACACACGGAGATGGATACACACATTATGACACAAGCCTGTGAGTCACAGACCAGCCCAGATAACATGATAAGTGTAAAATATGAGCTGTGGAGGAATAAAATGTGGCAACAATATGGAAGGAGTACAGCTGGGAGAAAAAAGAAATGGTATGCAATAAATACAATGTGAAAGAAGAATGATGGGTGCACTTCAGAGGAAATATTGAGGAAAACATAAGTGCATGAGTTAACCAAGCGGAAGACTGTGAGAGAAAGAAAACAGAAACTGCAAATATGCAAAGAGATAACTCAATTCAGCTTTGCTACAGATAACTAAAGAGAATTTGGCTCAGCATAAGCACACAGTATTTGTATGCCAGTGCTGTTACTCTCACAAATTAAACTACATACACTAAAAGTAAGACAAGGTGTGTACAAATAACTGGAAAGACTAAGGAAGGCAGTATGAGAGTAGAAAGAAAAAGAGTGAGGAAAGAAGGGGAAGGAAAAAAAGGGGGGCGAGAAAGAGCTGCTGGTTCAACATGGAAACTCCTTTTTAACCTATTTACAAATAGAATAAAGCATACTCATTTTCATGCACTGTAGGAAACCAATTTAACACAAGTCAAGTTAATTTGTAAAGCCCTTAGTCACAACAATAGTCTGTAATTACAGATTTTGTAATTGCAAAATGCAAAGCAATCGACATGAAATATGAAAAACTGTTTCTATAAATCCTGAATGTGTCAGAAGATCAGGACTAACGGCACTGTTAACAGACAGATGCCATTGAAGCCGATTCTGATCACACAAAAAATACATATGTACAGATGGATGACAATGCTGCACATCCTACCATCTTGTGCTGGTGACATCGTGAGTCTGCACAGAAGCGACTCCGCAGTATCAAGTTCCCACCCAGCCACCCAACCTGTCAAGAATAGCAGCACTGATGGTGAGCACACTTATCGCACACAGCTGTCAATCATGCTGATGGAATTTTTATAGCATCAAATAACACATTAGAACGTAACTTATCGGAAAGACTTCCACTTGAAAATACATCTGCGTGATAAAAACTACCAAAGTTATAGAAAACATCTTTATTCAATGTGTACTTTGACTTTTCAGTTTGGCCCATGTCCCATCCAACGTGGAGGGTCAGGGTTTATGATCTGTACTGCAGCCAGTCAGTAGGGGGGGGGGCGATCAAGATGAGTCTGCTGGTTCCTGCTGACGACATAAATCTTTAAAACGCGTCATTTTGTGTCATCTTATTAATTGATTCTTAAGGCTAGAAAAATTCAAATATAGATGGGCATTGCAGTTTTTAAGCAAATGTTACTTATACAGGACTATTCAAGACTGTTTTCAGCTGCAGATTCACACATATTTGATGATCTATTAAGTATTGCAGCAGGACAGCATACAGGAGTGACTCAAAATAATTGCCTGGGTCCGAACCTTTGAATCTGCCCGCTGAGTGAGTTGTTTGATTCTAGTCTGGCACTGTGACATAAAACAGTGGTTTCTTGGTTAAAATTTAAAAAACAACAACAATGCGCTCCTTTGGAACAATCACTGCCATGGGCAGGACTAGGGTCTCACCTTTAAATCTCACCTTTACTTTGGTTATTTTCAAAAGTGAGATTATATACACATACGTCCATGTAAAAGAAATAGTTTTAAGTCAAAATTATAGTGATAAAATATTCGTCCAAACAAAACTAACCCTTTCTTCATTCCTTTTAGGGTCATTCTGACTGATAATTCTAATAAAAAATCTGTAATACCATGACATTGTGATATTTTGTGAGACTTATCGTACCAGGAAAATCCCATACAGTTGCAAACATAGGCAGGACTAACACTGTTGTCAAGCTGTTGTCAAATATTGCACTGTGACCAGTGAGGAGTAACAAATATAATGGTGGGTGCAGTAGACAAGACAGACTTTGCTAGTGAGGCTCAGTAGGTCGATGTGTTTTTCTAAAAAATCACCGACAACGTTGTTTGTTTTAGGGCGCTCTGCTCCATCCCTAAAACCCTGGCAAAATAGGTATGATGGCATGACTACCCATCAGTAGGTCCGCTCCATTTCAGTGTGTAAGTATACCGCTTAATACTGAACAACTTGGGCTGGGAAAGCAGTTTAAAAGGAGTGTAAGCACTTGCAGATAAAAGGACTTATGTCTTCTATAGACATGCTTGCACACACCGAGGTATTCAGAATGCCTGTGCAACTGATTCATTCTGTAGACAAACAGATAAATTTACACAAATCTACACACAAACTCAACATCTGGAGCCATCCTCACTACTCGGATTTTCATTTACAGGTTTCAGACAAATGAACCATGCAACATAACTGCACGAGTGTGCCACAGGATTTTCCTCTTCATATACCAAAGCCCAGCAGGAAACCATCCTAATTAAACCCAATGCACTAAGCAGACTGCAGATGAGTCTTTGATGTATGAATGCATACATGTACTTGTGTTAGCATGTGAGGAGTCTCTCTCAACACAGGCTGGGAGATAGAGAGGCACACAAGACAATTTATGTGCAAGCCTTTTTTAAACAGAATGATCTCCACGACAGGGTTCCCAGCCTGATATGCCGATAGGTAGGCCCGCTGCGTGCGAGACAGCCCAGGCAAAGTGGGAAAGCTTCCTTTGCGTCTAGCTGAGAGGGATTTCATCTGTCATTTCTCCCCATTATATTCCACTCACATCTCTCTGACTAAAAGGCTGGCGAGTCATTTGTATGCAAGCGGTGGCGCCTGGCATCCAGTCTGCTAGTTGGTGTGTGGGGAGTGACAACTTAACAATATTGACAAACATGACCGGTGATTGGTCAGTTCAAACGGAGAACATCTCTTTTGCGGGCTTCGGTGGGTCAAATGTACAGTAAGTCATGCATGATGGATTGGTGTCTGATAAATCCCTCGCGGTGAATGACTGAACGATCGAGTCAGAAATGAAAGTGACATCTTCATTAGTTAGACCTCAGCTAGATCCAAGCAGCTTTTGCTACTCCTCTTTGGAGGCAGACTTGACATTTGAAGCTAAGAAATAAAGAGCATTTCTTCGGTTTTCATCTCGGGAAAAGACTAATGTTTCCCCCCTCTGCTGCTATCCCCAAATGCATGTCTGTCCCAGGGCCTTACCCACAATCCACCACCTTTTGATGCTGAATCCTCTGGTTTCCGTCAAGTCTTTGATACAACTTGGTTTGGAAGCCCCAAGCCTGCGGAAAAAGGCTTAGGAGGAATCCAAAGGGGATTACTGGACGGTATGTATGGAAATTACAGTATAATTTATCATTTAGGTCATGGTAATTCATGCAAATTAGGATTTTATTAATTCCGGCCTTGGGTTTAAATGGTGTTGCTCTTGTAGGGGTGTGCAGTCTTGGATGGATCACATGGGAAGAGGACAGTGCGATGACACAGGAAACGTACAGTAATTACTATGAAATCTCAACAGAAAAGGTCATCGCTATAGAAATACCTCCCATAACATTATTTTTACTATCTATGCAGGAGGAGGGACATGGGACAAATATAAAGAGCACCAGAAATATGAGCTCATATGTTGAAGCTGATGTGTGTTACTCAGGTGCATGATGGCAGAACACTGACACTGCAGGTGATTAACCCTTTTTGCTGACACAATATGCATAAAAAATCCATTGTATCTTCTCGCAGTACTTAAATCTGAGCACACAGACATGACACACTCACCTGAAACACTTTCCAGGGACAGTAGCCCTGATGTCTATCACAGATAACCTACAAAGTGAAAAATCTTAATAACTATTCCTTTAATTGATATGATGAATTCATGGGCCCCAGAAGATGAACTCTACTGACTAGTTTCCCCACTTTTTTTCTGTAGCACCACCAGTGAGCCAAAGTTTTTACTCATCCAGTTAAATATAACAAAATTTACTGGATGGATTACAATAGTGACTTTGCTTACATGCACACCAATTTTCCACTATTATTCTGAATATGACAAAACTATTAATTTCATATGGGTTATGTTAACAGCATTTTCAGTATGGATTTTTCAGAATTGGGTTTTTTTCCAAAAGAAGCATTTTCTATTAAGACGTGTAAAATACCAGCATTATTTGGTTTAGGTGCATTCTTTCATATGTATACAGCACATTCAGAATATTCAGTCCAACCAGGGTTTTTAATTGGAGAAGGTTTTTGGATATGTGAAAATATGGCAAAATCAAGCTTATCAAGAAAGTGGGTGAATAATAAAAGAAGGAGGCTGTATTCACACAAACAACATTCAAAGAAATCTGCTACTGGTAAAAAAAATTTAAAGGAATATATATATATATATATATATATAGATGCAAAGAGAAAAAAGTGAAAAGCAGCTTCAACTTTTCTTTATTTTGACATTATAAATCACACGTCAGGGCAGGTTGATGTGAGTATGCACTGCTACACGTAAACTGGAATATTAGCGGAATATTTATTTTTATTATTCATTTGTAAATGTAGACTTTCATGTCTACGTCTACATCATATCATGCTAGTGAGCCCTTAACTTCTAATCCAGCACTATCATCAAGAGGAAATTTTTATTTGCCCAATACACTGGTTTCTAAAAGGACACGAAGTTCTGATTTATTTTATATATATTGATATATCTTGTGCACACAAGTTAAAATATTATCATTCTCAAAGGTTTAGGACCATTGGCTTCAGTTGCACTTTGTGCTAAATGCTAATGAGCAAATGTTAGCGTGCTTAGGTGCTTAACTAAGACTGAGAAGATATGATACCGGCTTAACATCAGAATGTTAGCACTGTTTATGTGAGCATGTTAGCATTTAGCTTAAGGCAATTCTGTGCCTAACAACAGCCTCACAGAGCTACCAATGCACCATGACTGTACACTGTCTTTTTTTCACATTATTAAGGCTAATAATGTCCCACCAACATGCTGTGTATCCCTGGAACAATGACATTACTCTATCCATTCACATCCAGATATCTGTGGCATTTTAAACTTATAGAAAACTATTTTTCTCATTAAATCCATCCTTACATGTGTAATTCCACTCACATGTAATTTGATTAAATTTATAAGCAGCTTAACATATTCTGAAAAAACTACAATTTGTGACATTTCTCGCTATAATAACACGTGACTGTTAGCATCCTGTAAATAAAGCACAGTTAAACTAGTGACAGTGTGTTCTGGTTCTTTGCATTCTGCCATTCGGTACATCACTGATACAAGCTACTTACGATTATCTCCATTCATAAATGATGAGTGATTGTCCCTATCACCTAATGCAGGATCTTACTGTACAGTCCAGTTAATGGCTCAAATGCCAAATAAAAACCCTTAATGTGTGAAGAGAGTCAAGTTTGGCCATGTGCGCGTTAAAAACATTTCATACAACCCGAAACAATGACGGCTGTGATTATAATCATGATAAGCATCCTCCCCATTATCATAAATAGCCTCAACACTCACACTCTCCCCCTCACACACACACACACACACACAAATTAGATTCTCCCCTGGTGTCTGGACAGACGCATGCTCACACACACACACACGCACTTACATCCCTCATTCTTATTCATATGCTTACTTCTCAATCACTCACTGTACGCTTCGCTGCACAATTATAATCACCTTAAAATTATTTTATGACGTGCTCACAAAACCAAACAAAACTCCTCAGAGTGCACACACATACACATACATGCATACAAATGCTTGGTTGTACACTGTAACACAAGCACGCACACACACACACACACACACACACACTACACAAAATGCTGGATTTAGTTGTTCACTGCAGTGCTTACAGACATGCATTCATCACAAACATCAAAACATACTGTAATATAAAGCCTGATTCAGGTAATAGCTTTTTACACACAATTTACTAAAACACATACACACACTCTTACAATTATTATAACCATTATCTAGCTTATTACAGAGCGTCCAGGCATGTCGTCTATGCAGCTCAGCAGGATTTCCTTGTCAATGGTTACACTTTGTACGCACGCACGCACGCACGCACGCACACACACACACACACACACACACACACACACACACACACACACACAAACACACACAAACACACACAAAAATATATGTGTATATGGAAAGAGGAGAAGATGCGGATTGTTTGCTGTCGCATGTGTTTCTTCAGGGGGTTGAGGCAGACAGAAATGGACAGAGGTATAGAGGGAGAAGGAGAAGGAGAAAGAGGCAAAGGAGGGATAGGGGAGGAGTGGGATAACAGATTCAATAAGCCATGAACGAAATAAATAAATAAAATATAAGGAGAAAAGTCCAGAGGAGCAAAGAGCAGAAGAACAAAGGTTAAGAGAGGATAAACAGAAGAAAGTGATGAAGAGAAGGATGTGGGAACAATGAAATGGAGAGGTTTAGGTGAAAGAGGAGAACAGAGTATGTAAGGGAGGAAAGGAGAGAGAGAGGATAGTGCATGCAAATAGTTTAAGCATGTAAATTGTTAACAAGTGTATTATGATACCGAGTTGACCTCTTCCTGAACATTTTTTTATACTTTGCTGCGCCAAGAAACACGAGCGAGTGTGAAAAGGGTTGGGAAAACTGGAGAGAAACAGGAGGGGGGAATAATTGCTGATGTGGCAGCAACTCCTCCAACTCCCACATTCAAAACTGAAATCAAAGCCAAGAACAGAGAGCTGCAAATGCTGGCTGCTACATCCAACATTCAGCGAGGAGGGAACGAAAGGGAGGAAAGATTAAGAAAAAAAGAATGAAAGACGGTGTGGAATAAAGGGAGGAATCACAAAAGCAAGCAGAAAGGAAAAAAGAGGCTCCATGACAAATTGAAGGATAGAGAAGGCATTACAATGCATCACCTCAAATGGTTTCACACTGAAATGTATTAATGCAGGAATCCTCTGTAGACTCAAACATATCTAACCAGAGCAGGCCTGAAACTTTGGTCCAGCGGGCTGCTGTGCTTTTATTCTTACAGCAGCTCTGGGTCACTCTACTCGTCTTTTAATTCACCTCATGTCCCTTCCCTCTCTCCATTTCCACCCCTCGTTTGTCAGACCCTCTTGTCAATTATTGCGAGGCATTGTTTCTCTCTGTCATCCTCACTCCCTGCTCTCTCTCTGTCACTCTTTCTCAGCCCAATGAAGATGGAGAGTGGTCATTTAAGACTAATTAGCCAGCCTAAACAGATAAATAACCAGGTGCTGCACACATGTTTTCTCTCAAGCGCTGATATATTAATGCGTGCGCACGCACATATCCAAAGAGGCAAGAAGATGGGTGTTGCACTTTCTCTCAAGCACACATGGGTGCACGCAAAAGCAATAAAGCCAAAAACAACACCAACTCAGTTTCCCTCACTCACATCAAAATATGTATTTACGCATATTCTGTCTAATTTCCTCTTTTTGTCTGCAGTACTGTCAAAATAAAAGCAATAAAAGCAGAAGAATGCTCTTGTTTTCGGTTTTAAAGACACTCACAATGTTGTTGTGGCGCCTCTAAAAACACCACACTTCATGGCAGACTCTTCATCGGCTCATCTAGTTTCTGTATTTACAGCTAAGAGCAATGAAGTCATCTCTCCAAAGAACTGCCTCATACACACACAAACACACACTCACACGCACACATATGCACACACACACAAACAAACATGCACATTTCCAGACAGCAATACTACATGGCAGGCTATTGACTTGCCTCATTCCAAGGATGTAATGATAGCAATTCTTTTCTTAACCAGCAAAAATCACTGTATTAAACATTAAGTATAAGATAATATTGAGGCCAAATCGTATTCCTCATTAACAGGAACACTGTGCAGTACATTCAGGGCATTTGTCTGACATAACTAAGGCAGAACCGAGATAATGACTTTATTACAAATAAGAATTTTTCATTCTGCTGTACTGGGCCAATATTGGCTTCCAATGGTAAACTAGAATTACTGCTTAACGGTTGTATATGAACCAGTCAATTTGCATTTACAAGTTACAACCATGACTTTGAAAAACATGGATACTTTACACACATCCTCAACCCCACAGCAGCACAGAAGCTCTGTACACTCAGCACAGTTTCAAGGTGGACACCAAAGATTAGTCACCAATCCAGTATCTAAATTATGTTTTCCCTTCTGTTCCTGAGTTATGCCATAATGGCCAGAAAAGGGTTTATGAAGAACATTATGATGTCACAGTGAAGTTAACCGTTTAAAGATAAAATGTCATCACGTCATCATTTTATCCTATTAGACATCTGTGAGAAATTCAAAAATCATAACTGGAATATGACAGTTATGGCCAAAAACGTGTTTTGGGAGGTCACAGTGACATTCAGCTTTGGCCTCCACCACCAAATCCTAAAGTGGAATCTTCTGCCAAACTAGAGGGATTTTCCATGAAGGCATCTGGAGATATCACAATCAAGAGAATGAGACAGACACAAAGTCTGAAGAAATTCCCTGGAGGTTTTCTTGAGGTACTGCATTTATGAGAATGAGATGGAGGCAAAGGCCCAGTGACCTTGACATTTGACTAGTGACCTCCAAATTGTGATATGTTCATCTTTAAGTCCAAGTACACGTTTGTGCCATTTTTTTTTTTAATTTCCTCAAGGGATTCTTGAGATATCACCCCTAAACATAATGCCTAAAGCCATGGCTTCTGCCAGTACAGAGGAATAAAAATATATATATGATGCATTGAGTTGTGATCATCCATCACTTTGATGGATTTTATGCAGGTAATTTAATAATATTACCATCAAGATCATCAAGATGATCAATATTACACCATTAAAGCAATCGATACTACTTGTCAATGCAAAGCCTTTAACCTGAAATGATTCAAATGTGAAATTTAATCACCTAAACACATGCCTACTTTAACAGATTTATTATTATCTGCTTCAGGAAGACTGTTATATTGTGCAATGGTGTGAATGCAGATCACAGTTAAGTCTGTCAATACAGTATCTGCACGCTATTGGATTTCTGTTTGAAATGAGCCTGTTATAGTCACCTGACAGATATGATGGATTTGATGCAGTTTTCAGTGACCTTAGAGGTTTTGTTTTCACTACTGTGCTGATTGTCTATGCTAACATGTTATTTATTAATATCTTGAAGTAGAGGGGGTTTGATTGTCTTTTCCTTTGAAGTAAAAGCTGATTCAGAGGATTGTTTTTCCTGCCAAGAATGGAAACAAATCAACAAGAAAATGCTGAAATAAAGACGCTGCACATATCATGGCTTGTGATATCTGTCCTCAAAATCCTGTCAGTCAAATTCTATTACAGATATCCAACACTGGATAAGTTAGTAAATCATGTCATGTCACTCCCATTTGAAATATTATATACACAAGTGCTCACAACCTGTTAGCATGTGCCTGATATCCCCTATCAGCAGAAAAGCGTGCAAACACATACCCTACACTCTGTGCTATATAAAGTGTGTGCTGCATTAAGAGTAAACAGCTTTGGTTTGCTGGAGGGTATGGATTGTGATGTCAAAACCATGAGCCAAACCCTTTTATTGGACTGGCCAGTTAGTTGAGAGAGCTTTTGCTTTTGTTGTTTGGTGGGAAAAACATCAGAGGAATGGCGAGCAGACCCAGCAGAGTCTTGCAATGTCTTTTTTTGTTTTTACTTTCGGAACCAAAAATGACTGACTGTAGCAGCTGTTCTCCGAAACTGCAAGTTTTTTTTACTGTTGAGTGCATTTTTGCAGTATAGTGACAAATACCGTAAGATTAGTAAAGGTTAGCAGGTGGAGCTTAGGGGAAGTTTTCTTTATCATCTGCACAAAAACACAAAATCATTATGAAATGCAGCTAACTCAACAATGTAAACAACTCAACTTGAAACTGATCGTTAAGCTTGTGCATTCACATTTAACAGTCAATATCCAACACTGGAGATTTGAATCGTCAGTCGGAGACCTCTCAGTTGGCTGAGATAGCTTCCAGTCGAGCAGTCGTTTTTTTCCTATGCAGTGTACTTCTGGGGACCTTATGCTGCCCAGACTTTGCCACAGAGTGAGCGCTCTTGACTTTCATGCTGTTCTTTGATAACTTGGAGTTGCAGATGTGCAAGCAGTGGCACAGAGGAGGAGACAGGAGAGACCTTCTGCTTTGAGGGGGTGAATTTACATTTCACAGGAACTTAATACAACACAGTCTCTAGCTTTTGTTAGATATCTAGTGTTGGCAAAAAATGCTGTTGCACATTTACGATTTCCGCCATTAGTTTGTTTACTATTTTATGTGAATGCCATTGTCACACAAAACAACCCACCGAGCTGTTAAACTCAAAGCTAAATTTAAAATGTTCTATGGACAACAAAACAAATCATTATGTATTCAGCTTGAACAGCCAAATCTGACTGTACTGGCATAATTCCAAGTCAGGTACAGCCTTAAAAATGACCTTTAGTATCAATCAATCATGCCATGTTACCTTGAATTCTTAAAGAAAACTTTGTTTTTCTTGCATGCCTCAATGGAAAATGGCAAATTAGAAACAAGGTTTTCTTCACAAATTTAAGAGAACAAGGCATGATTAAATGGTATACATATGGTCATTTTGTGGGTATTCCTTTAAAAAAAATGGACTCTATTCAAAAATGTAAATACCCATACATTATTGAGAGCAGTTGGTCAGTAGTCCTGCATTTGCCAGTGGCCACAGGTCTGTGAAGCTACAGTAGCCAGAAAAATAATAGGCATGTTTTTTAAGGGCTTTTTTTTTTCAACATTAAACCTAACAGCCAGTGCTTACAGTGTTCCCATAAAGCTCCATAAATCAAATATTTGGTTTAAGGTATTAAAGGTTAGACATGGTTCAGGTTAGGTGGAAGTTTAGAAATTGTTTGCTGAGCTTTGAACTGATGGAGCTTGATGGGGCGATGCACAGCCTGAGTGTAAGCACTGCCTGAGAAATAAATAGACTTTGGGGAAAAACTATTTCTTTGATGTTAACATGATTGACTTGTCAGAATTTTTTCATGTTTTTAAGGAAATATTATGGAGAAAAAATCTGGGTGGTGGAGAGTGTTTTGATTATCATTATTTCCCGGTGGACCACATCTGAAAAACGCATTCACAAGTAAGGAACTCTTTGCCTCCTGACATTTGCACACTCACAGATGGCCCCACACTTTCTCCTTGTGCCTTTTCATCCAAAAATGCACACAATCCCTCGCTGTCTCTGTAGCATAAAGTCGCACGCACGCACACGCACACACACACACACACACACACATACACACACACACACCACAGCGTGAGCCTGGGGGAATAATTACATCACTTTAGGATCTAAAGGACTCCTGTCCACCAATCTAACAAAATGTGCAATGTCCCTTGACAACAACATGCACACACAAACTAGCTGAATGCACGCAGCCACTGGGAAGCTGCACACTCGAAGCATAAAGGAAAGATCGTTTACAGCTAAATTATGGACAAATTGAACCTTGAGCGAGGAGAAGTTCAAAGGCAGAGTTGGAGTTGAATGCAGGGGCGGTCTCCCTGTCTCACACAAATGCTCACACTTATGCATTTCAGCCGAGCGTCTCATACACAAACATCTCCTCCTCACACACACAGGGTATGCCTCCCAGACAAAATATATCTAACATGTATCTCGAATTGTGTCTGTTGCACACACATTCAGACAGGATTGCTTCTTTTGTGCAGGAACTGAGTAAAGCAGGGAGACAGATGAAAAGGTATTCGAATAATGTTCCTGTGGATTTTTTTTTCCTTGTACAAGTGTGTCTTCGTTGACGCCTTTGGACATCGATTTTTTTTGGATACGGGGGCGTATTTTTCTATGCATCAGTGAATGAGAGTGTTTGTGTGTGTGTGTGTGTGTGTGTGTGTGTGTGTGTGTGTGTGTGTGTGTGTGTGTGTGTGCGCGCGCGCACATTCATTGTGATTACAGATTGTGGCATTCCGCCTCTTCGCTGACACTTGTGTATGCACCCATTACCGCCGTGGAGAGAGACAGTAGCAAAGGAAGCAGTGAAAAGACTGAGGATGCCGCCTCAGTCAAAAAAACATATCACCTTGTCAAGCTTCCAATGCTGGAGAAAAGCAGATGATGTGACACAACAATCAAAGCGATATAGAGAGAAGGTGGAGGAAGAAGAAAAAGTATCAGAGAAGGGGGAGTGTGAGCGAAAAATGGCAGAGGAGAGGAATGGGAGGAAAGGGGGGATGACATATGAAAAAAATAGAAAAATCTACATTGAGATGGTTTTGTGTTAAGTTTAAGGTGGTAAGTTTGGACTTGTAACTGCTGTTCCTCTCCATAAAGCACCTTGTGCTTGGAATCAGAGCCAGACTACACTGCTATCATTATCCCACATTCATCAGTACTGGTGTATGTTGACCAAAAAGTAACAACTAATTGCAGTACATTATTGTCAAAGAAATATTTCAAGTAGAGGTCTTCATGGATCCACTCAGTTCCTTGTATCACACAGGCTAGAAATGGTTAAGGTCACAATTGCCAAAAGTCTCACGCAGTGTTGTAGTCAAGACCACCTAAACCGAGGCATGACTAAGACCAGTGTATCAAGACCCAGACAAGACTAAGACTTTAAGAGGATGCGATCAAGTCAAGACCAAGGTAGGACGAGGCCAAGACAAGACCAAGACTTTTACTGGTTTACATCAAGTCCAGACTAAGTCCAAATCAGGGCCAGATCAAGTCAAGACCAAGATCAGACCAGTTGGAGTCGCACACTCACAACATACTTCACAATTTAATATCATCAACACGTTATACAGTAAGTGTGCTGTCAGACGTCAATCAGAACTCACCACGCTACTGGTAATTAATCTCTAATTATGTTATTTTCCATTTTCGGCGGAGTTCCTGGAGTTGTTGCATTATTAACAAATTTTATTTTGTACCGCTGTAAGCAGTTCCTTCATTTCCTTTTTTGCATAAACATAACACTGGAAAAAAGGTTTTTAAAAATGTTTACCATATCGTCACTCACACAAACTCAAACCTGATAATAATCAGTTATGTTGGTCATAATAACTCAATTTAAAACATCTTTACTTGAAAAAAACTTACTTATATCACATTTTAGTTAAAAGTGAAAATCTTTGAATATATCAGATGTTCTTAAGTTCTGTGTCTTAAGGCTATTGGGCTCAAAAATCCAGTATCAGTTTGACTCTACTTGAAATGGGCGTTATCATAATGAAAAATGCACCTCTTGTTTTTGACAAAGCAGCTAGTCAAAGCAAATAGATCAAGGATTTTACTTAATGGCTTGCCTGTGTAGTTGTCTTTGCAAACTTAATTTAATTACCTCAAAGTCCTTCTTTCAGGCTGTTTTTACTTTGTCTTCCGCCTGTTTAAATACATGAAAGCATGGAGCAAGAGGGACAAGAAGGCAGGATAAGAGAGGGCAGATGGAGGGAGCGAGGGCAGAAAAGGGCAAGTTCATAAAGGGACAAAGTAAACATGAAGCGCCAGACAGTGTGGATGAGGCAAAGGTCGGGTAAAGGACGGAGAGAGGGAGAGATGAATGAAAAGACAGATGTCAAAGAAGGGGGGGGGGGGAAGCAGAAGAGAGGATGAATGCGAATGAGAGGAGAGAATGCCAAAAATGAGATGAATGAGGGAAAAGAGAGGAATGAAACTGAAGGAAAGGGAGTGATGGGAATGACAGAGTGAGTGGTAGACACAGAGAGGGAGAAACTGACAGGGCTGAAAGGACGGCAGAGGGAAAAAGGGAGACAGAACAGGAGGCAATGGCGCGAGGAAGAGAGAGAGAAGAGTGGGGATAGAGAAATGGGCAGAGGTGAAGAGACGGATGCAGTGAGTCAGCTGAGGACAGACAGATGAATGGGAGAACCTGAGGGAGGAATGAAGGATGAGATGGATGGGTCTGAAGGCAGAGGGGATGGATTGTGGAGAGAGGGTAAGAGAGAAGAGACTTTGATACCTGGGTGTGTGTGCTACACTGACCATCACTACAGATAGCATCCTATTAGTAACAGTTAGTTCAAACGGCATACCGAGCAGACACACACACCCCAACATCAAAGTAAAGGAATCTGTTCCAGAGACCATCTAATTGAGGGGGAAACAAGGCTAAGAGCAGTATTACAGGTGGTGCTAACATGTGATCTGTATCTGGTTATCTCATCAACGGCGTTTTGCATTTACACCTGCTGATGAGCGTCCTGGTTTTCTTAACTCTGCCTGTACTGTGATCGCTTTTTACAGAGGTGGAACAAAGTCATTGTTCTGAAAGTCAAAATTCAGTATCAAGTCTTGGCTAAAAAGCCCAGACTCAAGACCACCAAGTCCTGTTCTTTTTTTTTTTCTTTAGAGGTCTTTCTTTTGCCTTTCATTGTAAAGCACATTGTGATATCTGATCTCAAAAGGTGTTATAAAAAACATTTTACTTACTTTTACTTAAGATCAAAACTCATGTATAAAAACAGAGAATGAGGTGAAGAGTTGGGTTGTATACTACGTAGCAAGATGCTCTCTTCCACTGAGCTGGCTCGACAAACCCTGCAGCCTCAGTCAGAGCTAACATGGTACCAAGAAAGTGGTTATTAACTTTCTTTGTTAACTCAGGCTTTCTGCTTCAGACTCTGGGTGCCTTCACAGAAAACGAGTAAAATGACGTGCTGAACGCACCATCTTACAATTTAGTTTCCTTTACAGTGATGCAATGACACAAGTATAGACAGGGAAAAAGACTACAAAAAAGCAATACACTATGCATTTACAGCAAGGGTAGAGGAAAAAAAAACAAATACCAAACAAACAAAGTCAGGCTTAGAGTCAAACAAAAAGAAGGAATGAAGAATGAACAAGTTAAAGGAGCGCTGGAGATGCTGAACGGGTATTTCAAATCCAGTTAGTCAGACATACACTAAAGGTGGGCGTCCTGGCATGGCAACGAGTGGAGATGCATTCAAAAAAAGGTTTTGAATTTGGGTGTATGTGACACATTGGAAGGAGGAGAAAAAGACAATGACAAAGACGGAGGGAGAATGAACATAAAAGACAAAGAAGCTGAGGCTCAACTGCAGCCAGGTTGGAGAAAGCTAGCAAATTGAATGGGGAATGATTGATGAAAAAGGAATTAGGCAGGAGAGATGAAAGTGATGAAAGACAGCGTGGGGAGGAGAGTTAGGGAATGCATGGCAAGTTTAAAAGGGGAGTTTCACAACTCAGTATGAAAAATACCTCGCTGACAAGTCTATTAGTAACACAGTCGGTTTCAAACCCACAAAAACAAGAATGAATGTGCTCACACACCTCGGAGATTGGGAGTGCAGCCGAGTGAAAACGGAAAAGCTGAAAGACTAATGGACATAATGTTCAAATAAAAACCACAATACAGTCATTTACACTCTAATGTAATACTTGTCCTCTTGTAAAGAGCACATGTCCTCCACAATTTAGATGGATGCACATTGACTTTGTGTTGGAATGACTTGTTCTTCCAGCCATCAGATACTTCAGCTGTGGCTGGTCAGAGCTGAACCTCAGCCTAAAATGAAAGCTGTGCAAATTAAAAGTGTTGCTTGTGACAGCTGAAACTTTCAACATGTGTCATTTCACACAAGACACTGCCCAGATTCAAATAATTACTGCACTCCTGCCGATTCAAATGACCCCAATTCCCCAAAACGTCAAATTTCCCTGATAATATAAGGCTTTGTCTGCAGGACAAAGAGGATATGACAAACTGGTGCGGGACTGGAGTGGAGGGGATCTCAAATAATGACTTTCTATCAACTCATTGTCTCGCCGATAGAAGCAGAGCACAGCAGGGTAAGTGTGTACCTGAGTGTGTGTCCATGCGTGTGTGTAAGCAGGTACAAAAGCTGGTTCACTATGAAAGAAAAGCGCATAAAGAGGAGGAGGAGAGCTATAAAAGAACAAAAGAAGGGTAGGCGGAGGTGCTGGTGCTACAAAGGCAGAATAAAGAAACATCTATTGATGTGGAATCAAGATCTTTTCCATCTCATTTTCTCCTCACAAATAATCACGCATGACATCCTTGGTGAGTTGCAACTAGATGAAAATATTAGTACGATATTGCCTGAGTTCTTCAGTGTCCCTTTTCCTCCATTTTAGCCCATTTTTCATTTTTAAATGTATCAACTATGACACTGCATTCGATAGCAGTAACAGAAAAGAAAGGCAATTCTGGAAAGTTTACATTGTAGATATATCTGCTCCGTGCACATAAAATACATGATTTATGATGGTTAAATATCCCATCTTCTTCCTACATTATTGCTTGCTAAAAAAACACAGCAGAGCTCAGCACATTTTAATTTTTCATTCAGTAAGATAAACGTACAGAAAAATAAAAAGAATTTTTAAAAACTAAATAGAGAGTGAAAAACTTGAAACAGACGGAAAAATCGAAGAGATTACAGTTTTATGTGAATTAAAGCTTTACAGTAAATGGTATGAACAATTATCTTGGATGCCAAGCACCATTATACAGCTGCACTGGCTGTGGGAGTTTTGGTTTGCTTAAAGGAATACTTCCACCAATTTTCAACCAGCTTTGTATATCAAAACAATGAGAGTAGCATATGTAAATGAACTATGGCCAACTTCCCTTAATCTTACCAGTGCATAGATCTCCCCATTTCCCCTACCAAAATTCAAACGCAAACTATCTGCTGTGCATTTTTGGATTGCCCAATACAGATTCTGCCACAATGGACACAAAGAGTATAGAAGTGGCTCAAGAGACAGACCTGCTCTCTCTCAAGCTCACACCAAACTCCACTCAAACAGTAAAGCTAGGCAGGACTGATTTAATAAAACCAAGATTATCTTACTGCACTCACTGCCTATTTCTCTCCTAAAATATTTTCAGAAACATAGTTTACTGCCCTGTTTAGTTGGAAAAGAAGGCATTTGAGAACAGAAAGTGGGCACCATACTGCTTCCTACAGTGTGAAAACAGAGGCTGAAAAAACTGAGATCAAGTGGTAAAACAAAGCAGCGCTTATCAAATACAAACTAAGACTCTGTTATTGTGTTGGCTATTTCTCAATTAAAATGTTTCCAGAAACATGTTTTACCTCACCATTTAGCTGTTATTCCAGATCATTTGTTACCAGCTGGTCGCCATTGTGTCAAACAGTTTCTTTCTACTGCAATGTCAGCACAGTTTTATAAAAAGATAGTCGTACAGATGTCAAATATAGTGAAATACATGGCAATCTTTTTGGCGCTTTGAGCATCACAAACAAAAACATTTGTAAAACTCAACAGCAACTTTTCTTTCCAGAGCACATGACCTGGTTACTTTAAGGTAATCCACAGACCTTGTTGTGAGCATTTTCTTGTAGGAACTGTTTTTCTTTCCATCGTACTACACCCACCAGCTGAAACCAAAAATATGTATTTTGATTTGGATGTGAACTGTCCCTTTGAGTTCATCTGTTAAGTAAATAACATTTTTGGCCTAATAACATTCCCACTAGTAGCTGTAGGGAGAAATGTGTTTATGTGCAGGTTCCTATTTTGTTTGTGTTTCAACACTGATGTTAATGTTAGCGTTGATGCAATACACATTCCTGTACATGCCATTTCCATCAACAGTTGCTGGCAGTAACACAGCAAGTTACTGACAATAAATAACAAAAGCAGGCTAGCTGATGTAATCATAGACATAAATTATGGAGATGTGCAACATATTAAAAAAACAATCTATTTTAACTAAATCAACTTGTTTTGAGAAAGAAGAAAATGCAATATTAGTTTGATTTATATGTTACATAGTGTGTGTTTTTTTGGTTTTTAGAAGCACTGAAAGAACACATGCCTTTGTTTACAAGTAAACTTCACCCTGAACATTAACTCACTGCTGCTACACACCCACACAGGTGTTTTTAGTTATTGAGGCTGCTTAAAAGTTGGGTGGAGCTATGTTGGGAATTTGTTGAGGTGCTTCATTGACTCTTTATGGAATCATAAAGGTGAAATATGGCTTACCATAACAGGAGAAACAAAGCTACCAGGAGAGTCAGAGAGGGTTTATACATGCCCACACAGTCCTTGGAAGATGTCTAATCAGCCAAAGTAAGTGACCTGTGTGGGTGCACTAAGAGTGTCAAGGGGCTTTAATCCATCAACAACTAAGTTAATAATATGTTTCCTTAACTGAGCTCAACTCTGGGCCCTCTAACGTGCCGCTGCCACCTCTGAGTCAACACCAGGCATGTAGCAGGTGGGTGAACACACAATCTCTCAAACTCAAATAATGAACAAATGAGCCATGTGAATCCTGCTATAAAATTTGAGAAACATGAAGCCCTACAGAGAAAAACAAATTAAAAAAAGACATAAATAATTGATGATAAATAATACACTGCCACATTTGTCTTCAGATCATCATTTTCAAGTCACATTAACGACATTTCAAGACAAGCATTAATATTTAAGACCATAACTGACAGGATATACTTAAAGTGGACACAATTTTACTCAAAATAACGCAAATTAATGGTTTGGGAAAACAAAATCGACTTTTTTTGCTGAGAGTGGTGGTTATTTGACTTGCCAGGGCTTCAATGTTTACTGATGAGTTTTTCCACACATGCAGAGATGCGGTGTAATGCAAACATAGCGCGCTGAATGAAGACAATCTTTGTGAAAAAGAAGAAGAGATGAAAGAAGCCAACCATGAACGCAGAGGATGATCAAGACAGCGAGAGAGTAGAGCTAACAATGATGTCAGTCATGTTTAGTTGTCATAGGAACAGGTGAAATCGTATTGTTTCCATGCAAACCCCCCCCGCCCCCCATAACTTCCTGTTGGTTGCACTGATTTGTTAGTCTGTCAGCTTAATTCATTAATTGAGTTAATTATGCAGGAAATCCAATTTGAATTAGCGTAATTGTAGTTTTCTGTGTGTACACACGTCAGTGCTGAACAAGGCTTTATGGGTATAACTAGAGGGCCTATATACCTGTGTGTTTTTTTGTGCTTATGTCTATTGTGTATTCGTTTGAGACCCATCTGTGATGTTTCAGCTGAGCAAATCTCACAGGTCATCGGTGAAGCGGAATGCTATTTATATCTTTCATTATCCTCTCTCTCTTTCTCACCTCTCTTCTTCATTCCCATTGTCTCTCACCCTCTCTCTGACCTTATCTCTCAGCTTTTCTCTTCACTTATCCTACCTGTTCCAGCTCTCTTCTCTTCCCCCCATCTCCCTCTCCTACACCTGTCCTTTTATACTTGTCAGCTTTCCATCTTTTCTCTCCTCCCCCCTGTCCATTTCTCCCTCTGTCTCACACTCCTCCATTCTTCTCAGCTCTCTCCACACCTCCTCCATACCTCCAGCATTCACTCTCTCTACTTTAGCAACTTTTTAGAGTGGGAACCACCTAAGCTTGAATCTGCACACCTGTCTGTGGACAGATAACACCAAACAAACACACATGCAAAATGACAACCGCCACAACCATCCAGCTGCCCACCTGCCCAGAACCCACCCGCACAAGTAAACATCTGCTACTTACTCAGTGATTTCTTCGGTGACTGTGTGTTCAACCTGGAGTCGAGAATTGACCTCAATAAAGTAGTGTTTGCCGTGTTTGTCGACCAGGAACTCCACAGTCCCTGCGTTTTCGTAGCCCACCTGCAGCCAAAAAACACAAAGAGGGAGCAGTTTTACCACTCTGAGTTATTCAAGTAATAATGTTAGTTGTGTAAACACTCAAGAAGGAGCACTCAGTCATCTTAATGAGCCATGAAACCAAAAGAACAAAAAACTGTCTTCTCGCCATATAAATACGACCACATCAGATGAGGAAAACATAAGCTCTGTGTATTATTTGTACAGAAGGAGGAGGGCATTTTTCATCATTTTCTTGTACTGCAATAATTAGAGCATTAATCAAGGGGGATTTATTGAATGCTCATCATCCAGAAGCCCATTTTCACTTTGCAATCAGAATCACAATCAGATTCAGGTACAATAAGTATACAGGAATGAATCCCAGTGTTTATTGGAGCAGGGATGGAAATATGTCATCTAAACTATGTCACACACTGTGAACATGGAATAAGTAGGACTGGGGCTTTTATTTACACAACAATGGACATAGCGCTTTACTCTAAGAGCATTTATGTTTAACGTTAGATACATATATGAACACGGATGGAGCCTTCTATTTGTACTCCTTGTTTGTGCACATTTTCTAAAGGTTATAGATATGGAAGAAACCAAGCCTTACTAAAGGGGATCATGGAGGCAGTGTAGCGTTGATCAAGTGAGATAGGACCGTGGAAGACAATGAAGACATTTTAAAAATGGTGGAATAGAACAAGTTGGTCATATAGTGAAAAGAGTTTCCCGTCCACATGCTGCGGAGTATATAATGGCCTCACAGACCACTTTTGACTTTGCCCTCTAATGCCATTTATTGGCTGTAGCCATGCTATCAGGGCAATGAAGCTTACTGCATTCCAAATGGACATGTCTTTTTTTGTACATACATGAAATACATATCAGCCTTAAGAGTCACTCTGCATACGTTATATGAAACCCTGTCACCTGAAACTACACATTAGGCTTGCAAGATCTCTTTTTTATCAACATAATATGTTGAGACAATATGTATTTTAAACAGATTGGTAAGCAGTTTGACGAATTATTGTCTGAGCTTACAGCTACATGTCAGAATCTTAATCCTTACCAAATACACCAATATGCAATATTTACCAATATATTTCATATCTACCATTCATAAGGTTTGAATCACCTACCACAAAAGCTAGACTGGGCACAGTCATGTACCTAGTCAAGTCTTTCATGCTTGGTCTTTCATGCTTTTGGGTTGTAGAAAGTCCTCTTTAGATACAGATGCTATTTTGTATGCGACTAGAGTTCGATTTGTACATAAAGGGCAAAAGCCTTTGCAATGCTTCAACCAACATGACAACAGGAAGGTCAGAAAGAGACAAAGTCCCTCTGAGCAACAATTAAATATATCGACAAAAATCAGCAGTCACTGGTAAAAGAAACAAGATTATCATTAAAATGTGTGCAGATTTAAATAGAAACAGGTTCTTGTTTCAGTGTCAAGTGCACAATTATGCCGCTAACAAGCTGGAATTAACAGCCACTGTGTTGCTTCAGAAAAACTTTTCTAAAAATTTCATAATAGAAACAAAAGGTTAGTCTAGGCTCAGTACTGCTGGGACTGGATCAGGAAATATCAGCGAAACAATGGACTGACAAATCACAGTTCAAACCAATCAAATCTAATCACAGAGTAGTCTGCAGAGGGCCCTATATTAAACTTTTTCCCCAAAATATTTGGAGCCCAACTGCCCAGTTGTGGTTCAATAATGATCAAGGGTCACTTACACTTTCCTGTACTGGAAAATAAATTCAAATCAAATGATGGAAATTGCTTCCAACAGTATTTTCCCCTGTCATGCAACACTATGGGGACATTGTCTAAATGGGGGTTTGAATCAGTCTTCTTTTGAAGACAAAACTGCTTCAAATGTAAATTATCCATTTAGTCTGAATCGTACGGGGGTTTTTTTATTCTTTGATGAAAAAGCCATTATTGAAGGACAGACAAAAATTTTCAATATGCCAGATGATTACAAACTTTTCGATGGTAGTGGAACCTAAATCTAACATGGGCATAAATAGCTATGAAAAAATTATAGTATTGAAAAACAGAATAATAGTATGTAAGAAAAATTGTGCCAACATTGAAAATATATGGATCGAGGACACAAGATGAGCTTCAACACTACAATCTGCAAACTGTTCTGCAATCATTCTTGGTTTTACTTTGTAACAACACTTCAAAAACTTCTAAAAAGGTAAAAAAATAAAAAAAATAAAAAAATACAATACATAAAACTGCATTCTTCTTCTAAAAAGGTAAAAAAAAAAAAAAAAAATCATCCTTGAAGCAGGACCTCCATTTCGTTTGCCAAAAGATGTTTCTCTTCTTGGAACAGAGATATTCTAATTTTAATCACTACTGTGGCATGTAAATGTACCATTTAAAATGCACTGCAATGGTCTTTATACCTTTTAAAACAACTCAATAGCTTGTTTTATTGCTTATTCTTCATTTACCAGACAATAATAAGAAAAAAATCCAATCTCAAGGCACCTCTTCAGACATGGTTTTTGCTCAACTAAATATATTCCTTTTGGCTTTAATTATACATGTTCATCATGTACCAATGATTTGACATTTCCATTTAGATATGAATGTCCATTTTAACTTTTAGTTATGTAGCTGCGTATAACAGTAATTTTCAAAGACTCAATTGGGGGAAAAAACTCTGTATATAATCATCTAGCGTAATTAGTTTGCTTTGCTAAGACTGGATGGACTGTTTTCTGTGTTTTTCTGTTAGAAGTTGCACATGCCATTCAGAGTAAAACATTTTAATTGTTAGGGAAATTAGCATGTTAGTAGAGCAACACCAGCACTTTCCATACTCATCCATCAAAACTCCGCTCTGGCTCATCTCAGCCTCAGTTTAATTTTGCCCAGTGGGAGCTGCAAGCAAAGTGTAATTGCTATATAAACGCTATATAAATAAAATGTATCATTATTATCATTATGACTTCGAGACTAAGCGGGTTTTCACAAATTACACAGATGATTGGAGAAAAGCAATCTGATTGGTGTTCCAACCATTTTCACCAATTTTACCAATCATTGCAGCTCAAGTTTTTAAGATCAGATCCAGCCACATTGCTGATTATTCCTATAATCAACATTTTGCCATAATATGAAATGTACCCCATTTCGGGTGAGGGAAATATTGGAAGAAAACAACGTCTAAACATCCGAATGAAATTAGGAGCAATCAAATGTCCAAAACACAAGCTGCAAAATAGCAAATCTAATTTTCCCCTGAAGGCACAGATGTGAGCAACCCAAGAAAAGGCAACAGCACCACCTACATCTGAAAATATCTTAAAATATTTGATGAACAGACAGTAATGTGATTTAAGTTTCTTCCCTCCCTCTTGTAGTGTTCAGCATTTTGTGCAAAATCAGGTTGGATGAACAAACCGAAATAAAGTACATGATCTTAACCAATTCCTTCCCTGTCTTCAAACAGAAAAATACATGTTTAGTGTTTAAATGTTGAACCAGCCAAGAGCTTTCAGGACTGCTTTCATTTCCAACATTTGGCGAGCATAAATGTCACGACAATCAAATGGGCAGAGGAAAAGAGAAGGATGGCCTGCAGAAACAAACATGGCCCGAAGCTAAAACTGCAGCAATTAAAATTTGGCAACTAAACAAAGCAAAAAACAACCTAAAAAAGCTCAAAAATGTTTCAAGATGCAGTTACAATGAAAAATCCATTATGCATATCACACATATATGTAAACAAATGTTTCACCTGAGTAAAACAACACCTGCTCTGAGCCTGTCAGCCTCTTATTAAGCCCATAACTGGTATAATTAAGTTTGCTGTGAGGAAAACTCATCTCAAGAGGAAATTAGACACAGATCAGGAGCAAAGTACACACACCCACATGTGACACATGTATTAATATTCACTGTAACCTTGTAAAACATCATCTGTGTAAAAATATTCAGAGACACTCAGTCAGCAGAGTTTTCTCTGCAGAGAGAAATTAGTCCCATTTATGGCATCTCTAGCTCCCCACAGGTTTTACCAATGAGACTCATTAGAGGGATCACAAATAAACACAACACACACTCGAACACACATCCAAACTTCAATAAACTAAAACATTTGAGGGAAGGGAAAAAAAACAGGATGAGCCCAAACACATGCTTACACAACTAGTTAAGTAAAGTTACATGTGTACATTAAGCACTGTATACTTAAAGGTTCAGTGTGTAGGATTTAGGGAGATATATTGGCAGAAACGGAATATAATATAATCAGTGATTTGTTTAGTTTATATGTGATTTTGTTACCTGTGGATGAGCTGTTTATATCTACATAGGTATCTGTGGAGATGGCCATGTTGCAGCTACAGGATCAGTTTTTTGGGGGTTTTTTTAGGGGGGGCTTGTGTTGGCCACAATATTTAGCAGCCCCATCTCGTCAAACAGCATGCAGAAACACTGATTTGTAATGTGAAACTGCTTTATTTAGTGTTTTACTGGTTAATAATAATTATCTGTGGATAATTCAGCTTATGGCAAAAACCTCCGGAACATTGATTGCTGAGGGATTTCTAACCCAGACAAGTTTCAGATATTTCCAATCTGAGGTTCTCAAGGCTAGATGCCAATAAATCTCCCTATACTCTTACTTTTTGTGCAATTTTGAGGTACTTTGCCTGAGTATTTCCATTTCTTTATATTTCTGTGGAAAATATTGTTCTTTTTACTCTTTGACAGCTTTGGTGAGTAGTTACTTTGCAGATTCAAATTATTAATATGAATCTAAATCAACTTATTAATTATTTTTATGTTAGCTTACCAGCAGAAGGGCTGCTCCCTAAAAGTTTAAAGTGATAAACATTAGTCGACTATTGACTATTGACCTGTTGACTATTAACTGAGGGTTCTTAAAATCTAGCAGTCTTTTTTGTATTTTTTGGTCCCCGAAAGTAGATGCAGTGGCAATGCTCCTCGCTTTCATGCTGCTCTCCAGGGGAGAATTATACTATGTCAAGTCATCCCTTCCATTTTGAGAAGATGTCTGCAATGAGTACAGACAACTACGGACCCAGAATGAACCTGAGATAGAGGAAGACAGGTGTCTGGAGAAAAAGAGCCTTTGCCTGGTTAGACTCTGGACCGTGCAGGCTGCAAGATAACATTATCCTCTTTATCTTCTGCTATCTGAGTAGAAGTGGTGAACTTCCAGCTCACAGCAACTTCATACAATACAGTTTTCAGCTTTTGTTTGACGCACATTTCTGTTTTCTGATCTGTCATCATTTAGTTAACTTGCATTAGCTTGGAGGGCAAACTTTGCTACTTTACTATGTGACATGGAGGTTGCCATCACCTGAGAGTCCCGTTGAACCACATCCTAAAATCTGGCATTTCAATAAAGTGTGGCTTGATAGTCTATAAAAACAATAGTTGAATATTTGTAATGAACAACCTGCCCTGGAACAACAGATGGAAATTAGCGAGTAAGCTAAATCTGGTACAAAGCATCTTTTCTCTTCTGAGACTAATGTTATTCTGTACATTGTCCCTGATAAACTTAATAATAATAATAATAATAATAATAATAATAATAATAATAATAATAATAATAAATCCTATTTGACTGACAAAATTCTAAGTCAGGTACAGCCTTAAGCAGCACTACATAAAGTAGCTGAAATGGTAGCTCCATATAAACCAGCTGTGCTAAAGACATTATATAAATGATTCTGCATGAGTACTTCCACTTTTGGTACTTTAAGTACCTGCTGGTGCTAATAGTTTAATTACTTAAGATATTGAATACAGTAGCTTTACTTCAACAAAGTATTTCTACACTATGGTATTAGTACTTCTAAGTTAAAAAAAAGGGGGGGCACTTCCTCCATCACTGCATACAACCTATGTAATACATCTTGGGACACGGGAAGACAAACACAAACACAGAAAACCAATTAACACAATACACACAGTCAAGAGCTCCGTTTTGTTCTACTAGCTAGCTATATATATATATATGTGTGTGTGTGTGTGTGTGTGTGTGTGTGTGTGTGTGTGTGTGTGTGTGTGTGTGTGTGACTGCATGCACATAAACCATAAACTTACTGCTTCTTTTCTCTGTGCACACACATGCAGTCACACACAAAATGCTAATTTATAGCCTGAGTCACCTTTCTCTTAACCTTCTCTGTGTGCAGCCAAATTTGTCACTGTGCTTGTGTGCATGTGTGTGTATGTGTGTTTCCTGAACAGCCTGTGATGACAAATACATGCAGCTAGTACTCAAGGCCTCATTGATATACAGTGAAAGACAGTGCCATAGTAGAGGACACACACTGCACATATACAAGGACATAAACGTACAAACAGCTCCCTAGACTTCTAGCACACACAAATTCACACACACCAATATGTGTCACTCCATATTGCGCTCTCTTTCTCACACGCACACACTGAGTCAGTGATTAAAGTAGCAGCCAGTGTAACAGATTGAGTGGTCACTGTTTTATAAGGTCTGACAGACAAGTCAATGGGCTGTATTAGCAAAACGAGGGGTCACCCAAGTGGCGTGTGCATGCATCCTACACTATTCTAAAAATGCATGATGTAAATCTACACATTTAGCTCTCTGCAGCTGACCACGGTGTGCGTGTGACTGTGCTTAAACGATCCCAGCACTGATGAATGTACACTAGTGTGCAGCTTTGAATAGGAAGTGACAGAGACAGATGGTCTGTACTGTACGGCACACAGAGAGCAAGAGAGTGAAACAAAGTGCATTAAGAACAGTTCATGAGTAGTGGGAGAAAAATGGATGAGGATGGATAGATGGATGGATGGATGGATAGAGGAAGGGAGGGAGTTAAAGAAAGATTGATGGATGGATCAAATGAGGACAGACACGAAGAATCACTGTGTTTGGTGGGAGTGGAGAGAGAAGACAAAGAGACATACGGAGTGAAAGACAGGATTAGATGGGGTAAATCAGGGAGGGGAAGAATAGCAGAGAGTTTCAATGATGGAGGGACTGTCACTCTCCCTCCTCTCACTCTCTCTCTCTAAGCACCTCAGCTTGAAATAATTTGCAATGTTGTTACAAGATGTCAAAATTCAAATTCATGGGAGTTTACTGTTCTGTATTTGTTCTATGTCTTCTATATTGTTAAGCTGACCTTGAGACTAGTTTTGGGCCATTGTCATTTCACTGCATACCTGTTTTTATCTGACTTTATGTATATGTGGATAACAACGAGATGGGAGCACATCAACAAATACAAAACACTTCTTTATGGATAGTCTAAACTTTGTCAGTTACAATGTTAAAGGTATAAATAATCCAATTAAGAGGAAAAAAATATTCAGCCAACTTAAAAAAATGCACTGTTCAATAGCAATGATCCAGGAGAGCCATTTGTCAGAAAAAGAACATTTAAAACTGAAAAGGGAATGGGTGGATCAAGTCTATAGCTCCTCATTTAAAAATGGGAAGAAAAGAGGGGTTGTCATCCTTATAAATAAATCAGTCTACTTTAACCATGAAAAAACAATAGTTGACAGGGAAGGCAGATATGTGATGGTTACAGGGACAGCTGGAGGTACGAAAATTACAATGCTTAATCTTTACGCCCCAAATGAAGATTGTCCAAAGTTTTTTAAGACAGTGGCATCCCTTTTGGCAGATAAAGCAGAGGGAATTTTACTGATAGGGGGAGATTTCAACTGCATTCTGAAACACAATCTAGATAGACTCCCACAAGGAACGCACTCTATATCAAAGAAATCGGCTGCTCTCCTTGCAATGATGGATGCTCTAGGCCTGGTGGATGTCTGGCGCAACCTGCACCCTGGGGAGAAAGACTTCACCTTCATGTCTCAGGTGCATGGCAGTTACTCCAGACTGGACATGTTTTTAATATCAGGAGTAGACATGTACAGGACTCATGAATGTAATATAGAGCCAATAACAATATCTGACCATGCACCTGTTACATTAAGGATTGAGATTGGAACAAGTAAACATTTTAAATACTGGAGACTCAATGTATCATTGTTAAACGATGAAGTTATTCGACAGAAATGTGTAAAGAGCTGGCAGATTATTTTGCATTTAACGATAATGATATGGTTTCCCTCTATACTTTTGGGAGGGAGCAAAAGCTGTGATGAGGGGTAAAATTATTGCTATCTCTTCTAGGGTTAAAAAGCAAAGGCTAGCTCAACAGAGGGAATTGGAGAAGGAAATAAAGAGACTAGAAACAGAACACCAACAAACTAAAAAACAGGAAACATTGGCGTCATTAAAAGAGACTAGACAGAAATTAGATGACCTGTTAACTTATAAAGCTGAGGGGGCACTGCGATTTACAAACAGAAAGTACTACGAACTAGGCAATAGAGTACGACTTCTTGGCCTTTCAGCTACGCAAGGCTCAGTCCAATAGAGCAGTAATGTAGATAAAATGTCCAACCACTAATCAGATGTTAACGCAACCAAAAGATATCTCCGAAGCATTTGCTTCATATTACCAAAAGCTATATGAAAAGGAGGATCTGCCTGATAAAAAGGAAAAAATCGACTCCTTTTTTAATTCAGTCAATCTGACTAAATTAACAGTAGATGAAGCAGATGGTAACATGCCCCATTAAAGAAGAGGAAAGTAGAGAAACTATTCTCAAACTAAAAAACAACAAAGCTCCAGGGGCGGATGGTTTCCCTGGAGAATATGAGAAAACTTTAATAAACTTAACTTACCCCAGTTTTATGTAGAGTGTACAATCACGCCTTTAATGGAGAGGGATGCCCCAGGGTCATGGTCAGATGCAATTATTATTGTCATTTATAAAGAAAAACAAAGATCCGACCCTATGCTCGTCTTAGGCCCAATCAGCCTCCTCTGTGGATTTCAAAATCTTGACTGCCATAATAGCAAAAAAGAATACAAAAGTATATCGAAAAAACTTTGTAAAATCAGATCAGACTGGGTTTATTCATAATCGACAGAGGGAACAGACAACGTGAGGAGAGAGCCCTGAACCTTCAATTAATAGCAGCTAAAGAATACCCCATCAATGCTTCTCAGCCTTGATGCTGAAAAGCGTTCGATAATTCGATTGACCTTTTTAGAACAAACTCTCAGATATATGGGCTTTAATGATTCGTTTGTTAACTGGATAAAACTTTTATAAAAGCCCAGGTCCAGAGTTAGGGTAAATGGGTATTGTTCCAAATTTTCCCTCTGGGACGTGGTACCCGCCAGGGAGATGCTTTGTCACCTTCCTTGTTTGCGCTTAGCATTGAACCACTGGCTGAACTAATTAGATCCAACCAACTCATACAAGGAATACCAGATGAAGGAAAGCGAAAGGCATAAATTGGCTCTCTTCGCAGATGATATATTAATATTTTAGAAAACCCTGCTACCTCCGTCCCTGCTCTCCTACACAGTCTTAGTGAATATAGTATAGTGTCAGGTTACAAGATTAACACAAACAAATCAGAAGCTATGATGATATCCGGAGTTAGCCTCCCAGTTAAATGATCGGGTCACCTTTAAAAGGCCCTAATAGGGCTTCAAATACCTCGGTATTGTACTTACCCTAAATCACACAATTGTTTTCTTCTAATTATGATAAACTACTTAAAGAAATCAAAAATGATCTGGAGAGATGGGATGTGCTCCCCCTGTCACTGTTTGGCAGAATAGAGACGGTCAGAATGAATATTTTACCTAGGCTATTATTTTTGTTTCAGTCCATACCTGTCCTAGTACCTCAATCCACATTTAAGTTACTAAATAAAATGATATCAAAATTCATCTGGCAAAACAAAAGACCAAGAATACGGGTTGAAAATACTGATGTCGACCAAAGAGAAGGGAGGTTTGGGATTACCCAATCTAAAACTTTTTACTACTGGGCAGCCCAGTTACGGGCTGTGGCAGCATGGGTTGTCAAGGACTCAAAGTCAGGATGGGTCGCTATTGAACAAAACTCCTTACCGGGGGTACCACTATCGAATCTCCCATTTCTTAGTCAGCAGTCTCAAAAAAATTAAAATCAATAATATATGGATCAAACACACACTAAAGGTTTGGAATTTGGTACAGAATCGATTAAAAGGGACCCTGGTTATATCTTCGAGCAATGCCCATAGTGGGGAATATAGAATTTCTACCATCTATATATGATAAAGCCTATAAAAGATGGGCGGAAAGAGGCTTAATCACAATAAACCAACTAATCGACAGACATTTGTTCAAATCCTTTTCACAACTACAAGAGGAGTTTTCACTACCACCCAGTGATTTATACAGGTACTTACAAATCCGACACTATGTTACAAAAAATACAAACTGGGAAGATATTAAAAAAGAACCCACAAATATAGAAATGCATTTTATACATCTGTCTGAGCAACCTACTTTGCCCAAAAAAACAAATATCCCATATATATAAAATTAATGATAGATTTATCTGAAAACACACTACACATTAAACAGCAATGGGAATTGGAGCTAACATCGGTAGTGGAGGATGAAACGTGGGAAAATATGTGTACAGCATGTCACAGAGGGATTGGAAGTCAGCTTTGGAAAGAGTTTGACTGGAAGGTTAAAATTAGGTTCTTTAGGACGCCACTAGTAACCTCGATATTTAAAAACAACTCTGGCAACAAATGTTGGAGGAACTGTGGCATGGTTGGCGACCATACGCACACATTCTGGGACTGCCCAAAAATACAGACATTTTGGAAAAACATCAAAGAAGAGCTGGAGAAAATTTTGGAAGTGGATTTACCCCTGGAACCTGTGTTTTTTTTGCTGGATGTACTACCTGACCACTTGTATACTGCAGACCAATGTTATTTATTGCATGTTTTGTTGATGATTGCAAGAAAAATGATTACTATTAACTGGCTGAACCCTAACCCTCCTACCATTACTCAATGGTTACAAAAAGTCAAACATGTATACATAATGGAACATATGACCGCTCAGTTACAACTAAAAGTAAGGATTTTTAAAAGGAGGTGGAGACCAGTCACTGACTATCTGAGTTAGGAATTTTGTATTAGGAAGGGAAATGTTTCTATTTATTATTTTTATTATTTTATTTTCAACTAGTCGTTTGTCTCATCACTATTCGATTTTGTATATGGTATATATGTGTGTATATATATGTATACATATTTCAATATGGGTAGCCCAGTCTCAAGGCTGTTGTTGTTGTTTTTGTTTTTGACTTGTTGTCTGTTAATTGCTTGTTATTGATGGCTGGCAATAAAGTTAAAAAAAAAAAAAAAAAAAAATTCAAATTCAATGAGGGCTCTAGACAGTTTTTCCCCCTTTGCTCCACAGTGCCTCACTGTGACAAAATATTAGTCAAAGAGGTCCCAATAGTAGAAAAGGTTGAGTAAAATCATTTATCAACAAGATGGAGTAAAGCAAAGACAGCATAAAGACTCAGACTGCAAAGAGTGGTCATTTTTTTCACCTCCAGCCTCTGTGAGCATGTGCATTGCTCGCCAAGCTGCCTGTAATCCTTAAGGCTAAAACACATGGTTGATGTCTAAGGAGGACAGCAGAATTTGTTGAAGTTAAAAAGCGTGGAGGAAACAGGTCAGTACAGCACTGGTCCATTTAAAGTATGAGCATCTGCACACATGTGCACAACAGACTGGTGAGGCTGCAGCAGGTGCACAATCACCAGAAAAAAAATAGAATTCTGTTTGATCTTACAAATCCTATTGTAGTGTCTGTTGTTGCTGATGGCAAGGTCAGAGCTCAGCAAACCTTAAATCGTTGGGCTTTTGTTATTGTTACGGCCTTTCGGAATAGGACAGCGAGGGCAGTAAGAGGATGTGGAGGAGTGTTTTCTTTTTTATTAAGGCCAGAAATGCTGCTGCTGAACACTGCATCCTTCATGGCTGCATACTTGTCAATTATTTCAAGGAGGATGATAATCACGAGCCAAGAGGAGTCTCAAGATGACTCAGTAGTTTTATCCCAGCGGCCTACACAGTCTGAGCACCTCTACAGCAGTGTCCCCAACAGGAGGTTGAATGGGATGTCTGTGGCCTTATTCCAATGCAAAAACTCGGATGCCATTCAGTCTAAAAGAAATTGCTGTGGAAACCTTCCAGGCGTCAAGGAATTCCAGCATTTCTGAAAGCAAAACAGGATGTGACTGTAACCGTTGGTGTATGTCAGTTATGCCATAATGGAAGGCCTGTACTCGTACACAGGGGTGGGAGTAATGACTTGTATTCACTCTTGTTACTGTAACAGTCTTTTTTTCTGTGTGAGCATATACTTTCTCTTTAAAAAATGTTAATTTTACTTAAGTGCTAGTTATCACAAATATTGTACCTCACCATATCTAAAGTAGCATCTGTTAGAGAGTGAGAGTTTGTCTTTTTTATGATTAATTCAAGTAAATTGATTGAAAAACAGTTGTGACAGGCTGCAAAGTGCAGTCTTTATTAATGGAAATTTCTGTTGGTTAGGACCAAGCAGCAACCTCCAGGCCTGAAAAATGAAGCAAATGCTTAAGTGCCTGAAATATTACAGTTCTTTGAATGGCCACTTGAGGCTGGCTCCAAAACCAAACCAATCGTCATATACCCCCAAGTTAAAATGCCCTACTTTACTAAAGAAATAAAAATGTTTACAGCCTGGTACAAAAAAACAGTTTTAGTCTTTTAAAGCTAAATTCAATCAAAACTACAACTCACCCGTCACGTAAGGGCGGGTCGCTTTGACTGACAGGCTGTCTGCTGATAGTGTCCTGAGCGTCTCAGTCATATCCACACCTCACTACTCCACAGTGCCATCCTTCCATTCAAATATGTTCACTTCAGGCTCCAAAAAAACAAGGTGCCGATGGCCAAAATGCAAAACTCAGGACTTCAAACTGGGAGTCAAAAAAACAGTGGGGAAAGTCACAGTAGCTATGTCCACTTTAAAACAGTCTATGGTTTGGACTTCAGGGGGTCATGTTGCGATGCAGTTTATTTTGTAGTCTTCAGATGTATAGATTTCATGCATTTTACCTGACCTACCCTTACTTTTAATTAATTTTTACACAAGCACTTTTACTTAAGTATAATGTTTAGTTCTTTAGTACTTTTACATTATTACAATATTCTTGTACTCTTTCCACGACTGCACCTCTGGACCCAGCAGTGTAATACCTTCTTTTGTAGCTTTATACGTACATACTTTTAGTTCAATCTCACATTTAGTCTTTTTTACAATTTGACTGCCAAAATCTGAGTATTTATCTGTAAATCATTCTAATGTTTGCAGCACTTGAGAAGATATCCTTTCCACACTTAATACATTTGTGTGAAAGCAAAAAGACAGAGTGCATTTGAGTTTCCAAATGTTCGTGCAGCACTATTGCTGAGGGCTTCTTCACAATTGTCTTCTGTAGCCCTGAAAAGATTCAACATGGCAGTTTTGAGAGGTGTTCCTACCGTCCTTTTGTTTGCATGAGTACTTTGTGTGTGCGTAGTCATGTTTTCTGCTGCCACTGCACATTGTCTAATCTTAATCTCCTTTGCCTAAGCAGAATGATGTTTGGTATTTAAGTTGCACTGACTCTTGTAAGTGTAGCAACATCACCAATGTGATCCCTCTTTTGTTTTCTGAAGCCGTGATATCTCTGAATAAGCAATTTGTAATTAGCCTTGAAGTGTCTTGACTTAGTGCCATGTCAGTCCTTTGCTATGTTTATGGTGCAGAGCAAAGACACATCAGGTAAAAGCGTGCAATAGATAACACTGTGTTCCACCCTACTTTTTCCATAATACAATAAGTCTTTCTAGCACCAAGGTGTGCTTAGGTGTTTTACATACTGCTAATTACTGAACAGTTTTTTGTTCTCGCCTGCAGAATATTGGGTCATGTTGGCTCTGAGGAAGTCTGCACGAGTCTGAGGCTGCTGAAATGTTTTTATTATGTGTCGAGGCTCATCTTTATTTGAGGGCTTTACTGCAGTTTCATCTCTGCAAGGACATACAAAGAATCCTAGAAGATGAGCTTTGGTGTTAAGCATAACAATCATTTTTGTCTTTGAACTCAAAGTACAGACACAAGTAACTCCATACAAAACTGGCTTTGATTAGTCATGGTGAGAAGAAATAGAGACACTTTCAAGAGTTCTTTGTAGAGATTTTCAATTCAGCACTGCTATAAAAAGTAAAATTTTCCCCAAATAACACACACGCACACATGCACGCGCACACACACGCACGCACACACACATTCATCGCTCAGTGGTCACTTGGTTGGCACTCACACTACACTTACTGTCTAAAAAGGAAAAATGATTTCCTCTCAAGGTCTTAGCTGCCAGATTGCTGTCACTACATGCAAATCCCGCGACGAAAAACAATATTGATGATTCAATGCACACCACACACACAAAGCCTTCCGATTAGTCCGGTCCCCTGCCATCTCCCTCAACGCCCCACATCCACCAGCCAGAAAGCAATGCATGCTGGGTCATGTAATGTCCAGGGGCAGTCAGAGTAATGTGCTACATGCTCCCCAGCTTTATGTGGGATGTGCATCACGCAGTAGAGGGAACAAAACAAATCAATCGTACAATCAATGGTGCTGACCTGTTAAATGGCTGTGTCTGGTCACATTAGTGAGTGTGTGTGACTGTGTGTGTGTGTGTGCTGCAGTTTGGGTGACATTGAGAACCAGTGGACTGACACATGGGGCTTAAATTAGTATGAAACTTTATTGTTGTAAACACATAATATAAGCTGTAGCTGTTTCACACGTATGCATTTCACAAGAAAGAAACTACACGTTGTTTTTTCTTGTATGCAGTACACTCACGCTCCCCTTCAGGGTACACACCATTTTGTCTTTTTAAAGACAAACTTGAACTTCAGGACTGTTTGTCAACCTTTTTTGTATTGGAGTCGTGCTTGTAAGGGTTTTGATTAGGAACAACCAGTACGTCTAGGGTTGCACCTATTAATCAGCTGAACATCTGTTTTGACAAATATTCACCTTGTTGACTGCCATTGGCAAACAAGATTACATTTACTGATGGTAGTGGCTGTTGTTTTCTGTTGTGTCACATCAATTTTGCGCAGGCTAAAAAGCAGAGCTTGAGACTAACAGTATCACAGTATACTGGGGACAGCAGAAAACAATCTCGGGATGAACGGAGATCTCCTTGTGTTTATGTTTTTACAATATAAAATGTTCAATATAAAATAGATATGAGGGGGAAATATACTATATAATGTAAATGGGATTTTGAAGCAGTTAACTATTTTTAAAAGATATTTTTCACATGAAAGGTTCTATTAAAGATTGTTTCAGAAATTTCTATGATTGAATTTGTGCTCATTCAAAGGTAGTGTAATGGAGCGCTGAATGACTTTGAAATAGTTCAGATATATTTCAATAATGGCGATGTCTTTGATCCCCTGGAACAAAAGGGGTGACAAATAACAAAAACAAAATAAATAAATAAAGTATTGGCTTTAGGCAAAATTGGTATTTTAAAACTTGAAATAATCTGAACATATCCTTTAAGGAAGTCACTGGGTTGCTTTACAGCACCCAACCAAAATATGCCAAGGAGGCAAAGCTCCTGGCATTGCCAAGGGGTGGTAGAAGTAAAACACAGATGGGGGGAAATCACTACATCTTAATTTTCAGCAAAGCCCAAGGGGGAACGGCACACAGTCACAATGGGGAGGAGAGGGAAGGGAGGAGGGCTGCCATCGTTATGACAGCAACAGAGTTTATGGCAAATGTGGCCTTCATTTTGAGAACAGCTGCACTAACAGTCACTGCCATGAAATAGAGGCTGATCACATAGACTCCCATTCTTTTTTTGGTTTTCTTTTGGTGTAATACACAAGGGTATCACAATCGCAAAATGAAATGCTGTTTAGAGGTTCTCCGCACAGCAACTTTAGAGGCACACAGTCACATTACCCAGCAGTTATTACACAAGCAGATCCTACAGTACATCTCACTCTTCCCTCCACTCATCTAAACATCAGTGCTGCTGCTTCCCTTTAACTGCTGCTCACTTCGCTCCTTTCTTTCATTTCTTTCCTCTCTTGAGGGGATCGGAGTTAATCTGGTGCCAAGATGTTCTGTAATCTGATCCAATTCCCTTTCAGACTTCCAGCACACACAACTCTCATCCGATTCATTGCTGATACAACCACAGAATAACACAAACACACACTCACAAATAGATGAGCTCCATTTCAGTGGTGCCACCTCTCTAATCCTTTTGCTGCAGGGAGCTGCCAAAGCAGCGGTGCTCACCCACCCGAGCACACTACACAAACAATGTATGAAATACACGCAGGCACAAACAAATACAGTAACACACAAATATCACACAGACATGCCTAGAGGCACACATGATAATAATGAACACAATCAGGTGTACGCCCACACACACTATCATACACTCACAGTCCCATATGCACCCACAGGTTCATAGTCATCCCTGCTGTAATGGAAAGATGCTTGACCGAAATCCCTCCATACGTTTGTCGACTCATGTATTCATCCCTAATTTCAGATCGTCTCCAGGCTTTAAGTCCATTACTTACACCTTTCTCCTTCAATCATGCCTGTTCATACTCTCACTTCCATCCTGTGCAATTAAGATTCAGGTCACCCTTCCTGCTTCGCTGTATCCTGTTTTCCGCGCTTGCAGCTTCATTTTTATGCCAAATAATTTGCTGGACAACAAGAGGACAGCATGTTTGGTCATCAAATTTGTAATAGGCAAACAAACATGCTGCACGAAAAGTACCAGGGAAACAAAGGCTTTCACAGATCCAAATGGGAAAGATAGAACAACAATAAATTGATACTCATAAACTATTCTCATGGGAGAGGTTTTACACAAGAGCGTCCTGTAATTGGAAATTTTACTTATTATGTCATTAATTCTGGTCGAGTATTGGGGCGGGATATGACTCCCTCCAGAATTGATGCCCAAATTACCCAAAGTATAAGTGTTTGCTGAGCTTGGTCATTAGTGTAACACAATGTACATTTCACAGGTTCTCAATTTGGGACTAGAACACACCAGAGCTCTGCTTTAAAACATCATGGTTTCCCCCACACATCTATTTATTTGTGTATAAATGTATGTATGTGTGTGTGTGTGTGTGTGTGTGTGTGTGTGTGTGTGTGTGTGTGTGTGTGTGTGTGTGTGTGTACACCATTCAGTTACTCATTGCACCATGCACTCTCAGAGCAAAGAGGCTACTCTGGGCACAGACAGAGCAGCAGAACGCCAGTTGAGTAAAAGTTAAACTTCACTGTTAATTGCGGCAGCTCTAAAAACTCGCTTCTACAGCAGCTGCTCTTCTCATCCATTGATTTGTACAGCTCTAATCAAACAACAGATCAACTATACACTCCCCGACTCAAAACCCATTTAACTGCTGTTGAGGAAAAAAATGACTCATGATGAACCACAAAATGTTCAAATTTATAGAGGGAACAAAGTATGAGAAAATACTAACAAAGAAAGAAGTTTGCCAAAACTCACACATGGCTACAAATCAAAAACAGTCCCTCTGATAAGACTTGGAAAAAAAAATCTTCAACTATGCTTGCAAATCTGCTGCACTTAGACACAGCAATGCTTCAAACTAAATGCAAACCGCATGCTAACACACTCACAGTGGCAATACTGATGTTTAGTGGGTATAGTGTTTACCATGTTCCCCATCGTAGTTTAGCGTGTTAGCATGCTAACATTTGCTAATCAGCTATAAACACAGTGGAGCTGAGGTTGATGGAAATGTCATTAGTTTTGCAAGAATGCATTCATAAACCAGTACGGTCTATTTGACCTTGGTCTATGTTTTTTTTTTTTTTGGTAAAATGTCTCAACAACTATTGGATTGATAGCCATTAATACTGATATGTGCTTTAGTTGAAGCCATGAACACAGTTTTATTATGTTTACCCATCACCTGAAAGGTCAGAAGCCAGGCTTAACAACTATCGCTGGCGCAGGCTTAATGTTATTCTTAAGGACACTTAAGCAGCATGCATGAATGCCAACACAGAAGGTCAGAGCCAGGTCCTTTACTTTGAGGGATGCATTCTTACTCATTACATCACTGTAATGCCAAACACCTGTAAAGCTGTGTGTTTATGCAGTGGGAGATAAGGATGAACATAGCACCGTGCAAAAATGCCAACCCCTTCCAGAAACCAAAAAGGGTAAAATCCTATATTCTACAAATAAACCACTTCTTTCTGAAGTGAAAGCTATTCATTTCTCCAGAACCCTCCCTCTGTTCACTGCTCTCTGATCCTTCCCTTTGCTTTTTCTCCCCTTCATCTTTTTCCCTCTCTTCCTCTACATGGCTACAAGTCAAAAACAGTCCCTCTTTTCCCCCACTGCCATCTCTCCGTATGTGGCAGTTGTCCTTTGCTCTGCTTTCAACTCTCTCTCCTCTTCCTCTGCCTTTAAGTTTGTCAGTCCTTCAGAAAATATGTCTTTTCATCTCAGACAATTAAGGAAATGGAATAAAAAAATAGAAAGAGTGACTGAAGGCTCAAAGGTCATGAACAGACAGATGGCAAAACAGCAATGAATAGGGACAGAAAAAACAATGGTCGAGATGAGTGAAGGTAGATGGTGAATGGAGCAGATGGCTTTAAGGGAACAGAGACACAATAAAAGAAAGTTGATGCAGGAGATGATTGAGGGAAAGACTAATTGAGATAAATAGAGAATGACCTGGAAGAGCTATAAGCAAAATCAAAGCACCTGTAAATTTACAGAGAAAGAACCTGACGGGGGGTTAGTAACGGGCCAGGGGATGAATAATGACTGAAATGTGTGATGTAAAAGTGATGAAAGGAAGGGCCACAAGAAGCAGCTGGGTTGAAAGGTTTAAAGCTGCACAGATGATGGGGCTGGATATCGTTTCAAACATAATGATATCAGTACCAATATTGGTACCCTCAAGGTGATAAAGATACCGATGGAGTGCTTCATTTGATACCTTTTTTTTTTTTTTTTTTAACTATTTCAGAGTTTACCCATCATGTAAATGAATATGTGTGGAAATGCTTTAAATACCCCCAGATGCAGGGCAAATCAATTGTTGGTTGCCTGTATGGGTCTAAGTGAGAGAGGAAGATTGACACAGCGAGAGAGACAGTGAGAGAGAGTATCATTAACACAAGTGTCAGTTATATAAAGTTTGTGTGTTTTCTAGATCTCAGTAAAAAAAAAAAAAAAAAAGGATGGGTTAAGTGCAGGTACCCACTGACTGGATACGTTTCAATGCTACTTTGTACTGGCTTATGTTGGTCAATACCTTAAAGGTATCAAGCACCGATGTCCAGACTGCAGCCGAAAATGACCCTTGTCAGACATAGAATATGCACCATTGCTGGCTTCATCTATCTGTTTAAGTCATGACTTTAGTCTAATTCCTATTTGCTCACAGGCTGTAAGTAAAGGGCATTTATAATTTCATTCATGCAAGTGGCATGGATGAAAGCAGAACATTAAGGGAGGGAGACTTTCTGATGATTACCATTGTTGTATGATGGCTGGTGTCCTTTTTTTTAAATACATGAATAAAGTAACCTTACTTAAGACATGAATCCCTGTACTTGAAACTTAGTTTTTCATTTAACCAGATTTTTATTTTCTTTAAGCATTCTCTATGTATGTATTACACTGCACTTAAGGCAAACAAGACATTTATTTTATCTGTCATTGTATGTATTTAACTTGGTGTTGCTGCAACCTTTACCTTTATGCAACAGTGTTCGATTCAGAAAGTTGCTGTGTTAAAAATGTCGCGCTACATCATCCCGAGTCGCCGTTGAAGTGTTGCTCAAGCACTCATTTACATAGTTATGTTCACAGGCTTGTGTGTGTGCGTGTCTGCTACTTGCAACAAGGAACCACAAATGAACGTCATCTAAAGTTTATATTTGTTTAAAAAATATCTCAGCTTGATCAATACCTGAACACAATTTTAAGATCACATTTCACCACAACATTGCATCCCTGTGTGCACTGCAATGCACAGAAAGCTAGCATAACTAGCTATAAGCTAAATGCAGCTAAAAACAAAAACATATCATTGGTTGACGCCTCACTACTTTGCCATAGCACTGAAAATAGATGAGGCCAGCTCAGCTTTGATTTGTAACTTGTCATGCCCGTCCATAGCAACAAATATTGGATGTTAGTTTGTAGCTTTGTGTCACCAGCTTCCATGGACAATGACTTGTGCTGTGTGGCTTTCAGTGTGAACACAGTGTAAGATTAAAGTTTAAGACCGTTTCATTGCAATTCTGTTGCTAGGTCAACAGCTTTGGTCCCTGTTTACTTCCTGTCAGCTGCTGCATTAACAGGTATTCCAACAGGAAATACACATTATATATCTATATACCTATATCTATAGGCTGACTCTATGATTGCTGATGTGATTGTGGTTTTCTTACTCAGATTTCAAAACTAACATGTACAACATGCAGACAGGGACTGAATAGGCATTTAACTACTTAAGGAGTAGCTTCACTGTTTACAACTGAGCCCACAGATGTAAACTATTAGAAAAAAACTAAATGGAGTCCTAAAAGCTAATTGGTGTACTTTAAGAATGACTGCAATAGATCAACAAAATAAACACTGGCATAGACCGTCAGACAGAAAGTGTATATGGCCATTAAAATGAATTTCAGATGCACTGATTGAGATTTGCAATAAAGAATATGTGCTGTATTTTCTCTGTGCTTTCAAGTAGCTATTTGTTTGACAAACAAATCAGCCATTCTGTGGCTGAAGACGAACTGATGTCGCAGTCGTGACACATCAACAGTGATGTGGGTAGAAAAACAATGTATCGATCAGTCGATTTTTCTCACATTACTGAGAGATCCTGTGAACCAAATGGACGCTGCAAGGCCATCAGGCAGCGGTGTAATGGGAGTTGTACATAGTCTGGAAGCAATGCAGCCATAAAGTGCACATACAGAAGCCAGAGAGATGAAAAGGGAGAGAAAGACGAGAGCCGCATAGACAGATTTTAAATCAATACAGCCACAGAAGACACCTAACAAGAATTTACAGTCCACGTGTGGACACACAGAATTGTGGGCTCATAAAAACTGATGTTTACTATCAATTAATTTAAAAAAAAGACATCAAGTGCAAAGTGCAGCCATAACTGTAGATGTACTGAAGGGACAGAGACAGAAAGCAAGACTCTTCCCAAAATAACAGCGCACGGTTCAGGGAAAGTTTCTGTGGGCTGATTTGCTGTCAGCAAGGCAACCCAAACTGTCATTTTTATGACACCATCAAATAAACTGCTATATGCTCAGAGTATATGTGTGTATGTGCGGTTGGTTTTCACATCTTATGCCACATATTGTTTTATTTTCTCTTCTTTTCCTTTACCTTCTTGGCCCTGTAACCTTTACCTGTCCACCAGCATTTGCTGTCTCTTTTGCCTTCAAGTTTGTGTTTTGTGCAGAAATCTCATGTCCTCAACTCTGACCTTTTATGAAATGTCACTGACAGCTGACTGCCACATGAGAAAATGTTTGTTTCAAATCCCTGCAACCACGCCAAAAATGTCAAACAATAAAAACTTTTTATAATGCTTAAAAACATTTAAGTCTATAGGGTATTATAGAGATAAAAAGAATTTAACACCTAATCTTCTGTTCAAGAGGAAATATTGAGTGCCGTTATATTTAGTTTTATGGATTTTATAGACACTTTCCACTGCACACTCCAAAGCAAGAGACAACTAAAAAAGAACACTTACACGTCAAGTTTTACAGCCTTAAAAACTTCTACCAACTATCACTACCTTCCATCTTTCATTCCCGCCTTCTTCCTCATCTCTCTCCGACATCTGCGATATGAGACCATAACGTTTTATAAGAGTCCTTCGGATTCTCTGCCCCTTTATTGCAAAAGCCTGCTCTCCATCTTTGTCTGCTCGTTCAAGCCTTATCCCTCAATCTACTCCTCTTCCCACTGTTCAATCCACCACCTCTCCATTTCTACATGAGTGTTGCTTTTATGCTGGTATGACCATTTTTTCCTGAGGTAAACTGCCACTATGGCTACCCCACAGGGTGAGGTTACATATAAATTTATCACGGTAATCCAATTTCATCTCTGCTATGCTGCAGGTACCCTCAACAGCACGGATGTTGAAAGAATAACACAGTTTACACAGTTTACTAACTACAGTTAGTAAACTGTGAGAACAATCTCTGAACAGGACAGTTAGAGTTTTACACTTGGAATTATAGAAAGACTATAAAATTTTAGAATTTAAAAAAGGATTATTTCAAACTTCAAAGCTCAATTCATAAGCAATGAATCACAAAATGAAAACAAAACATCTTGATCACTCACTGTTGGCTGGCTGCAGTATAGGTCCTTCACCCTGCTCCCTCCATGTTAGTGAATGGGACAAGGGCAAAATTAAAAAAGCAAAGTGCACATTAAATAAATTAACCCTAAAGTTGGTGTCTGTCTTTGAGGGTCGGTCTTATCACCCTGAAGTATGTTAAAGTGTTCAGGGGGAGTAGATGTCAGCTGTTGACAGTTGTGTGTGCCAGTCGGTCTGCTGGCATTCAACGGTGCTGCTTGCAGCTGGTCAGACGGGTGCATGGGCAGGATACCGTGGCGATCACTACTGCACAGGCATAAATGACCTCACCAGTGCAAGCGGCCAGTAGCTGTCTCTGGGATATTTTGGCTATGTATTTGTGCAGCAGGAGGAAGTGAAGACTTGCTGTAACTGATGGCAAATGGATCTGCATTTAGAGTATAGTGCCTTTCTAGTCTTCTGACCATTCAGAGCGTTTTTACACCACACGACACACACGCACACACACATTCACACACGGCTGGGCAAGGATAACATACAAAGTGCCACCTGCTAATCAGTAACCATTGTCATGAGCTCACATATCATCATGAGCAGGCAACAGGAGCAATTTGGGGTTTGGTATCTTGGCCAAGGATACTTCAACATGCAGACTGTAAGAGCCGGGGATCAAACTGCCAATCTTATAATTAGTGGACCACCGCTCTACCTCCTGAGCCGCAGCCACCCCCATCTCCCCACTGGGTATGATGAGTAACTTGACTTTAGGTAGGTAGATATAGCTTTTTAACTGACTACTTGTTACTTGTTGACACACTGAATACATAATCATGACCAAGAAGACACAGGATTAAAAGGACATTTGTTTGCATCAGTACTTTGCAAACAAACTACCAAATCAAAAAGGAACCAATAAGCCATGCCAGTTAGCCAGCATGCACAATTTAAGGACCTGGGAACTGGTACAAGTAAATGTTTCTGTATGCAGCCATCCTTCAAGAGTAAGTAAAGCCCCAAACCACTTTCTTTCAGTTGAAAAGCAACATATATGGGTATTTAGTAGTGTTGATGATTGATTCAGGCCCAACTCTTGACATCTGAGTGCAGAGTATTCAAAAATCTGCATATGTTGTATAAATATGCATAGTGACTGCCTTCTAAAGGCTGAGACCTGTGTGTGTGTGTGTGTGTGTGCGCGCGCGAACGCGTGCGTGCATGCATGCATGTGCATGTGTGCGTGTGTGCGCGTGTGTGCGTGTGTTTGTTGGCCTGTGTAGACTTGGTTATTTATTTGATTATTTCCTCCAGTCTTACACCTCTCATAAATCAAGAGAAATGGTTCCATGTGACTCTAGATATTGGCCATCCTCTCTGGTGGTGTGTGTGTGTGTGTGTGTGTGTGTGTGTGTGTGTGTGTGTGTGTGTGTGTGTGTGTGCGTGTGTGTGTGCGCGCGCATGCGTGTGTGTGTGGGGGGGGCAGGAACTTTTTATTAAAGCTGCCTTTATTTCTATTACTTGCCACTTGCTAGTTTGGATTCATATCTCACGGTTTTAACAGTAATAACATCATTTTAAGGAAGTCTTGGAGCTATTTCATTGTATCTAAATCTAATAATTTTCACATTTGGGAATGCTGAAGTCATTCAAATTAAGTTTGTGATTGCTCTAATCAGCATGAAATCAATAACTGTGGTAAACTGCATTTTGAAAGTTCCCAATCATGCTTACTAAATGCTGATTCTGTTGAACAAAAGACAAAACTGGAAAGGCCTTCAGACTTGACTCAAAACTTTATATCCCATGAAGTGATGAGTGTGTAGTGAATTCAAATAATCGCACACGTTGCCGGTCAGAATGTCAAGACTGTCTTATTCTGAAAGTTTCCCATTACCACTACATCTGACTTCACCCACTTTTCTTAAATCCCTCTTTTCACATCTTACTTACACCCTGCTACATTTTAAGGCTCCCCCTCTCTTCACTGCACCTCCCTGATCTTATATTTTCACCTCATCCACCCTCTCCCATTCTCCGCTCATCCCTCTTCCCAAATCTCTCTTAATATAGGGCATTATTCCTCATTTTTGGATAAGTCAGCCAGTCATGCCTCCCCTTTCTCTTCCACTTTGCTTTCATTTCTCTCTCTCTCAGTCTCTCGTTCTGCCCTCATTCACCCTTCCCTCTGTCAGCAGTTAATGGAAGCATAATGAGCTTGTTGTCTATAAAATGATGAGAAGCGGGATTGAATACAGCTGCCTAATGATCAAAGAGCACCGCAGAACACACACAGCTGGACAAAGGCGGGTGAATACATTCCTGTACACAAATATGAGCAATGACAACATGCACAGATTAATGTTTGCCCACGCGCAGAGGTGTGTCTACTGAATCACAGACACACAAATGCACTAAAATCTATTCCCAGTGGAGATACACGATTAGTAACGAGGACCCAAAATCAGGCCAAATGCTATTTTTCTTCTTCCTATGCTCTCGCCACAGCTTCCTCACTCCAAGCATGCCTCCCTCCATCTCACTCCTTTCTCCATCACGCCCCCGCCCTCCTTTATCTCCCTCTTTCACTCCCTCGTTCTCACTCCTTCCAAAAGGTAGTCAGGGCAGAAATGGGTTTTCTACTTCATAAGACTGCAGTTGTGTGCATGTGTCCACACACTGCTTGCTGTGCGTGTGTGTGTGTCAGACGGAGATTTGGATGTAGTCTGAGCAAAGACACCCACACTGCAGCATTTGACACAGCCGGAGGGAGAGAGGAACTGGGGAGAGAGAGAGAAAGGAGGAGACACAAGGGAAGGAGAGACGACAAGAGTGGCAAGAAAATACGAGGTGGAGGGGTGATTTGGGGTTTGTTTGTTCCTAATTATACATGTGTGACTTGGACATGTGTGTGCGTGTGTGTGTGTGTGTGTGTGTGTGTGTGTGTGTGTGCGTGTGTGTGTGTGTGTGTGTGTGTGTGTGTGTGCCTTGTATGAATCCATTTCCACAAGAACGTGTATGTTAAGTGTCACTACAAAATACATCAGCCTAATGTATCCTGCGTGTATACAGTATGCAGCATTTGGATATGTGTACATCACTGAATGCACGTTGTTAAGTGCCTATCGGCAAACACAAATATATTTCCATGTTCCTGCTCTCAGTTAGGGAATAGGGCATACATATTTATATTTGCAGTTTTTGTCCCCTGTGTTTGTGTGTGTGTGTGTGTGTGTGCGTGCGTGTTTCTGGGTACTGTTTTTAACCCAGAAATAGCCAATCCAATGCAGACCCTGGTGACTGTAATTCCCAAATCCTCAAGCCCATACAAACAAATCGGTCATTCGTTCCTACCCTCTAATATGACCCACAGGAGCGTTTCCAAACTTAGCGCCCCTACAGGTGGCACATCATCAACACATCCTCATAGCTGAATGACAGTATATGACTGTTAACAGTTACCGCTTTAAACACTATGGGAAATGGTCACAGTTGCATCAAATACACTTGGTTAGGTTTAGAAAAAAGACCATGGCTGTATTCTTTTACGGTTTTAACTGGTGGTATTTTGAATTACTTTCTGTCTTTAAAAAAATAACTTTTAAATAACTTTAAGATTACTTTGTTTCCTTAATTTTTTCAAACACTTCCAACTGACTACATGTGATGCAGCGCTGCCGTTTTGAACTGAATTTTTGACGCCCTGTTTCTATTTATTCCTTTTGCTTGCATTGAAAACTCTGCATTGGATGAGGAACAGCTGTTTCATTAATTTGAAATAAGGACTTTTCCACACTGGCTAGAGAGAGATCGCCAGGGAGGTGACAGCTTCTGGTAAACAACCATTGCCAATAAAAATCTACTTGCTGTCAGCTATATTGTGTGTTATTTGCCCATCTTTTAAGTGGTTACATCTCCAGTCCAGCACAAAGCTGATAGGTACGGGGTTTGTATGACGTAACAGAGGTGCAGGTTAAATGGATTAAGTGTCGGCAGAATTTGACACTGACACTACTTGCTTTGAGGACACAGTTTATAATTCATATGAGGGACACATTTCCCATTAACAGATTTTTCAGAGAAGTGTGTACAGTGCACATTTAGGGCACATGAGTAAAATGTAGTGGAATATGTTTTAAAAGTAACCCTCTTTAGACCACTCCTATGTCCACTGTTGCTCCTGTCATTATTATTACAGCCACTAGAGGTTGCCGCCTAACAAACGTAAATTTGGGGTCTAATTAAGCTGTCTGTACAAACAACGTGGTGGTATTTTGAAGGAGGACAGTCTCGTAATTCAATAATTGCTGGGGGATAAGACTGAAATCAATACCATGATGGTAAAATTATTTTTAGACATCAATATGCGATATAACAGACTTATGTAATTGACTGTATTCCACACTAATGCTTTAATACAGACAAAATTCTTCCACACAACTAATATTTGTAACTGTTTCATAACAATTTGCTTAGAGTCATTCATCTAAACAATTAAATCCCCTACTTTTTATCCCCTGCATGTTTCACATTAAAAACTTTTCATGTCGAAGCACAGCTAATTAACTATCTCACACACACACACACACACACACACACACACACACACACAGACACACACACAAAACCCTGACAGAAATACAGGAAACATTTGCAGCCGCATTGTGTTAATTGCTTATCCACACTCTTTCACACCTCTATTTAGAATTCTGAATAGCTTGTAGTATAAAAAATGCAGCAAAGCTTCAGCTCTGAACTAAACATGCAGTACAGAGTGAGAGCAAAACAGTGAGAACAAGAGAACAGTGGATGATTGGACAGGAAACCGCTGATGGGTATGTCTTTGCACAGAGAGTGATGGTCAGACTGAGACATAACTTGAAAGAGAACATATGAGTGTAAAAGGAGGAAACAAAGAGACAAGTAAAGGAAAGAGACAAACAAAAGAGCGAGACAAAATAAGAGAATGTGAAGACAGCAGGGAAAGTATGTCGACTTTAGACGCCCCATGTGCATAATCAGGGAGCTACACTATACATGGAAAACTGCTGATGCCAGGGAGTCTGTTCATGTGTTTGTGTGTGTCCACTCGCGTTTCATTAACAGCTCTTGCTTTCTCACAGAAGTTAAAAGGATAGGTGAGGGAGGAGAGAGCAAGTGAGGGGGAGGCAGAGCATGGCCCATTCTTCTCTTCCTTCTCTTCACTGCACTTTTCAGTTTCATTCACTCACGCTTTGTGTGTGAGAGAACAGAGAAAGTGAACTGCTCGTTCAGTCAAAACACTCTAAAAACTTTTCCCGTCTTTCCAATTTAATTTCCCCATAGGCAAATTCTCTTTCTCCTATCTGTCCTCATCAGAAAAATTCTACTTTTTACTGCATGCAGCAGCACATTACGGCTACAATTCTTCTGCCTGCGTTAGAGGATTTTTTTTTTTTAGAGAATGCGTTCCTTGTTTCTACTTCCAGTCCTCAGAGGGCAGAGCTGGCAGGAAGCAGGACCGTCGTGCTCTACAGTGGACTCATTTAGATTTACTGTACATCATTAGGATGCTAAATAAAGGAGTAATGTAGTGCAAGCTCGTCAGTGTTGCAAAATGAGGCCTGACGGGAAATCAACACCCCAATGTGACACTGATGATTTCATTACAAGCTAAAGTGCAATTTACAAGCTTCTGCCAAAAAGTAGCCCAGCACGCCTGTCAGTAGTCAGGGGCTAATGTCTTTTTGGCAGCAGCTCACTCGTTAATCCAATTAGAAATTAACAAAACGGACTGGATGTCCTGACTGCAGAGTTTAATGTCAAATTATGGGTCACTGTGCTCCAATACCAGACCTCAGAATCAGACAAAAGCAAGTATTCAGTAAAAGTATTTAGAAAAACTGCCAGCTCCTGGTGCTTTACCTTACAAAAATAAGTTATTCCATGCGGCAACCATACAAAATGAATGTTTATGGCCGGCATCTGTGGCTAAGTTGTAGTTATAGAACAACAGAAACACAAACTCATTCAACAAACAATGCCACTGAGCCTCCAACGAGCAATATAAAGTTTTAGGATTCCTAAATAAATTTCAAATAGAGAATTTGTATACTTTTGTAACCAGTGCTTGTCTACAACTTTTTTTGCAGCAGGTGTCAATAGTTAATTTCTTTAGTAATCAACACACTCAGTAGGGCTTGGTTGCAGAGAGTTGTGGTAGGCTTTAAAATGATTTTCATTTTGTTCTACTGAATTTGAGTGCATGTTTTTGGGTTTGTCTTCAGGGACTGGGCCTGTAGCAGTGTGGCTCATGTAGATAAGGCCAGCCAGTCCAGTGGAGAGCTCCTCTACCCACAGTCCTCTAGATTGTGGCTTTAGTTTGTTTTTTTTCCTTTAACAACATAACACATGTTCAATAGATCCACATCCACTCCCAAAACTACTGCTGTCAAACATTTCACCCTACTATTTGTTTGCGTTTATTCGGACCAATTTACCGTGAATAAATGTACTTTAGTATTCAGCATATCCATGAATTTCCTCTTTTTGTTCCAGCCTAAAGGTCAGACCAGATTTTGTCTGGCAAAATGTACCAGTATGGCACGGCAAAAAGCGGGAAGGAAAGGTCAAGGAGCTACAATGGCTAGCAGGCTGACAACAGCATTTCGCAAGTTGTGAGTAATACAGCTTCTTATCAAACACTTCCTGTGCCACTGTCCTTGCACACACTAAAGCCCTTCAACATCCCTGCCTCTATGTACAGGGAAAACTGGAGACAGTGGTGGAGGCAGGGCCTTGTTCATTCCTATGAAAGTTGGTCAGTGGTACATGGAGCCAAATAAGCTCAATTTTTGCACTATGAAATTGGACCTTCTGTATTGTGGGGCCTATAGAGGGCCTATAGAGCAACTAGAAACGTATGGAGGCTGAGTGCCCGATCCAACCAACTGAGTGGCTAGTTTCCAGTTTAGTGCTGCGCTTACTGGCATGGGAATGAAAATGATTTAATCGTGTGGCTCTTCTAGACTTTCTAAATGCTATATGACCAAATGGATCAGATCTTGATAGTTAAACAAGTCATTGTGCAAGAGAACTTTTACAGATGTCTCTTTCTCAATGTAAGTCTAGTAAGGGGGGAAAAAAATGTCCTTTTGGGCCCCATGGTATCATGTAACAGACCCGGGCTGTGTAATTTAACAGTCCGGGTAAATTAACAAGGGCTCATTAAGTGTCATTAAGTGTCCTGGTAAGCTCACCTTTCTTTATCTTTCTTCCTTTTTATAAAAATCAGGTTTTCAGTCATTTTTCTTACTATATATAAGGTGCAGATTCTGTATTAAAGAGACAGGTGCTAAAACAAAGCGTTTTAGACAGAAGGTGCACACAGGCATTATCCGGCAGACCATTTCAGAAAAATAATCTGTTTTAACATTAAAGCATGTAAACATGTTCAAGAAGAAACCCCAAATACAAGTATGAACCTAAAAATTTGCATAATATGGGACCTTTAAATGCAGCCATAATTAATAATATCCGAGCTTTTTCTGATTTAACATATCAAACTCTCTGATATTTTATTAGCATTTTTACATCACTTTGCTCTTATGCTTTAACACAGTGCAAAGACGCAAAACAATCTAACTTTGGAGAATTTTTAGGTGTAATAGAAATAAAGACCGACTTCTAAAAGAGCATGCTCATTTTGCAGTTTGAGTACAGATATCCTGCTTCTGTAACAGCCACTGCTGTGACCATATATTATTCATAAGCATGCACTTTTCACTGTTCTTTAGTGTTGCTGCTGCACAATGTGATACAAACAGTGCCAAAGCTTGCTTGCTGCTCTCTCCCACCATTTTCTCCTCCATCCTTCCACCTTTCCCTTGGCTCTAATTTCAGAAAGCACAGTTGGCTTGAGTTTCCCCCCAGCTGGCGGAAAGAATCAATACCTCCCCTCTTTTGTCTTTCCCCTCACTTCCTCTTGTCTCAGCCCCTGCATCCTCTGACCATCTCACTTGGTTTCTGCATACTCTGCCTCTTTTTTTCACATCTCTTCATTTCATTAACAGCAGGTTTGTTTTCTTCCTTTTCCTCCTTGCACCATCCGTTTCCCTCTGCTTTGTGTTTTACTGTCTCTTGCTTTCTCTTAAATCTCCCTCCGTATAGACCTCCATCCCACCATCTTTGCCTTTCTCATAGTCAGTGTTGTTTTGCTGCCTTTCACACCTAAGAGATTTCCTTTCCAAACACCTTCAAATTCATGAACATTCTCCTATACACATACTCACATTCATAATCAGCAATGAGAAAAGCACTGTCCATTTCAATATAACACTTAGTCCAGAGCTTGAATGCAGCACACACAGGCATGAAGATCCTGCAGGCATGAGGATACAAGCCACAGATGCTCAAAATAGAACCCATCCAATCACAAGTGCCAATGTCACCCTGACATGCAAGACTCCTGCACTACTTTATGCATCCTACATTACACACACCAAGCAGAAACTGTCTTTGCTTTCTGCAGACAGTGAGCACACTGCACACGTACTGATACTGACCGAACTGAAGGAAGGAATGAGTTAAGAAGGAGATCAATTAAAGGAGAGAAAGCTGTTGTTTTTTTGTTCATTTGTTCTAAAAAAAAAAATACAGTATTTAGTGTTAGCTTAAAGTTCCAGCTGTCCTCCTATTCAGTTCATTATTTTTGGTTTGTTTTATGAATGCTGTCGTCTTTCTGCAGTGTGCTTCCTTTAGTCCACTTGTCAATCAAACAGTGTGAGCTATAATGAGATATAGCTGCGTGCGCTGCGTGTTTACAGCATCTTCTATGTCTGGCCATAGATTGAATAACTATATTACAACAACAAAGACAAGAAAACTAGATCTAATCATGTGTAAATGATATGAGTAAATATTATAGTGATGATCATTTTATTCAATAAATTTCAATAAGTTTTCAATTAGAGTCCTGAAGATTCAATGACAGACAAACTCAAATATGGCAGAAATGTGAAAGCACTTATCAGAATTTATCCCACAGTCTTATTTTTATTCTCTGTGCATAGAGCTGACATACGTTATTTTTAAACTGTTTTTGTGTATTTGGTTCTAACTTGATTTTCATGATGTAGAGATTTTACACATCCTGCTGCCCTAGTTGTACCAAGTAGACACCCAGATTTATTTATGTGGTGAAATTCTAGTCAGTAGTAATTCTAGTCACGTAGTAGCTCCTGATCTGGGTGTCAGTCTTTAGCCTATATGACAGACTACATTTTGTATAAGTATATAATTTGTGTTTAAACAACCTTAAAGGAAGACATGAGGCATTATAATACTTCTACATGTCAAAAAGCACAAAAAATTACAAATTTTAACTTTACTTTTATCAAAAAACATCTGTCCACTGTCCATGTTATTTGTTGTTTTTGTTGAAAAAAAGGACTGTTAAGAACATTTTACAACAATTTTTCATCATTAGGTGATTTCTGTGTTAAGATTCATTGGAATGGGTAGGGGAAGAATGCATATAAAGTATCCTGATCAAAAAAAATGTTATGCCAATTAATTATTAGTTTATTTAGAGTAGAAATCCGCAATTACAATATTTGTTAAGTGGGTGAGCTGAGCATAATTGGCTTCTTAATGGGTTAAAGCAATCATGTTCAAAGTCTGACCCAGGGGACAATTGCAGCCCCAAAAAGCCCTCAGCTTGTCTTTCAAAGTATACTAAATGATTACCATTACATAAGTTAATCAAGCAAGCTCATTTAGCATTTATTTTCATTCACTTCACAATGGCAGGACAATCATATACTTTGTAGAAATGCACCAAGTAAGAACCGTGTAGGTAAAACTAATGTGTTCTCATAAATAGACAGTAAACAAGCAAACTAATGGTTACCTGACACCAGATATTTCCTGCAAGGTAGCCGACATGGCCACGGCAAAGACGCATTAAGTCATAAAAGAGGGCTGCTGCTTTCAGGAGCAGTGGAAAATTGAGTACTTTCTCACTTAATGAATTATGAATCATTTGCATGGGATTTTTTTTTTTTTTTTAAATAACCACCCGTACACTGCAAGAAGCCACTGGCCCCCAGGTATTTTCACATTATTTTATCAGACCACCATTCAAAAAAAGTCTGGACACTACTGGGTACAGGGATCACAAGCAAAACAGTTTGGTAACTACTGTGCTATTGGACTGGATCATCTTTTTTTCACCTTAATAGATAAAGATTTTTAATTTGTCTACTTGTAAAAGAATATATCGACTTTGGCATTATTGACCCTCCTATATTGACTAACTCAAGGAGTCTGGGAAACAAATAACGAATGAGGCCAAAAAAGCTGAGTGGCACAAAAAATGAAGAGGAAAGAAGCATATTGTAAATTTAAAGTATAAAGAATTGAATATGAAAGAGGAGAGGGACACACAACAAAGAACAACTACAAAGTAAAAGAGAAAGAACAGATGAAGACACCGACAAAGTAGTCAAGATAAATAGAGAAAGATAGAAAAACATGAGGCAGAACATAAATAAGTAAATTAGAGAAAAGAAAACTGACTGATGCATGAGCTCACTGGGAAAAAGAGAGGAACATTTTCCGTCTACCCCATTAAAAAATGCTGGTTTTCCTGATGGAATATTAAAATATGCTTTCAGGGCAAAAAGTGCTGCTAGTTTTGAAGTCAAAAATGGGAACGCACTGAGACACACATACAGGCAGGGTGTTTATGGTTCTGTAAGTTGTAATAATGTTTACAGTACACTGCTCACCTCCGGGGACCAAGTGTCAATCTGAGTTTGTGAGCCACTCCATGTCCCTGTGTGTGTGCGTGTGTGTGTGCGCACAAGTGTGTGTGTGGCTACTAGGGACATGACTCGCCCGAGTGTGAGTGTGTCATCTCTGCACTCACCGTCACCAAAGTGATTGACAGCAGAACTAATTTCACGTTTATCACCCTTGGTAGATTGACGGATGTGTGTGTGCACACAAGTGGAGCTTACAGAGGGACACTGAGCAAGAGGCCTATAGGCTGCATTTGATTTCACAGGGGCCCTGAAAGTCAGAGATTCACATCATAAGTCAGAGACCCCTCAGTCGACTGAGATTCCTTCAAGTCAAAAAGTCTTCTATTTTTTGTCAGTTTGTCTGCACTGTATGTGTTTCAGCCTTTTGCTTTCACGCTGCTCTTGGGTACCGGAAGCTGCAGACACAGAGGCAGGTGACTGGAGGAAGAGAGGCTTTGCCCAGTCAGGCTCCAAGATAACGTTGTAGTCTGCCTAGAGGTGGTGAATTTACAGCTCATGGAAACTTAATACGACAGTCTCTGGCTTTTGTTTGATATTTAGTGTTGGTAAAAACAATGCTGTTGCCTGTTTCTGATTCATTGTGAGCATAGTTAGCTTGTTTATTATATTACGCAAATGTAGCTGTCACCCAGAACATTGAGCCAAACCCTGTTCAAACTCTCAAACTCTGAATGGGAAAAAAAGTAATGAATGGTTCATACGTACTGAACAGCCAAATCTGATTTGACTGACATAATTCACAAACACATACACGTTTGATTGATTTATACACATTAGGTTTTATTATTTAATTAAGGGTTATGTCAGGCTGACACTTTCACACTATTGTCATGGAAACCATACATTCAAGACAGAGAGATTTACGCATGAAATTAGAGGACAAATTAATGTACTATGAATGTCAGTAATATCAAATGAAGTACCTCAAGGTGGAAACAGTTATATAAATATAAGGAAAAAGAAAAAAGGAAGTAAATCAAAACTGTTACCCTGCCATTTCTTGAAACATAATCACATACATTTCTACCTCTTTGAAATTGGTGACTTTCTGATAGTGTTCATTTTTTCCCATGAAAAAAAAAAAGACAAGTAGTTTCTATGGCGCCAAATTAAAACTACTTAAACACATCAGCGAGCAACACTGTTTCACTGGCATGTTCCTTAGGACCAAAGGTACTTGATACTGCCATAAATGTCGACTGGAGCACAAGATGTGCATCAATCTGCGGCTAACATTATCCCTTACAAATTCACAAATCAGACCATAGACTGTATAAATAATGGATGTAGCTACCGTGACGTTACCCACTGGTTTGTGAACTGCTATATTTTTGACACATTTACATCTTCAGTGAGAATGAACGAGTGCCACACATAGATAAGGGAATATAGAGAATTGACCATTTAGATCAGACTGCATTTACATATATGCAGTTGTACAGCACTGTGTTATCCCACTTGTACACAGGCATACACACAATTGCTTGTTTAGAGTGCTGATGAGCTGCAGAAATATTTGTGCTTTTGAGTAGTCTTAGTCTCAGGGGAAAGCGGGGAAACGAGAAGGCAGACACAAGCAAAATACCGAACACAAACAACAAATCATCTCTCCCCTGTTCTCCAAAACACTCCACCAGAAATGAGGCTTCCCTTTAAATCATCTTCCATGCAGATTTCAAATATCTGTCTCCTGTTCTCCACTCTTCATATCACACTTAAAATACAGCAGCAAATTAGAATTTTCTGCCCTTTTCCACTCCCTTCGCTACACAAGTACGCAAAAACAGGGAGAAGTGTCGTTTTTGTGGCCCGGCTTCAATGTTGTCGACTAATGTCTGCCCCTCCAAAAAAGAGAGAGAGAAAAAGTTCACCTCTCTCCTCGCCACCCAAAAAACTAACATAAAAGAGTGGGTGAGATTACGTCACATACAGTGTAAAATGCAAAAACGTCTCAATTGTCAGCGCTCGTCACCCACACAAGTACCAGAATTGAATTCCTAATTACAGCTGCACAAAATATCTCAGTGTCTCTGCCTCCTCTCGATCTTGAGGTTAAACTAATGCCATTAAACAAAAATGACACACGGTGAGGTCTTGCTGACTGATTACAGTCACCTATAAACACACACTTGCTTGTCTTTCCTCTTACACACACACAAACACACATTCCAAAACAAATGTTGAGCCAATCAGACTGATAGTTTTGTTGCCCACAGACATCGAAGGTGAGCTTAGTTAATGATGTGTGCCTATTATTTAACTAACAACCATTCCAAGGACTCATAGTGTCATTTGGATGACGTCCTGTGTGAAACATGTTTTGTCCTTCACACATGCTAATGCTTTGACTTTAAGCAGGTTCAAACTGTACAATCTGTAGACGTTAAAAGAACAACATTCATTACAGCAGCTCAAAAAGCTTCATCATTTTGGATCACAGACTCATGTTTTCCCTTTTGCTTACACTCCTTCACAGCAACTACCTCTGCCAAACCTAATCATGCTATAGAGGCCAGAAAATTGTGCAGAAACTTGCTGCCAAACTGCAACATAAAGACGGCTCCACTGGAAAAAGCCCAAACTGTGGGTGAGACGGTGCAGCACAGTAAAGGATAAATGTTAAGTCTTTAATTTGGCCAAAGGCAGGGTTGTATTACTACATCTGGACATCAGGACTGAATATAAAAAATATTCTCCACAGCAAATAAAAAACCTACGAAACCAACCAAGATCTAGCACTTCTATAGAGCCATTTGTTTGATCTGGAGAAGAAAAAAAGGCCTATGCATAATGTGCTACCACGATATGGTATGTCTAATCACTACAAAAGGGTGGATAAGCAACCAAATTATCTAACTGACCTACATGTTTCATTATCATGTATCGCTTTAGAATTTACTCACACAAAGTGAACACTGAAATCAATTTATACTGACAAGATTGTGTTGGTTAACACTTTATATGGATAGTCTGCCTACAGATATATTATAGTGTATTTGTAACATTTCAACAGCTTAGTTGAGATCCAGCTGTTTTGCATAGCATTTTGGGTAGTTACTGATTATTCTAATTGACAACATTTATGAAGTCAAACCCAGAAAAAGTCCCAGTCCCACTTTAAGACTATCCATGTTTAAACCAATGCTGAAAAAAGAGGATTTGAACTGAATAGAGGGAAGAAACAAACCTGTGATAACAAAACCAACCTGAAAAAAAAACACACAGATAACAAAAAAAAAAGACTGCTGACACACGTCCACATGAAGCATCCTTTCTCCTGAAAGCAGGAAGGTTAGAACATTAAATGTTTTGGCCATCCAGCAGTCCAGCTAAAAAAGAAATAGTAACTAATCCGTCAAGCAGCAGTAAATATGTCTTCCCTATGAATTATGCAGTTGCCTCCACTGCCAGTCAGCAACAAATAGACCACTTTTCACTCGTTATTGACACAATCATCTTGGGGCAGCCAATACAACTTTGGAGATGTCATAAGATTTGACAAATTTAATTTGAGAGACATGTTATTTTGTGTCTGTGTGGTTACAGTCTAATATAGCTTGTGCAGCATATGCACTGGGAGGCTAAACCACAGCCCATTTGGGCGCAGATGTTGCATGCCTTATAGACAGCGTGTAGAACTTGTGGATGGTTGAGGGGGGGGATTTATGCCTAAATTACGGTACCTGACCTCACTTCCAGTCATAAAAACTAATGCTCACCCAGCAAAACAAAGCACCCTGCAGTTCAATCTGCTCCAGACTGGTGCATTCAGACATTCTCAACCCACTGCAGATGTAAAAATACCAGATAAAACTGCTGCAAAGCAACACAGATATCAAAGAGGTATTAAAAAAAAAGCCAAAATCATCACATGCAGTGGATGGATGAGTGAGCAAGCAATGAAGCACCCAATCAGCGGCCCAATCACTGATTATGAAAACCTCACACTGCTACAGTGAGATGCATCATTAATAAAACTAATCAGGACAGGCTGAGATATTGCGTGGTTAAATGAAATGTCAGCCATAGTCCTCTCCCTGAAAACACAACAAAGACAACAAAGCACAGACATGGCAGCCAGACAATCAGAGGGCTGAAGTGAGAAACAAACAAAACCATTTACAAACAAGTACACAAAATCAGCTGTTTGTGTCACAGATAACACATAAGGGGCCGTCTGACAATATCTCTGATTTTCTTGTGAGCTCTGGCTTGATATCTACTCTCAGCTCAAAACCCTTTTTACCGAGAGCTGAAGTAACTTCCTGCAGTCGTCAGTGTTGCCAGGCAACTTTGTTGTCGAGGACAGTCTACCAGGAAATGCTGCGGCCTGCAGTGAGTTCAAAGACAGCACTGTGTCTCTGAAAGACTCAGATGGAGGCTGCTGATAATGGAAGATGGGCGATATGCACAGACGGCGAGATGAAGGGGGACAGAGCTCCAGCACTATGGAGCCACTATTAAGACCAGATAAGAGCCGAAAAAATAGGTGGGTGGGGGGGTGTATATGGATGAGTGTGTGTGTGTGTGAGCATTCAGAACCGAGAGTGGGGACAGTATATCATTCAGTCCATCTTTTTTTTCATACTTTGTATGTACACCGAATGTATTTTTACAAGAGTAGGAGACTTTATGATGTCGTCTGATGTGGAGGTGCAAGCAAAAGTAAGGGAGGTTGTATGTTTGCACATGAAGCTGAGAACACACACACACACACACACACACACACACACACACACACACACACACACACACACACACACACACACACAGGCACACACACACACGCACACACACACAAACACTCACGTGTGGTCCAATAGTAGTTTAATGTCTGGAACACTATGCCATTACATTTCAATGAGCTGCTGATTAAAATTAAAAGGCTCTAATTACACTGCAAATCGGACTGCAGACATTAAGGTGTCTGAGCACTGAACGAGTTGGAGTCTAAACGTCTTCACAAGAGCAGCAAACTGTGGAAAACAGGCCACTTGAGACAACATGTACCTGTTAATGTGTGTCTGTGTATGGAGAATACTCAACATTTTCTATTCTGTGAGGACCACAGAACGCATTAAAAATAAATGTCGCCTCGCACCGTCTCACACACATATATACACGGGCTGTGACAAACACACACGCATTAATAATAGCCAACTAAGTACCAAAGTTCAGCCTCAGCGTTGCTTAGGGAGCAGGTTTCAATACCTGCAGTGAGAGCTGGGTTCAGCTCTGAAGTGGAGGCCTTCACTGTGGGGACTGGCACAATGTGAAATGCAATAACAACACATAGCAGGGAAATGCAAGGACAGGAGGGAGGGAGGGAGGTGGAGAGGAGGGTGTCTGGAACAAGAAAAATGGAGGATGAGGCTGGGAGAAAGTGAGACCCCTGGTGATAATCTGCAAATGCTGCAGGTTTGATCCTTCAGCCGTGTGCGTGACTCCTCATACACATCTGTTTTAGTAGGCTACTATAATTGTAAGGATTTATCCAGTGCCAGAACAGATCAAAAAGACAGTCTGCTTTTACTTTTAGCACAGAGATCTTATGGCATTATCAGCTATTTCTTGCAAAATAAATACCTATCATGTTTTCTAAAAAATCTTTCTTTATATTAATTGATCTGCTGCTCGTAACTTCAAGTAAGTTCCACTATTTTTTTCTGACTTTCAGGTTCTTTATTATGTCCCTCAGCTTGGAACATGTTTGTTTATGCATGTGTATTAAAAATAGTGATGAATATTTTAATAGTTACAAACAAGGAGCTTGCTTTTGTCTCTATCTTATACACTTTTAGTTGCAGATTGCACACACAGCCAGTTTGACAAGCAGAAATATGTTACTGATACAGGCAATTATGCCTAGTTTGCATATATTGTATGACATGTGAAGTAAACACTGAAATCAGACTGAAAATAGAGCTCGACAGTGAAATCATCTTCTACATCTTAAATGCAAGGTTTGAAAATATTCCTCCTGCAATCAACAGCAGTGAGTGTTCTCACACAGACAGCCAGCGTGATGAAGCTGAAACGTGTCCCTGTAGTGAGTCAATCGAGGTCTTCTCAAGAATAGTAAACGGGTACGTGCGTGAGCGTGCATGCATAGCCGTACTTGCTGATACTAGTCATCCACATTGTCGCCTAAGGAGCAACATCACTCTGCTGCTTCGAATTGAAATATGCAGACAAGAGTTTGTAGCCGCTCTTAAACACACACAGGAGGAGACATGGTTCGTCACTTAAAGAAGACAAGCTGTTGTGGTTTGAATACTGCAGAAAAAAAAAATCATTACTGAAGCAAGGTCACATCACGAGTCTCACATAAAGTTTCTCTCTCTCTGTTGCACTCGCATATAACCATTTCTCCATCAGTATCATCAAGGTCAATTCTCTCTTCTTTAAATCACCATCCTCGTCTTCATCCTCCTCTCCCACTCTTCCCTCTTTACATCTATCCATTCCTCAACTGGGCCATTACCTGAAAAGGCCATTACTTGAAATCTCCTCTGAGAGATGAGGCTCGACTTTTAAGTGATGCTGTCATAGTTGAGCCAACTTTTCGGCAACACTGAGAGCAAGTCCAACTGCGATATAAATGATTTTAAAAGGCTAAATACAAGGTGAGCTTTGCAGGGAGTCATTTCGCATTTTTTACCCATACAGAGTGCACAATTGGTGACAATAATCATAAAATTGGTCTCGACAGATGCACTCCAAAACTGCTCAAACACTCATTTACAGAATTGCATTTACTGTCTGCACGCTTGACATCTATTTCCACCCATTTTCAAATTGCATTTTCATTTTCACACTTTGGCAGAGCACTAATGTCTCCCTCATTTGAATCACAGGTAGATAGAGCATTAAAATTCCTGGGGAGAATCCAGTTGTTTTGCAGACCAATTATAAACGGAAAAAAATGAAGAGCATTGGGAGTTTGCTCAGACTTCCAAAGTACTGCTTGAGCGTCCTCGCCAGGAAAGCTTTTTCAGTTTCAGTCAGCCATTTCTCTTCAAGTCTGCCAACCTTTTTTAACAAGTGGTCAAAACCCTTTGCGAGTGCAAATTCAACACGCTGACACCTGCCTGGACAACTAAAAGGAAATACTGCTTCCTGGTGAATAAGCTGCCTTAACATCATGCTGCAGCCACATGAATATTTAACAATATTTTAATACGTTGCTATTAATTTTGTACGCTTGATGATTAAAAAGTGATTAAGTGGGGCTCCGTCATAAAACTTTTTTTTCCCTCCATTCACTCAGAAGCATTTTCCCTGATGTAATAAAATGGTCTAGTTAACCTGAACCTTTGGGAAAATGCCTGTGTGACACTGGAATAAAAAAAAGGGGAAAGAGACAGCAGGAATCACAAGAGCTTTGAGCCTGACTAGTATTGGCTTCGACTCGAAACACAAAGACATACCTGTTTGGCGAGGTTGACAGCATCAGCGTGAAGTCGGTCTCTCAGATGAGGGTCCAACTGGAAAGCTGGTGCAATCTCCACAACCTTCAAAACAAAAGAATTTTATCGATAATGCCAAAGTGACTACAAGACTGTCAGTAGAAATGCAGCAAATAGTCAAAATAACAACAGCAACATATTTTAACTCAATGATTGACACTTTCAAATCCTGCAGCTGCTCAGCTTTAATAATTCATTGTCACACATGTGGTGGTATTTGGTTTAAAACTAAATTAAAATGTCAGTTTTATTCATTTAGCTTGACACTGAGGCTGGAAATGCAATTCTCCAAATTCTCTTGGGCTGCTACCCATCAGACCTCAAATAACTGTAATAATGTGCCAGTGAAGGAAGATTTTAATTTAAAATCCATAGACAAAGTGTTAAGATACAGTAGTGACAAAGCACTGTAGAACAGCACTATGCTACCCTGCAGTGTCCCTGTTAGAGTGTATGTGTGGCGGTAGCTGATGGTGGGGGGACAGCAAACTTTCTTTTTTTTTCCTTCTAAATGTGCATGTCCCTTTGTATTGTATCCCCTCTCTAAATTCTGAGGTTTTTAGGGGTCTGAACGCAGCACAGGTGGAGCTCTCAGTGCACTCTGAGAATGTGGTGAAATGAATAAAGGAATAACGTATAGGCCATATATACTGTATGTCAACAGCGCTTCCGATAAATGGTGCAGCTCCAAAAATAGAAAATCTATTTGTGACAGAAAATGTTTTAATCACAGTGGGCTGCCACAAATAAATGAATGTGCAGGAAACAAGATCCATCATGTTAAACTGCTCTGTCTGCTGTTTGGTACTGGGCAGGCGTAAAGAAGCTCTCTTTGACTTTGGTATAGAGAAATGTCAAAATATTCAAAATTTCTCCCAGTTCACAACTGATTCCCTGAAGCAGAAGTTCCACAGACTAACATTTAGTAAATACCATAATTTGTTTTCATTTCCCTACAGTAGCCATCAGTTTGATACACTATATTAGCTTCAGCAAAACAGATGGAGTGAATCATTTTAAGTGACATTCAGCCTTTGATTTGGGTGGGTGGAGTTTGCCATGTTGGAGCCTGATCTGTTTCATTCCACTGCATCAAACAAGTCAAACCATCCAAAAGAAATAATTGAATCCAATTCAAAACAACATGACCCGTGTCTGATTTTAAAAAAATTAAAAAATCACAAGAACTCAATTTAGAGTTTTATCAAATCTTATCCTCCCCTCAAAAAAACCTTCTCCGAGTAAGAATTGCACTTCCAAGATGTAGGAAAGCTAAAAATATCCTATCGTCGCTCTACCATACCTAATCTATTTCAACAAGCGGCTATTCTTGTTTCTGAGATTCAAAAAGATCTTAGATTAAGGGCAAAGGCAGATTAAGTCTCACAGAATCAAAGAGCAGCAATTCTGGCATGAACACAGCCGCTAATATGATTATCATCTATAATTTGATTAAAGGGAAAGGAAGAAAGTGATAAAAACACATGATTCAAACTGCTTTGAGGTGACAATATCTAATGAAATATTACACATGTTAATCAGCTTCCTCTGATGAAAGCATTGTTATATTAAGTGACTATTAGATTACAATTTCAATTTTCTCTCTCCTGTGGTATTCAGAAATTTTTGTCATTGTGATCAGGTGTAATACCTCACTGTAGCACCAACTAATGAATGGCATCAATACAATGCTTTATACTCTTAAAATATTTTTGTTGATCCAAGTTGATTTGGTGGAGAATTATGTAGCTTCTGCAGTTATTGCTAAGACTCCCATTCACACAGCATTAGCAGTGGCTAATTTTTATTGGCACATAATCCTCTTACCCCCCGCTGCTTGGGATGTCTGTGATACCCAGGGCCACCACTGCCATAATAATCATTGCTATAATCGGGCCTTTAATCACTGAATTTATTAATGTGTTGTGTAATTGGCCTGTTTTCCTAAATACAAGGGAAGTAAAACACTTTGGTATTTTCAGCAGACTGCAGTGCTTGCAGGTGTGATTCCTCCTAATGACCTTTGTTTAATGCCCGCACACCATCACCATCCACTTCACGCTAATCTGTGTAATACGGCAGAAATGCCATGAAGATAATCTCGAGTAAATCCAAAGATTAAGTTGGGTTAGTTGAATTTTTAAATGGGGACTTCACCTTTTGGTGTCTGCGCTGAATGGAGCAGTCTCTCTCGTAGAGGTGGATGACATTACCATATTTATCGCCTGAGGAAAGAGAAAGAGACAAAGAGAGAAGTAGGTGAGAAAATTACATGAACAAAGAAAATTAAAAGATAATAAGGGGTATGAAGGAAACGAGTGGTTGAATCCAAGTAAAGGAGGAGTGAAAGGAGCTCATTGTTCTTAATTCACTATGAGACACGTCCATCGATGGCCTGCTTAGACCTTCGGCAGCCACAGACTGTCTGCATCAAACTGCTGACAGCATCAGAATTTTAGGAACAGATTTGTAAAATGTGACTGCTGCTAGAACCCACATCTTTAAAAGGTCCAGTGTGTGGGACATTGTGCCATCTTCTGGTGAGGTTGCAGAATGCAACCAAATTAAACTTAAGCCACATACAAGCAACACATGGGCCACAATGCAATGCAAATGGACATATCTAGAGTCAGTGTTCGGTTTGTCCTTTCTGGGCTACTGTAGAAACATCAGTGGACACCCTGGAGGAGGAGCTGCTCTGTATATAGATATTAACGGCTCATTCTAAGGTAAGGAAAACACAATAAATCTTATATTCTTAAAATAAAACATACTGTGGGTATGAATATTATATTCCATTTCTGCCAATATATCCCCCTGGACCTATCAATTAAACAATATGTATACAGCAAGAAAAGACACATTCTAAGTGTCCAAAGACAGATGGAGCGATCTGGGATCGGGAGTGCTACAGCCTTCAAGGCAATGGTCATGTGACAGGCGGAGGCAGCCAGAGGCATCAGTAGGCTACTTTCTGGTAGCATTCTTGCTGGCATGACCACATAAACATAATGTTGTGAAAGCCACAGTTAAGAACCCCTTCATTCGGAGAAGTAAATGTCTTCACAGTTTCTTTATCTACCACAGATTTTTTTCTTTACATACTTTAATGTGCAGGGAGTCCAGCCAAGGACTGGCCAGAGAAATGTGTGATAATGAAAAAAGTACAGCATCCACAAAGAGTTTTCCATTAATAGTAATGTATATATGAAAGGCATGGATGAGCTGTACAAGGTACAAGATAATACTGTGGGCTGCAATTAAGGCTTGGCTTTAGGGAGAAAATCAAATATCACAATGTTTTTGATTAAATACCATAATGACTACATTGAAAAAATACTGCAGGTTCGACGATTGGTGCTTTCAAAAAAATGTGTTATTTTCTAAACTGAATAATCATTTAGTCTATAACACATCAGCAAAAGTGACAATTTGTAGAGTGATGATTTAAAATGTCTTGTTTTATCTTTCCAATAGTTCAAAACTCATACATATTCAGTTTAAGATTACAGAAAAAAGGAAGCTCCGACAACTTTACTCCGATATCATTTTGACATACTTTGCTAAGTCCTAATACTACCTTTAAAGACATACTATGCAAGATTTTCCTAAAAGATAAAAAACATAATAATGTACAGATTCATACAGAAGTCATCCCTCTCAGTTATGTGGAGGCGTATTTTTAAATAATTTCTTATTTTCTACATATTTACTGTGCTCAGGATGTTTATGGACATGTATCACCAGCACTCAGGTGATGTCAGAGCCTTATTAAAAATGTAGAGAGTAGGTGCAGAACTCATGTTTAAATATGACAGCAAATTGATTATGCAATTAATAACATTTTTCTGCTTGCTTTTTCCTGTCTTTATATTGTAGTGCTAAATTTTACCGGATATTAATCGCACAATCGTCTGTGCCTCAAAATTGATATTCTAGTCTAACAGATTGAGACTAAGAATTTATTTGACCCATCTCACACAGTATGACTGGCATGATCGCTGTTTTCACGCAGCGTTGAATGGCATAAAAAGAATAAAGGATGAATGAAAGTTGAGAGAAAATGCAAAGGCAGAAGAGACAAAGGAGACAGCAGGAGGTTAGGAATGGAACAACAGAGAAAGGAGCGGGGAGAAAGGGTTAAGATAAAAGAGAAAACTGGAAAACAATAAATTGAAAGTGAAGGAGGGAAGTACAGGAGGGGGAAGGCAAAACAACAGAGGGCTGACAAAGACATGGCTTTTAACAGGTAATTCAGAAAATTCACAAAATCCCTTACATGCCCTAAAGACAGTAATTAATCACAGTGACCACACACACAGAAGTACACTGAGGTAAACGCTGACGCGTGCACAAACGTAAACACACAAAACACACTGGTGCCAAACCACTTGCCCAAAAACATAAGCGCTCAGAGTAATGTAAACATGAGCGTTCATGCTAGAATATGTTCAAAGTGCAGATGCACTTCCTGCAAGCGCCGGGGTTGCTTTTCTATTCCATAATACTGAGTCTTAGTTGAGTTACGTTCCTATAATGACAGGAAGTAATGGCTGGAGAATCCTCTGCTGGCTAATAAAGCTCATACTCTCTTGTTGTTCATCAGTCCTTCTTCCTTCCTGAGCACCATCACTAAGTTTAGGGACTTGTATGCATCTTGCTTTCTTAATGAACTCAGATGAATTCACATAAACAAAAAATGGCTACATAGTTAAATGCAAACACAAAGGAAGTCGTAAATGCACTTACCTAGGATCTGTACTTCAATGTGTCTTGGCTTTTCAATAAACTTCTCAACAAACAGGGCTCCGTTCCCAAAAGCCGTCAGGGCTTCGGAGTAGGCCCGCTGGTAATTCTCCTCAAGTTCCTGACAAACACACGAGAAAAATCCATACATGTCTGAGTGAGTGCTTCTATTCAAGCAGAAAGTGAGTCACAGCAAAGGTTTTGTAATGTTTTTCAAGGACTTTTGGTGCTGCACAGATAACATTTCAATGTCCTTTGATGTCTGCATCAGGTCACTTTATTTAATAGAACTTTTATTTCCTGTTCCTTTTCCCTTCCCTGTCATTTAAATGTGATATTATGCAGTTTTCTTTTTGCTTTTTTCTCTTTCTTTTGTCACAAATTTTTACACCCCCTTAGGGAGCAAGATTGTACACGATGTCTCTGGGAACAGGCCGAAGGAGGTCACGACCAAGCATGCTGGAGGTCATGACACAATCTGTGTTTGTCAGGCTGTGATGTCCAGCCAGCCCATCCAGTCTCCTCCACTGGGGAAAGACTGAGTCACCATCATGCCCCCTCGCCTGTGCCTCAGTGGAAGATGCCCGAGCACAACCTCTCCGTCATCTCGTAGCCTTGAGAGAAAAAACTCTTGAAGGCAGAACAAGCTTCTCAGAAAAAGAAAATGCAAAACTGGCATGAAAGTTGACCAGAAAAAACGACATTTCAGTGCCCGTAATGTCCTACATCTCATCAGACCAGATGAAGGACACCAGTAAGAGGAATTAGTGCCACCAAGGTTAGCTGACTGGCTTCACTCTGCCATATCAAAAATTTGGCAAAAAAGGCCTCAACATGATTTAACCACAGTTGATGCTACATGCACATGCAGTATGTTGTTATGACTGTTTATTATTATTCTAGTTCTAGGAGTACACGGAAAATCCCTCCAACAGACTCTATATGTTTAACCGCTGTGGCTGTTCATGTGTCATGTATTAGAAGATGCTGTCAAGTGTGCAATCTTCATTTCTCTGTTCCTTTCGACAATCATCTGGATTGGGGCGCCCTGCAGCTCAACTAGTAGAGCAAGCACCCCCATGCACAAAGTCTAAGTACTTGCCGCAGCGGACATGGGTTCGTTCATCCCCTCTCTCTCCCGCTTTCACTCTTAAAACCTGTCCAGTCTAATAAAATGGAAAAACCCCAAGAACATCATCTCTAAAAAAAAAATGTTTTTAAAACTTTTCCATGATTTTTCAATGACCCAAAACATTTTTTGGTCTTGTCCCACCTGCCCAGAGTCTTTCCAAACATATCAGCTTCAAAATCTATTCAAACATAATTTTGCTGGCATAAATAAAGGGATGAAGAGGGGAGAGACTGAATGCAAAGAGAAAATAAAAACATGGGTAATTGTAAACAAAATGCCACACTGACATATTCGTGCTACGTTATGTCGTCAGCTACAGAAAATAAATTAACCGTTTCACCATTTAACAATTTCATTGCACAAAATTCCATTATTTTTCAAAACTTTCATTGATTTTCACTAATTCCATGACTTTTCCAGGCCTTAAAAAATGAGATACCTAAACTGCAAAACTTTTCCAGATTTTTTAGTGACATTGGGAACCATGTGCATTAGTTACATAAGGCTCTGACAAGGTTCAGTGGTATATTGTAGAAAATAAATCTGCAACTATTTTGATAATTCATTTATCTTTTTTGTCATTTTTGAGCAAAAATGTCAAATATTTGCTGGCTCCAACTTCTTAAATTAAGGATTTCTGGTTTATATTTTTATTATTTGTCTTCTGTGATAGAAAATTAAAACTTTCCAGTTTTTAAAGGCTGGATGAGCAAAAAAAAAAAAAAAAAGCAATTTAAAATGTCACCTTGGGCTCTGGGAAACTGTGGTGGGCATTTATTGCCATTTTCGAACTTTTTATTAAAAAGTTTAAATGATGATTAATCAAGAGAATAACTGGCAGATTACTGAATAATGAAAATACTCAACATCTATCTTCTAAAACCTAATTAATCACAGCAAACTATAACTTTCTCAGGATAAGATCATAACTCTTCCAAATGTGCCTAAAATTGTCAGTTTATGGCCAGAAAAAAATGGCTTCTACAACAGTTATAACTGAAATAAAGTTACCGTATAATGAAATAGCCATTTGTAAAAACATAAGAAGCTATTAAAAAGACTACTCGCAACTTGCACTGAGTTATAAGTGTTGGAAAAAGAATTTAAAGTCACACACCTAGCAACAGTGTAAACTCATCGAAATACCTCTGTTTTTGCAAATGACAGAAAAGACTTTTGAAAGACTCAAAGTTAGCAGAACTCCATTTGTACTCCTTTCACATCAGTTCAGTCCGTCTGTCAGCTTTGGCCACTGGAGCTTTGATACGTGCCGCTCTCCTTTTCTCTTTCTCTTTGGGAAAGCGCATCACGTCAAAAACCAAGCAAAAATCTGGCACTTTAATTCTGCCTTGCTTAACAGTAAATATACACATCTCATCCTACAATATGCTGAGGATAGTTAGGCTCACTCTGTTAATTCAGCATACAAATGACCCACGAGCTGGCCTTAATGGAATTAAAAGGCAACCTACGCATAGTTGCTTGAGGTCCCAACAGTGCAGAGAAACCTCTTTACAATTTCCTCACATCATATCAGCTGGAGCTACTGAGGCCCCAGTGACTCAGCTGAATAACTAGAAATGTCAACAACTAATTAATTAGACTGGGGTACAACTCCAAAAAGGTCATACTTTCCAATGGATTGCCGACATGTGAGGCTCAGTGACTACACTACAACACAACAATGCTAATCCTTGTGTAGATCAGTGAGTAAGGGCAAAGAGCCAATGCTGAGCAGTCATTTAAAATGTGACATGTTTCTCTGGATCAAGGGTTTAGTAATGTCACAGCCAGTCGGGCCAACCAACCAAAAAAGGGGAATTACTAAGAAGAGTTGCAATGATTGATCTATTATTATTTGAGTCTTTTAAGAAATAACTCTATGATTATAGCTTCATCCATGTGAATTTTTTTTTTCAGTTTTGGGAATCACTAAGGGACATTGTTCACCATTTTATAGACTGATTATGTGATCCGTTAATCAAGAAAATAATTGATAGATTAATCAACAATGATTATCATTTCATCATTAGGCATTTACATTTTTTTTCATAAATAGCCTATGACTTCATAAGTTATTGTTTAAAAAAACATGGTTTATGAGGTCACAGTGGCCTTGAGCTCCAAGCTTTGACTGCCAAATTCTAAAAAGTGCATTCTTGAGTCCATGTGGATGTTTTTGCCAAATTTTAAGAAAACACCCTGACGGCCTTCGTTAGATGTCGCGTTCACGAGAATGGGACGGACAAATTGACAAACTGAAAATATAATGTTTCGGGCCATGTCTATTGCCGCCTCAGGAGGATAAAAATAATCAATAGTTGTAGCCGAAAAATGAATTATCTTAATTCGCACTTTGCGTATACAGTGCTTGAAGCATGAATTAAAAAGTAGTACAAAAGTGGGAGTATGACTATTTTTTAGCAGGAAAACTAAGTGACACATAACCTTATTCATTGTGACTTAGATATTCTGTTTTTTTTGTTTTGTTTTGTTTTGAAACCCGAGCGCAGAACTAAAGAACAGTAAATGCTACCAGCCATGAGGAGGTGGTAATGCTTTGTGCAACTCTGATTCACCACTGATCTGTGCCCACTTCTATCTCATCGGACAACAACCAGCTGCTTGCTGAAAATGTTTGACATGGTCAAACTTGAGAAGCAGACACGCGGGAAAGTTGCACGCATTTACATGGGCAGCAACCACACACACACACCCCTGCAGTGCCCCCACCACTGCTGGCACGAAATGCAGAGCTGCCACTGGGCCTCAAATGAAATAAACAGGGGTGACAACTTGCCACTTCCTGATGTTTAAGGGCCTATTGGACTTCATTTTCCCTTTGAGATACATATTTTGGATGAAATAATTCACTGAAGGACATTAAATCCCTTCTTACTGTATATATTGATGTTCTGTGGACACGTTCTGCTGTTGTTGGTTTATTTTACCATTATCAATGTACAAAATTTACTGAAGAAAACATCATCACCCTTCCACTGAAACAAGGCAGGTGAAATAATATTATTGGACCTGCTTGGCCTAGTTTCCAATAGCAATCAACAGAGGTGAAGAGTGTTTTTCTTGGCGTATAAAATTCTGAATTTTTCACAAGCATCTCCCAAAACACCACTTAGAGCGAGCGAGCAGCTGTTAGCTGTCCATGCTGAAAAACCTTATGAATATGTTTTAAGTGTTCGGACTTACCTAACAGTCAGTAAATAGTACAACTGATATCAGCACACAGCATTCTCATTGGAGCTGAAACAGACAAAAGGGGCTCTGTATATGCACACCACCACACTTGGTGAGTTATGTAAACGGGGCTTGGCAATATATTCATATTAAATAGATATGTTTATATGACATTTGATATTGAATATTGCAATATTGTGTCTTTTCCTCTGTTTTCAACGCTGCTTTCCAACATAGTGATGACATTTTACCAGACTGTTTCAGCTATTCTATTATTAACCTTTACCCACTTAATCATTATATCCCCATTGCTGATTATTATTTATATATAAATATATATGTATTTATTTGATTTTCTCCATCTCCATGGCCTTTCTGAAAATGCATATCATGTATACTGTAGCCTCTTAAACAGGCTGTTTTTTCAGTTTTCTAAACTTTATCCATCAGTTTCTAGTTTAAAGTAGACACTGGACAAAATGTATAGCATGCCTGCAATCTGGAAGTGACACGTCGCATAAGCTTTGACAGACAAGTGACTCAGTCATAAATTGTTATTTCAATAGGAAGCTTTGACCCGTAACCAGACATTGTATAACCAAGACAGACACCCACATACTAGCACAAGCAAAAGAAACTTAAAAGTGAAGTCGCAAGTAAGAAAACAGGATGTTAGCCAGATGAGTCCAATATCATTTTAGCATCATTTGACAGCACAACAAAACTGTTCAATAGATCTACTGCAGAGTAACATGACAAAAAAAGTCCAGCTCTGGCTTACATCACAGTGCTGTTCGGTGATCACAGTTACAGCCTGTCATTGTTGTCTTGGTGACGGCACCCTTATATAGCTGTGAAGAGGGAGATCAGGAGGAAGGTGGCAGTTTGGTAATGCTGGTAACATTTTTCTTGCCTACACCTTCCCATCTCCTGACACTTTTGTAACGCTACTGTATGTACTTTATATATTAGGGTATTTTATCATATAGAGATGGCTCATGTTGGAAATTTGATGCACACATAAGCTGAGATGCATATTTCAAAATGTAGCCCCTGGACAACTATAATATTGAAAGACATTATTGTCTTAATGTCCTCTGATGATGCTGGAAAATGAGCAACACACAGAAATACCTCTGGCTTTACTAAGTGACAGAAGCAATTTCAGAGTACACACACCAAAACACACGGGGTGATTGGCGGCCGCAGAGATAAATGACCAGGCTATAATTTCCAAGAAAATTCCCCTTCATTCAAAACAAACAGAACATTAATGAGCATGAATAACAGGAGGAAGGCCCCGCCATCAAGTTGATCGAGTTGGGTTTGTTTTGTCCTTGCTGGACACAAGTCAAGACAAGATTTATGTTGTTAGAGCAAGCTGTTAAATTACATCTCTCACAGAAGTGATAATGTACAGCAGCGGCTAATGGGCTCACCTCGTACTCTCTGACTACCCTCATGCCGCGACCACCTCCTCCATAGGCTGCTTTGAAGATGATGGGGAAGCCGTATGTTTGGGCGAACGACTGCGCCTCCTGCAGGCAGGAGATGGGTGAATCTGTTCCTGGGACCACAGGTACACCTAGACAGGGGTGGGTAAAGTAAAAGTGGAAAAACATGAGAAGAGAAATATTTCACTTTTAAGATTCAAAATGCTGTACTTTATTTCGATAAATGATGAGTACATTCATTTAGAGGGATTTATATATCATGTGAGACCACCATAGAGAAGAGTACCAGCAACTACTTTCACACTGCTCACAAGGTCACATTTTAATAGGGCTTAATAAACAGAGCTTAATTTTTCACAGTTTCTTGCTGAGGCAGATGGAACGAGTTAAAGGCTGAAAAATGTGCTCTAAAAATGTTCATCCCCCACAGACTAAATTAATGCTTGGAGAGTAAAAGCCAAAGCAATGCCAGGGTGAAAGGTGGAGGGAAAAGGGTGTGAGTCACTGCACATTTGGTTTGAATTTTGAGAAAAACTCAACAATATTACTACAGGCCTCAGATAGATTCTTACAATCACGATCTCAGTGCTTCAGTTATCAACTTGCACGATGTAGTGTGACATATCCGTTTTACTGATTTCACGTCTGTTTACCTCCTTTCAACTGAACAGTGACATTACCTTTGCCTTTGACTTATGTATTTAAAGTTAGTTTTTGTGTTTTTGATAGGTGAATTTGATAGTGAGGTTTGCCAGTCAGCTAGCCCAGCTAGCTACTACAATGAAAAGAGCTGTCAAAGTTTTGAGGGCCGTCAGCTTTACGGATCTTTACTGCTCGCTTTTACAAGACAGTGCGCATCAGTCACTTTAACACTTTTCGTAGGTTTTCCAAGCACCAAGTGTAATGAGTCAACACAACCTGGCATTATCTGAGCTCTGAAAATCAGACAAATGTAAGTTGTTGGGGTTTTTTTCAGTTTGATAAGCACCTCAGTGTCTTAAAAAAATAACAGTTTAAGTCAGTCACACAGTGTAGCACCTATGCTTGATTTTCAGATTTCATCTTAGCGACCAAAAATATTAACTGACTGACATACATCATCTTGCAAAAGTGAGCAGTAAAGCTCTCTAGAGCTGACCGCCCTCATAAACTTGACGGTGCTCATCTTAATTCCAGTGGTCAGATAGACTAGCTGACTGGCTAACCTCACTGTTTAAAGACTATGGTGATTATTGAAAACGATCAAAAACACTATACACAAACAGCAAATATTATCAACAATATGCCCAAAGCTAACACTGAAAATTGAAGTAGCGTTAAATAACTTCAGGACTATTAAGTATTTTAATCACTAAGGTCAGAGGCAGAGGATACGTCACTGTACAACTGGCAGGAAGTAAACAGACGAGAAGTTTGCACACATCACACTTCATTGTGCATTGTGAAGTAGAGATTATATGATGTTACTAAAATACTACACATAGCAGGTGTTTTAATTATAACTTCCCCTTTCTCTGAACCTTCTCTTCCTGACATCGTTCATCCCATATTTGTCCCCTTTCATACCTGCACTGATGGCCAGGGCACGAGCCTCCACCTTGTCTCCCATCTTGCGAACCGTTTCTGGGGTTGGTCCTACAAACATCACCCCTGCATCTGCGCAGGCCTGGGCAAAGTCTGCCCGTTCAGAAAGGAAACCATAGCCAGGGTGGATAGCATCCACATTGTTGTCCTAAGAAATAAAAAAAAAAGAGAGGGAAATGAAGGGAAATAGTTTTTCATATTCATTATAACGCTTTGCTTTGTACCTGTTGGCTTTCATGTTTTGCAACAAAATAAAAAAGCCAATTAAACTGAAAAAGACATGTGTGAACTATTCAAAAGCCACTCGCCTAAATGCATTTTTTACTCACATTTAATTTCAGGTTTGTACAAAAACATTTGCCAGTGGAACCCAGAGAGTGGAAATGTAGCCCAGCTAAGCAACAGGAGCTTTGTTAAATACAGAGCCACCGCAGGGCTCCAGTTAACACTTGGCTGACTATTGGTGAGGGAAATAACGAGTCATCTCACACACACTAACCTGCATGCTTTACCACACACTGTCTGCTGGCTGCTGAAAAGGATGTATGTTACACTTACAGCAAAGGGGCCGTGAGCTAATGACACACTTTATTCTCATTCTGTTTTAGTCGCAATCGCCTTAATCATAATCTACTCAGTGGACACCAGCAGGAAACTGAGCGCGTAGACAGGCACGCATAATTTGAGGGTCAGGAGGAAGGTACTGAGAGGAACACACACACACACGCACACACACATACACACACACACACACACACACGCACACACACATACACACAGGGTAGCAGACAGATACAGTAGCTGCCGAGCTTGACAGATAGAGCCATCTCTGGATCAGTATGTGCCATCTGCTCTTGGATACGAGGCAGACTATAATTATGGGCTGTCCCGTTGTTAAGGGAGCTGTTACTGGCAGGCCGGAGGAGGCATGGTGCCACACACACACACAAAATGCAGCAAGTGCATGCACACAAGCAGGTACACCAATTTGCCCACAGAGACATGAATGCAAAGATACACGGACAGTAGATAAAGATTCACACAACTGCCCTGGGGTGACACACATTCATACAAGCCAGATCATACACTCGTGCTTCTCACAGTTGCAAGCAGACACACACATTTTCACATACGACATCACACACAGAAGGTACTGGGACGGAGATGGATGGTTATTTTGGTCGCACAGTAACAGAGTGATACACAGTGCAAAGAAGAGGTACACATACACTGAATGTGAAAGAGTGAGTGCAGGAGGGAAACAACACACACACACAGACACACACTCCTTTGCTAGCATGGGGTGGCTGGGCTCCCAGATAGGCAGAAGGATTTTGAGAAATTAGTTGGATGGCGGAGGCTCCCCGCTTTGGCTGGCTGACCACATGCCCACACAGAAAATTTTAAACTGTGCGAGATTGATCAGAGAAATGCTAATGAACAACTGGCAGCATATCCTGGAGGAGAGAGGAAGGGCGGAAAGTAAAGAAGGTAACAAGGAACAGATCTGATATAACACAGTGATAAGTGGCAGCGGGAAGAGAGAGGGAGTCGTGAGGAGGGAAATGGTAAAGAGAAGAAGTATGAGGAGCCATAGAAGGAAAGGAGGAGGCGAGGGTAAAGGGAAAGAATCGGGGGGCAGGTGTTTGAGGAACAGACAGACAGAAATTATTTCCGTTTCCTTCCTTCCAACCAAGCTAAATATAGACTAAGGGCAAACACATGGGAGTAAAAGTAATTCATCAGTCATTTGTCCATATAATTTTATGCCACTAAAATCCATAAAGTTACGCTGTATCAGTGACAGCTTCAAACTTCAAGAATATAGCAGGGCTTTTCATGAAGATCACAAGTGAGGTGAACCACCAGAGAATATTCTTTCAACTACCTAAACTGAGAAACAAAATCTAGCACAAAACATCAGGGGAACACAGTTGCTGTGACGCTCCCTAAAACTACAAACTGTTATTTTTGCTTTTTTCTTTCCATATGGGTTAAACAAATGAGATGTAATATGGTGATAAGTGAGCTTTAGAGGTGCTGGTGGGTGTACTTTTCCACTTTGAACAGAGCCAGGCAAGCCATTTCCTCTGACTTCAGCCTTTAAACTGATTCAACCATGTAAAGCACTTTGTAACACTGTTTTAAAAAGCGCTGTGTAAATAACACCTATTATTATGTTATTGTGCTAAGCTTAGTTAATTGCCGGCACCAGCCCTGTACTTCTGTAAATCGATAATTATTAAACCTCAGAGAAAGAAAGCAAATGAGTAAAATGTTTAACTTTTCCTTTTCATGCTAATTCAAGACACTACTTCAAAGTAAAATCCTTTGAACAAAGAGGAACAGAATTGCTTATTTAAGCTTGGTTACGTTTTAGAACATGGAAATACACTGTTCTTATCAAAATCTGTACTATTTGCACCAACTCTGAGTGCACAATGAAGCAGATGCATGATGAAACACTCCAAGCTAATCTCATGCATCTATGCGGTCTTCCTGAAAGTAACCAAGGCACATTTTTATCGGATGGAAATACACTAGACTGTCAATTCTATGAATACTTGAAACCTACTTTTCCTTTCTGGCAGATGAGATTTTAAAAGGTGTACTATAACAATTTGGTATTGCACTTTCGTAAACTACAAAAGACATTCAAAAATACATATTTTTAGTCCCCGAAGTAATTTAGTAACATATTTTTTTGTGAAATCTTCTATATCCATTCCTCTGAAAGTCCAACCCCCAGTTTTTACAGCTGGCTGTCCGATTACTATTTGCAATCTTCAAAGCCCAAGCCAAGAAAACCCTAATGACATCACTAGGGATATTTTCTCAGACTTAAGAAAGCTTCTCCAGGACCACAGAGGTCATTAAGTCTTAAAACTACTCTCACAGGCTGAGTACTGTAGTAGTAACTATGATGAAACTAGAGTTAAAACGTAAATTCACAGCTGTTTGCCTTAAACGAAAGAATTGGTTTACCAGTAAAGCAAGCCGTGTTACACTTCAGTGGGAAAACCACTTTTTTTAAGTACACATTTACCTTAGCTACTTTGATGATGTCAGGAATGTCCAGGTATGCAGCAACAGGTGGCAGGCCTTTTCCAATCAGGTAAGCCTCATCTGCCTTCTGCCTGTGAGGACAAGGAGAAACAATTTAATATAAGAGATAATGTTGAAAAGCACAAAACATTATGAGTTTTTCCCTTACCCTGAAAAAAGACAATTCCTACTTAGCTGTTTACAAGTCTAAAGGAAATTGATTCCACTAATATTCCTGTTTCTATGCAGCCGTGCATACTCAAAATAACATGCCCTATTATGTAATTTATCAAAACAAAATATAGAAAAGTGGAACGGCTAGAGGCACAGCCATTTGTGCCATTTTGGTTTACTGCATCAAGATGGGATTTTTTTTCAACGTTTTCCACCAGTGACCAACTTGTTTGTATGTGAAAACACAGCCTCCCTCTTTAATTCCTTCAACGACCTTCTTGGTGTTGCAGTATTTGCATGTATCCCAAAAACCTGCTAATATTCAGGTCTTTCATAATGTTTAAACGTAGGTCTGTTTCTTCTTCCGGACAGAAATGTGTGCTTTCTTTTAGGGCATGCATGTCTACCACAGCCTTACAAACTGTTGGCTAGTTGGTTTGAGTACATCACATCCATGACAATGCACAGAGCCGACCATAAACAAGCAAGAGGTCATGTGTCACGAACTTCAGTAAAAATCCCCAAATGAGATGCATATCATGAATGTGCTGAATAAATATCCAAAGAATGCTCCTACAACCCAGATAATGTCAGCATATCTTATATGTCTTGATCTGAATATGCTATATTCAGAAAAAGGCCTAATATGTAATAGCTAAAGGGAATATGCAGTTTACATGACCTATTGTCAAATTCAGAATATTGACAGAATAGTAGTGGAATACTAGTGTGCATGTAAACATAGTCTGATGTGATGTGAGGGGGACTGCAGAAGCAAACAAAACAAACAGATGTGCGCCAACTCTCAAGCACATAACCACTATGACCTCATATCCATGCTCAGTGGACAGTAAGCAACAATAGTCAATTACAGCCTGTTTAATCACTCAAATCAGTCCTATACTCAGCTTTTTTTTTTTAGGTTTGTTATAAATGAACAATAAGGGAGGATAGAACGATAGAAGTAAAAGCATATAACAAGATGTATTACTTACTGGAAGACTTTAAAAAAAGATATTAGAAAGTCAGAATGTAATTGAAAAGCTGTCAGCAAGGCAGATTAGTGTGTTTGTGTATGTAAACTAAGTCGCGCGATTACCTGAATGCTTAGAATGTCAATACAATTATACTTATGTCTCTACTTAATACCAGGTGCAAAACAAAGAATTGGCCCAAAGCACTGGAGAGGGGAGAAATGCTCCCGAGCCTCCTTTAATTGCTGCTGGATCTAATCAACTGTTAGCATTTCATGGTCGATATCCAGCAGTGGCGGGCCAACAGTTTACCAAGACATCTGTTGGCTACGCTTTCTTTATTTAAACCTGTGTGGACTCATTCGGCTCCAGCGTAGCAGAATTTAGTACCTGTGCATTTGTCCGGTGTCTTGCTCAGAGTAGACGGCCACGGTTCGGATCCCCAGTTCGGTGCAGGCTCTGAACACACGGATGGCAATTTCACCTGGAAGAGGAAGACACATGTAATAACTGGATGGTGCAGGAGTTATTTTACCAATTTGCAAGCCACATAATCCATGTTTTGCTTTACTATCAGTGCTCTTCACTTGTCTCCTTTACTTGTTTTCTCTTTGTTCTTAAAATGTGTCTTTGTTTTTGATGCACAGTTTAGCAGATTGTGTGTAGTGGGAGATTGGAGTTCTCAGTCTTTCATCATCTATTTTTCATAAGCACACACTTAATATGATTTTATCAACATCCTGTAGCATTGGCCCTATTTTGCGACAAATGCCTCCACTGAGAGAATAAAATAAACTTTGAATTTTTTATGCCATACATGAGATGTGAAAACAAGACATCTGGTGCTCTTCATCACACTGTGCAAAAAATATCAACAGACATTGCAATAAATCTGGGTTTTTTTTAGTGTGAGAACACAGAGTTTAAAATCTCTGCTTTAGACAACCAAAACACTGCCTGCCTTTTATCTTGCTGTCACTGCAGCCAAATACTTGTTTTTCAAGCAACATGCATTTCACGGGAGAAAAAAAGTTTAGTCACTGAAAACTAGTCAGATGTGTTGTTCTTGCCTGAAAGGGAGGACAGCGTTCAAACATTTGAAGAGCATTAGAAAAAAGAGAGAAAGCGAGCGAGCAAGAAAGTGAATTCTGGAGAAGGTCAACAGTAGGAAAATGAAAAGGGTGAAAATATGAGAGAGGACAGAGAGCCAGACAGATGAAATGTAATGGATTTAAGGTGAGAAATTTAGAGAATAAAATATCAGGGGATACGGAACTTTTTGAATAGAACAACGCAAAAAGAGGAAAAAAGGATATAAGAGGTTTTAAGGAATTGAGGTAACAAAAGAAACAAAGTTTGGCAAGTTTAACTGCATGACAAATCAGTGGAGAGGAGACAGGAAAAGCAGCAGAGGGGGAAAAAGAGGGAAATGAAGTAAGGAATGCAAAAAGGAGTCAAAAAGGAGCTAAAGGAAGACAGCAAGGGGCTCAGAGGAAAATCACATCTGACAAGTGCTGAAAAAGTAAGGGAGTGAGGAAGGTAAGAGGGGAAGAGGAGAGCAAAAAGGAAAGAAAAGTAAAGGAGGATATTAGTGAAAGAGCAGAGCAGCAATGGCAGAGAGGAGATGTGCTTGGTGAAGTGGAATCTGGGCTGATATGATGTGATGGTCCAGTCTCTCTTTTCATCACGTACACACACACACTGAAGCCGAGCACGGTCCAGTGCGCTCCAGTGTGATGAATGTGATCTAATGTGGTGTTGATATCGCGTCACGCCAATGTGAAGGAGAGAGATTGACGGAAAGTCCTGCTGTGTGTGAGTGTGTGTGAATGTGTGAGAGTGTGTGAGAGTGTGTGTGTCTGTGTGCTTGTGGCAGAGACCACAATCTATTTAAATCAAATTGATGGATTAAGCAGTTATATAGTGCCTTTATGGGAGGGGACACATGGATGTATGCATGCAGATGTATGTGCACTGCAGGCTTCTGTGCAGTAGGAGGCCTCCAGAGTACCACGTGTTCAGAGTTGGAATCGAATTAGGAACCCACACAACAAATCAATCTGAAATAATGAAACCAAATCAAGCACTTTAAATGTGTCTGCAGGAATGAATATAATGGGAGGCTCTAAAAAGCAATTAGAATAAAATGCATGAATATATTTATTTGTCACTCAAATCCTGCGCGTCACCTGACATCGAGTCATTTTAATTGCACACTGACGGCCTCTCTGGACAGCATTAGCATTAATAGGAGGGGGCTCGGTGATTACAAGTATTACAAGAGCACGTCAGTCATGTTTATGCTGCGTGAAACAACCATACTGGTGACTGCTTAATATTTAGAAAACTCCAGGCTTCTCTATAATTATATTTCCATTCAGACCTCAATGCCAGTAATGTAGACCCCACTTATGCTGATTTCTAACAGCTTTTTTTGCTTATTGGTGGGTTCAATTTGTTTTGTGGAGAAAAATATACATAAACACAGCATAAAACACTTCTAATTTAGACTCTGGGGAATTTAGAAACCTCCATGCTGATTTTATTTTAGCTTTATACACAATAAACACATCTGGGACATTATGTGCAGCATAAAACTCAAATACAGTTTAATACATTAAGTCTTAAACTCAACTTCCTAGTCTATATGGAGGATTTTGGCTGCTGTCCCACCTGTTTCCATAATTGCAGAAAAAAAACTTTTTGGATTAAAGCAAACAAAGCTATCTTGTGCAGCCACCCATATACAATACGTGCTTAAATATTAGCATGTGCCAAGGCAAACTAAATGTTGGCTATTAAATATTAAGAGTCTGAGAGTCTGTTCTTTGCCTGGGGAAGATTGTAAATGTCATAACTTCTTTCTTACATTATAAATGAAACAGCATTAAACTGTATTTAATTTAGCGGTGCTATCTGAATTGGTTGTCCTCTTCAGTGGTGAATTAGTGCTGTTCAGATGTGGAGGGGGGTTTACCTCTATTGGCCACCATGACTTTCTTGATTGGTCGATACTCGCTCTTCGGGGCAGAGTGGGCGAAGCGGGGGGAATGACACGCCCTCCTAACGGCCAACAGGCCGAGGCCGCCTCGGACTACAGTGTACCTCAACATCCTGAGAAAAAAAGGAAAGAAATGTTTTAAATACACAATGTCTCTGTGCACTGAAGACATGACAGAGATAAATAAAGGAGAGAGGAAAGAGGACATACTAACTAAAGATGGGAACACAGGAATTTCTTGTCATAAAAAGCATTTATTAACATCTTTTTGTTTGTAAGAATTCACCAATTTCCTGATCCAACTGTTTCCCTTTCCCAAGTGCTACAGAATATAAATACATACATTGGTTATTGAGCAACAAGATAGTCAATTAGTCCAACATGTAAATGATTTGGCTAAAAGAAGTCACTAAATCTAGATCAAACTGAAACACAAACACCCTGCCCAAAACCTACAAAGCCTCTAAACACCTTTTTACAATCTCTATGTACAAACCGTTTGCTAAATTCAGTTTTCTTAGATGAAAAATGTGCTTTAAGGAATATGGTAAGAGGATATGCTTTGAAAATAATTAAACAAGGTGTGAGCCCTGTTTAGAGAGATTAAATCTACGAACCGCCAAGCCCTATTAAGTTGTTGCCGTGGGGTTGTCGGTGCCTTTTCAAATGTACAGTCTTTTCTCACAAAAGTTTAATTGCCATTACTGTATTCTAGTGTGCTGCTGTTTTATGTATGAATAATTTGAGAGCTATGGCCTTGAGTTCTGTTTCTATAAAAGTTTGTGAAAAGACTGTTGAAAAATCTCACAAAATCTGTGTCTGGCAGTATGTAAAATGTTATCTTGTTTCAGTTAGAGAGGCTATTATAGTGGTCCTTCTATTACAATGATTTTAGTCTTTAAACAATATATATTTAAAGGGATAGTTTGGATTTTTTTTTTTTGAAGTGGGGTTGTATGGCGTACATATTCAGTGTATCACAGAGTAGATGTCTGTCGGCACACCCCCGGTTTGCAGAGGCAGCCTGGAGTTCAACAGGGAAGTTCAGCAATGTACTGTGGTGAATGGGGTCAGCAACAAAACTGATTTTTGCCTCCTAAAAAAAAAACCCCCTAAAGAAGAATTTAAAAATGTATATAATTATTGGGAGTATGTCACCACTTCATCTTGCTGTCAGACCTTTCCATTTGGGAAGCATTTGGGAACAGCCTCAACTCCCCATATATGCTCTTATCAAAGCAACCAGACTCCATTGATTAAAACAGCAATTTAAGCTCACTGAACACAGGAGGTGCAGGTCCACTGTTGTTTCACTCAGTTAGTTTGTATTATTGTGAGACTTTAAACTAAACCTTTAAAATTTAAAAGTCACACAATAGCACAAACAGAATACCTGTTTGAGGTAGTGGTAGACCAGCAGCGCCTGTGTTCAACAGTGTTAAGTCACTGTCACTGTTTTTCTGAATGGAGTCTGGCTTTGAAGAGAGCAATATAATGGCTTCAATTTCCTGTTGGAAATCACTGACATGAAGGTAAAGCAGTGAAATTATTTTTAATATAGAATACATTGAAACTGATATTTATCTTTTTGGGTGGGATTTTTTGTGTGGCTAAAATATATTTTGTTGCAGTGCATTGCTTAGATTTCATGGCTAGACTCAAGCCTGTCTCTTCAAAGTGGAGGTGTGCCCACTGCCATCTTCTATATTTAATGGATAAGTGCCCCACTGCAAAATATCTGAACTATCAACTTCAATATGATTCAACCACAAGTTATGAGTCAGAAGGTATTTGATATACACAAATTTGATATGATAATGAAAATATGGCAGTCAATTCTCTTAAAAAACAAATGTGCTGATTATTCTTGATAAATGGATCAAGTATCCCAATTTTATGAAGCGGTCTAATAATAAAAATACCACATACATTGTTTAACAATTCAAACATTCACGTAACTATTTTAGTAAAACTGGTTAAAAACATTGTTCAAAAAGTAAGGATTACAACTGACTAAAGAATCACACTAAGGCTCCTGTTGGCTCAGTTGGTAGAGCAGGCGCCCCATGTACAGAGGCTGTGTCCTCGCCACAGTGTTCGAATCTAGCTTCGGCCATCTGCTGCATGTCATCCCCTATCTCTCCCCCTTTTGCACTACATCTGTTCTAACCAATAAAGGAAAAAAAAGCCCTAAAAATATCCTTAAATCATACTCAAAATATCTTCCAAAAATGTTAGATTTCCATAAAAGGAAGGAGGGAGTGTGGGAGCCAATCAGCTGCTGCTCTGCTTCACAGCTGCCAATCTGCTGCAGGTGTGTTAAATTAAAGACAAATTTCTGCTCTGTTTGGGGTGTCTTATCAAATCACAATGAAATAAAGCCTCTGATTATCTTCTTATTCCAGAAAATCAGAAACAAAATAAAATATGACTGAAGCATAAAGAATGACAACTTTAGTCCCATTCATAAATTTATTGTAGGAAAGAAACAAACTGGCTGATATTTATCTTTCAAAAACAGAAGAAAAAAAACTATGTTGTCAACAGGGGCATCAACTAGGATGGACGGTGGCATCATTGTTTTATTTTGAATAATCCCCCAGACACAGCTACTTACCAAACTGAAGCACACAATCACCAAACATACTCTGACAAACTTACCCACAACCAAACCAACCAAATGTGAAGGCACAGGTACACAGAGATTAACACACAACTACCTTCTCAACCTGATTTGAAGCAGCTCATTCACTGTGGGGAAAACACACAGCTTTACTGGTGAAAGCTGTTTGATGTTGAACCTAAGTGGAGAGGAGAAAGCTTCTTCTTCTGCTCTGACTACAAGGCTACACCTCACTGACAGTCCTTTGCTGCCACACTGTGGTCAACAGCAGCAATGCAGTCAAAAGAAACTCAGCTGATAAAGTGCCACTCCTTGGAAATCCATGAATTTGCTCATAAGCCAAACAAGACTAATTTGTCAAATTACATTTTAACAATATCTTTGGTTTATTTTACATTTCAAAACTCAAGTAGCATAAAAACTGCAAAGACAATATCTTAAACTATGACAAACTTTGGACATTAATCCAAAAAGCCTTAGATAACAATAAGTATTGGCTTTCTCAAAACCATTCAACTTTTCATGGTAACATTGATCCAGACAGAGAAATGAGCTCAAATGTTTCAAGCCAAGTGAAGTCTCATCGTGCCCAACTACTTCCTGTTTGATACAAGTGGTTAGAGTTTCACCTGAAGTTGAATTACCACATATGTCCTGTATAGATTTACAGATAGTAAACAGAGGTGTTGGCGCTTTACAGTCATTTTATGTACATATAAACATTACCATGATACATACGATGGTATATAAAACTAACGGCATAGTTCAAATCACCTGTCTCACCTGCACGGTAGACTGTCTACTTTAAACTTTTATTCAGTGCATTATGGAAGAATCAATTACACGAAGGAAATAATTTAAACTAAAAAAAAGAAAATCTCATATTCATTAGCAATCAAATCATGTCTGCTTTCTCACACTGCACAAGGTCATGATGTGGATTATGAAACAAATGTGGACAGACTGCTGAGAGGACAGATCATAAAGATTGGATGGCATAAAGCAAACAGCGTAAAGGCAACCTTTTTAGTCAAACTGTCCTTTACAGTGAGAGCTTTTCTTTAGACGGATGTTTTATATGATCACGTCTGACTTATCTTAGTAAAATGGCCAAATGAATGAAGAATTAGCTATGAAGAAAATCAAGGAAGAATGACTAAATGCTTTTACCCAGCAATGAATATCTTAAGACTGTCTGAAGACTGTGTGCAGAGGAAGCTCAGGCTGAAACAGTATCCTGTATCTACACAAAAGACAGTGTCACACTATGAAACAGATACAGTTTCCTCAAGACCTGAATACAACAGGGAGACTGGAGTGGGACGGGACAAATTTGGCAGACAGGCAAAAACAGGTCAAATACTACCTGCTTCCTGCATTAACTTTAACTCTCCAATACAGCTGAATTAGAACTTTTTTATCAGATAAGTATATACGCAGATCAACCAAAACTGAAAAAAAAACTCAAGACAGATTAAATTTAAAAAAGTGATCATTTTTTTACATTCTAACGCCCTCCTGGGAAACCCTTAGCTCCTGGCATTTATGTGGATGCAACTCCACCCACCTAATGTTGCAGACCATGTACCCCCTGTCATGGGAACAGCACTCCCCGATGGCACTACCACCCTCATCCAGCAGGACAATGTGCAATGCCTCACCAGGGAATGGTCAAAGAAATGTGACAAAGAGCTCAAAGTATCGACCTAGCCTCCAAATTCCTCAGATCCCAATCTGATAGCACAACTGTGGGATGTGCCAGAGCCAGAGTTTCCCCCAATCCACAGTGAGGCCTCCTTGGATCAAACTTCCCTCTGACCTGGCGAGGCATGGACACAGGACCTCCAAGGGTATCCTGTGGTGTGTGGCAGTGAAGCACTGGTGACAGATCTTTTATACCCTGTAGGTTGTGAGGTGGGGTACTAGCACATCCCACAGATGCTCAATCAAATTGGGATCTGGGGAATTTGAAGGCCAGGTGGATGCCTTAAAATCTGTCACATTCCTCTGGCCATCCTGAGCAGTTTTTATGGTGTGGCAGGGTGCTCGTCCTCCTGGGGGACCACTGCCATTGGGGAGTGCCGTTGCTATGAGGATTTGTACTTGGTCTGACACAGTTTTTCAGTGGGTGGTGCATTTAGGGTGACATCAGTGTGAATGCTAGGGACAGATAAGTCCTGACAGAACACTATGACAAAAGATGATAAATTATATTTACTTCACCCATCAGTATTTTAAAATTTTGGCTGATCTGAGTATATTCTAAGGTTGACTGAGTCTCTGATAAATATATTCATACTGTATTAGCAATGTAGATGCAATGGCCAGGCAGATGGAGGCATTACTATTCCTCGCATTTATAACAGTCAAGTGAGTCCCGAAATCTATAATACGGCCTGAATGCCCAAATGAAGACAATATTTTAACTATATAAATAATCATGTATCCTATCACAAGACAAATATTGCAATGGTATTATATCAAAATGGTTAACAGCTTTGTTACAATCAAACACTCCTGTATGGGTGTTGTTTTTTTTTTAATTGGTCTCTTCAAAAGGGCCACTTTGCAGAAACACGTTTAGTAACAAAATATGCACCACACCAGCATTCATTAATTTAAGTACCAAAAAAACATTAAAATGACACTGAGATATTACCAGCCAGTGGCCTAATGGTTAATTCAATCTGTGGCCTGTCATCTAAAATGCTCTTTGATCTCCCAAAAACTGGAAATATATCAGACACTGCAGCCTGCAGTCTGTGGAAAGAAACTTCCTAACCTGATATAGTGCACACTGATGACTCCCTATCCATATGCTAAGCTGTTAATACCTGATGTAATGACTAAAATACACACATAAACTCATAAAGCATGTTATTTCTACAGTTCAATGAACTGCTGAGGACATTTCTGTATGCAGAGTTCTAGACAGTGCTGTTGCCAAACAGACGACTGGAAGAAGCAATCTATCTGGCCTCTATTTTCATAGACAATCTCATCACTGAGTGTTTTTACATCCTAACCAGAAAAAGGACCACAAAAAAAGCAATTATTAGAAGCAGAAATACCTGTAGCACTGTGGTGATTATCTTTTGTGATACAGTTTTTTGCTGTAACCTTACAAATTAGTCCTTGAGCCAAATAATTAGCTCTCTTTCTGACTAAAAAAAAGTACAGAATAGTAAATGGTTAGACTAAGAGAAAGAAATCACAACAGCAGTTTAAATGCATTGAATGTGATAAGAGGGCAATAAAGGTCATTCTTTTTAAACTCTCTATATGTATGTCATCTCATCTTTGTCTCTAACTCTGGTCACTGCATATATCCTCTTCTATTTTTCTCACTCATTCTCATATTCCTCGATTTATTATTTTCATGATACCATTATTCAACAGTTTTGAAATGTAGCTCACTACCCTCTTCCTTCCTTTATTCCTGTCTCTTTGCACTGATGGATGAAGCCAACAACAAAATGTGTCAAAGCCAGTGGTTCACCGGTAGTATGACACGTATTGCCAAAACGCAACGAGGCAAACTCAAGGATAAATTGTGGTATGAAAGGAATGTCAAACGATGGGGACACTTGAGCGTAGCAGTACAGTTTAAGAGTAATTTTGGCTTTGCACCTCAGTGTCTAGATTAGGGCTGCAGCTAACGATTATTTTAATCGTCGAGTATTCTATCGATTATTCTGACGATTAATCGAGTAATCGGATACTATTTTTTTTTTTTATTTCATTAAATTACTCGAGCTTAATTTAATAGTAATACAAGACAGAGAAAATAATAGAAGTCAGTTAAATTAACAACCAATTCAATTCCTCTTAAGATAAACATTTTTATTGGCAGACTTAACATAACTGAACTGGTAGCTGCTTCTTTAAAGAAAGAACAGAGTGCATTTACGTGTCATTGGCACATTCTGGATTTTAAAGATGACAAAAAAAGTTGACAAAAAAACTTAAACATATTGCCACATTACACTCTTCTTGTTTTTTGTTTTTCTAAAGTGCAAAAATAAATAATAGTAACAGTAATTTCACATTACTTTTTAAGAAGGTATAAATAAAAATTAAAAAAGGTAAAACTGAGGCATAATAATAAACATTAAATGTCTTTTCTCACACTGATGTGTCTGTGTGTGTGTTCAGCTCTTTAAAGGAGTCTGTGGTTGCAATGAAGGAAAAGTAAGCATATCAACATGCTCCAGAACTGAGGCTCGCCCTACGTTTGATGCAATATTCCCTGCTGCAGAAAACAGAGCGGCTCTGATGTAGAATGTTGCGGGATACACAGGAAGGACCGTGCTAGCTTTGACAGTGTTGGATAGCGTGGTGCATTAACTTTCCACCATGACAGCCAGTTCTCCTTCTTGGATAGAGGATGTTCTCCAAAGTACATCAAAACCTCCTTCTGGACAGTTTGACTCAACTGCTGCTCCTCATCCTCTTCATCACTGGTGCTTGAGTCTGATGACCCCAGTATCTTTTCAAGCAATGATTTAACATCCCCCTGATGTGTTACTGGCATGTCTTGTGCTGTGCTGGGAGACCCAATATCACTTGCATTCTTCTGCCTGCTTCCTTTTGGCAACAAGTGCCATGGTTTGTACTGTGCTTTGGACCTTGAAAACTTCATCAGGAGACAGGAACTTAAGTTTCCTAAACCTGGGATCTAAAGCAGCAACAAGTAGGACATGGTTTGATTCAGGTTGAAATACAGATAGTCCTTGCCATCTTGCTGTGATCTGTTCTGTCACATCAGTTTGATATGACTTGACTGGTGCAGTCTCAAAGGCTGGAGTCTGTATGGACTTCTTAAGACTTTGCACAAGCTGTGGAAGTGCAGAGAGGGGTAACATATTCTTGCCCTCAGAAACACAGTTGCTCCTTCAAATGGCTCAAGGGCCTGGTTCAGCTCCTGAATCACATCCCACTGTTCAGGCTTGAGATCAAGGTAGTGTTTTCCTCTTGGTGTCACTGCTGGGTCAGATAATGTAGCAGTTACTGGCCATCTCTGTTCCAGCAGCCTGAACAGCATGTGGAAAGTACTGTTCCAGCGATGCCCATCTTGCACCAGCATGTGTAATGGTGTGCCCATTTGCTGCTGCTTATCCTTTAGTTTGCTGCATGCTAGCTCGCTCTTCTTAAAGTGTTCAACAAGGCATCTTGCAGCAGCTACACACTTAGAGATAGCCTGGTTTTTTCTTCAGGCGCCCTGCACCACCAAGTTCAGCGTGTGTCCCTGCACATCGCACTGATGCCCATCCATGTTTTCTGCCAAAATCTTAGCTGCTGCTGACATTAACACCGTTGTCATGGACAACGGCTTTGATTCTCTGATGGAATGTCAAATTTTGCAATCACATCCTCAATCCACTCTGCAATATTTGCCTGTGTGTCTCTCTTCAAGGGGCATTGTTGTCAGGCTGTGGGACTCCATTCCCCAGTCCTCCCCCAAGAAAGTAGCACGTCACACCCAGATATGCTTCTGTATGGCAGCTTGTCCAGATGTCGGCTGTGAGAGCGATGCTGTCAGTCTCTTTTAGCATGTTTATTAACTTGCCTTTAATGTCCTCGTACTTTTTCTCCATCATTTTCATGAAATAGGTTCTTGAAGGAAGCGCATAGTTTGGATTGAAAGCGGAGATCATCTTCTAGATCCTTCATCCTCCACCATGGACAGTGGTATGTCTGTGACAATCATGTTCAGAATGCTGTCTGTGAACTCTGCAGCTTGCATGATTGAACATGATGGAGCCCTCTGTCTGAAGCTGTCAAGTACCACTCTACATTTACTGGAAAAAAAAGTAGAGTATAATTAATTTAGTTATTTATTCATTGATTACTAGGCCCTAAATTAATGGTTAATGTACATATTATGTTGTGATCTACAACTGATGACCCTACTCTCTGCAATACAAATAACATTAATAAACCCAATATATTGTCGTTAATATAATATACCTAAACAAATAAATAACAGACAATGACCAGGTCTGACAACCTCTGGTGTGGTGTGTGTGTGAGACAGAAAGAGAGAGAGTGTATGCTATGTGGCACAATCATAATAATAACGTGAATGAAGCGTAAAGTAACTAGCATTTTATTTTCTGTGTAATCTTCTAACAACACTTCACTAATACACTTTTTCACATAATGCCTCCCTATGTGGCCACTACAATTATTTAAGTTAATCAGCCATTATTTAGCTACGTGTATGTTCTTTACGTGCCGTAATCTATACTAGCAATCACTGATCTAAATTAAATACTTTTGTGAACGTGACATTAACATTAGACCTACCTGTTGGATCCGCTCGGCAAACTTGATGCGTATGGCAGGTGCTTTCGGTTCAGATGCTGTAGCATTGAAGAAGTGCTATTATGGAAAGCTAATTCTGTTTTGCAGTGCGCATTGTACTGTGTTTTTCGCCCGATTTAGTTTATAATGGTCCCACACTTTCGACAGTTCGTCGTGGTTTTCTTTACTCTCCTGTCGCTCGTCTCCGTCGGTCTCCGTCTCCATTTTGCATTCCACAATTTGCAGCGGATGTCGGCATCAAAAGCGGAAGTGGCTTAAACGAAGCATCGAGTCAGAAAATTTTGCCTCGACGCATTTTAGTAATCGAATTACTCGAATAACTCGAGGAATCGTTTCAGCCCTAGTCTAGATTGTCTTCTTTTGTGTATTTGGTAAACGCTTTAGAGATTAAACTGATTTTTTAACCAGCTTAAGCTTAAAAAAAAAAAAAAAGGAAAAAGAAGAAACATAAGAAAAGTAGTGAATAATGATATTGCCTGTTTCCTAACATAACCCGTAAAATATATTAAAAATATGTGGTACATTTTGTATTAGACACCTTCACAAACAGCTGGTGAAAATAAAACTTTGGTCGCTCGATTTCAACATTTCTCACTATTAATGTCCATACTGAAAATGTTGATTGAGATGGTAAACTCTGAAACTTCCCAAATTTAATAAGGCGTATTAGTATTATTAGTGCCAGATTTGAAACAAATCTCTCACAGCGATCTTGAGATATTGCAATTCAAAAGCATGATGAAAGACAAGGTCACACTGATGCTGACCTTTGACCTATGGCTACCTAAATCAAATCAGTTCAACGGTGAGTCCGAGGGCACGTTTATGCCAAATTTGAAGAATTTCCCTAAAGAGTTCTTGATATATCACATTTACAAGAATGGGACAGCAGGATAGACGGATGGACAACGCATAATAATGCCTCTGCGATCACCAGCACTGAGGGATAAAAAGAGACATACTTAATTAACGGACACTGTGGCCTTCAGAATTATGAAAACATACCAGTTACCATATGCGATAGACTTACTGACAGTATTTGAAATAAAAAACAAGATTATCAATAAATTCTAGGGTGGTGAGTTTAGCCGCATCATGTTTAGCATGCAGTACAAGAACAAGAAATAATCATGCGATCAGTGAGGCGACTCAGACACCATTTGTTGTTGACTCATGCACAGTCATATGGAGAGCAGGAGGATGCAACACAACACACTGACAGCTTTTGATTATGAGTTTGCTCAACTTCAGAGTCATCCATGTTAAGTCAATGAGATTACATTGTCTTTTCTGAAGTCAAAGCAAACATTAATGGGGACCACTGGACAAGCGGGACCAAATTCCACTCACACTCCAGTCGTCATGCCCTCAGATGATCACGTCACATGTAGACCACATCAGCATCATGTGTATTCACTGCACATTATCAGTTCAAGACAAAATCAATATTACTGCGTCAAAATGCAAAAAAAAATTGACTTGCATTCAATGTGCCTCAGACAGATAAAGTAGGAATGTAGTATATCACCATGCAGAATATTTTTACAACCATCAGTGAAAGACGGTACTGTCGGTATTTACTGCCATCACTCTCAACCATATCACCTGCATTAGTGACTGCAACCCAAACTACCCTATAGCTTTATTATGTAGTGCTGAGCAGATACAACTTGATCAGTCATTCCTTAATCATAATTGGTTATCTGATTGGATTGATCACTTTAACAGCTCTTAACTGTGTCTGTTTAAATGTTGACAGTTATGTCAATTATTTACTGGCATTGTTTCAAATCACTACGCTCATCTGATACACAAACACAATATAACCCAGACTGACACAACAGCCATATAAAAGTGGTGTCCTTTTAAAGCTGTACTTGATAACTTAAAAAAAAAAAATCCTCTTCCTACTCTATTGCCTGGTAGCATTTCTAATGGCCTTAATGTACATGAATGAAAACAACCAACCAGAGCTGAGGAGTCTCCCACGCAGCTGTCAGTCATGGCAATCAATGCTCAGCAACTGTGGGCAAACTGTCAAACTAGGCGGTACTGATGTATGGATCAAGATTCTGTTACTACATTGCCTATTTCTCTCCGGAAACGGTTTCAGAAACATATTTTAGTGTACTTTTTAGTTGTAAGATGACACAGTTAGTCCAGCCAGTGGGCAGTGCTTGGTACTTTGGCAGACTTTTTCCAACATGGCGGCCCGGAAACAAACGTTCTCATTTTTCAAGCTACAACAGTACACAAAAAAATGTTTCAGAAAACATCTGAGCCGAGAAATAGTCAATGCAGCAACAGAATCTTGACTCATATTTGAATTGCGCTGCCTAATTTGGCATTTTGACCACACACAAATTGACATGACTGGCAGCTGGGTCAGAAATTCCTCAGTTCTGATTGGATGTTTTCAATGCACTGCAGTAGTTTCTAGTAAATGCTGTTAGAAGCAATCGGAAGAGGAGGACATTATTTTTATTTTTTTTACAGATTATCTATCCCATGTTCTTCTTTTAGAATACAGTGACATTTTAAGGAAAATTACCAAAATTATTATCAGAAAAGTTACCAACTAGAGTTGGTAACTTTTCTGATAATAATTTTGGTAATTTTATATATATATTTGGTGAATATATATATATATTCGGTGAATATATATATATATATATAAACATACATACATACATACATACACACACACACACACACACACACACACACACACACTTCAGGAAAAACAGGTGAGGAATTTATTTTGATTAATAGTAATCCCAGTCATCCAAACATTTTCTTGCCTGTTCCACACAAAACTCTTAACGAAGGAAATTTCTTTCAGATGGATTACATTCGGGTCTGTTTTGTTCAGTGGCCTTTAAACTAAGTCACAACAGGTCAGAGGTCACAATACTCAAGTGAGCCCAGTGTTGTAATGCATACAAAATGAATTGATAACACATATGAAAGACTGACAACAAACACATTTTTGACAAGGGAGCCAGGGGTATACTAACTTCTGCGTCAGCCTACAAAAATAGTAATCCCTGCAAATCAAGAATGTTTACATGCTCTAACAGCACAATTTTAAGATTCCTATTCCTAGGATTCCTGACAAAAAGGGGAAAAAATCAACACAATTATCCAAAGTCCATACTGAGGCACAGGAATGTGACCAGAGCTTTTAACTGAGTCTGAAAAAAAACAACAAACAGAGATAGTTGTATTCTTTTTTTCAGACACAAACAATCCACCCCAATACAAATGAGCCTATTCATTTAGTCAGTAATTTACCTCAGACTCAGTTTCACAAGATACTAAAGAATCTTTTTTAAAGAGTTTTGTTGCTGTAATCACTGGGAGCATCAAAGCTTCCCCTGCTTCCCAAGAAACAAATACAGTTCAAACCAGAGGGCAAAAATTACTCAGCAACTACATTTAGTTCTGCAAGATTCAACAGACCTGTTTTTCACAGCAGACAATTTGAATTGTCATAGTTTGAAAAGCACATTTTTAATAACATTACTGACGGTCGTATTTCACTGAGAAGACTTCCTGGTATGGTGCATGTTAGGTCACTGGAACGGCGTACTGGGACACTTGATGGAACTGAGCCATAGTTAGTTATCAGTTTCATCTGTGCTTTTCCTACTCTATGCTGAGTCAAAATGTCTGCAGTGGTAAAGGTTAATGTGTGAGGGATCAAAACCAGTTGTGGAATCCTCGTTGTTGCAAACTTTTAGGTATGAACATCTGTTTACAATGAAAATCTCCAATTCAGTTAAGACATAAAGTAGTTAGAAAATGTCAAAAGATTTGCAGTCTCAATTCAGAAGGCCAAAATTCATCATATGACACTATACTTTGTCGGTAGGGGCACATTTAAATTAATTTCTTTATGTCCAGGGCTCGACTATTTTCCAACAATTCATTAAAATAAGTCAGTGAGCAACAAACCACACAATTTCTCTTTCTTCCTATTCATCATACTTCACATTACAACGTCTTCCCCATCTTGATCCTGCATACAAACAGCAGTTTCCAAACTGCTGCAACACAAAACAAGCACTGAATTAAATTATAGTTGGAATGACAAAAAGGAATGTTGCCGTTTTATGCCAAATGTTCTCTATAACCCTCTCTCACTCTGTTGTCCTGTCTCTAAATCTTTCTTAAACACTCACAGGTACAAACAAGCACTAGTGTCCTCACCAAAAAGTTTCTAAATTAAAAAAAAAAAAATGTTCTCAGCCTTCAGTGTTTATCTGTCTGACAGCACAGATAAATCATGGCACTCATTCAGCAGGCACTCCTCTGTCTAAACGTAAAGGTCAGAGGCTACTGGGAACAACCTGTGCACTGGGCAGCTTCAAACAACAGAGGTGATTTCTGGTTCATACATTAACTTCTTAGAGATCAAAGTTCTGCTCTGTTTTGACGCACAGTACCTGAAATTGTGACACACAAACACACATAACTAGCATTAACTTTGACCTAACAGACTGATAATGGGGCAAATACATACAATGGCTATCTGCCAGCATTTATGCAATAACAGAGATCCACGTTTGCATCAGGAACAGTAAACATCTTATCATCCAGAGTTCTCTTCACAGGAAAAAGCCTTGAAAAACTGTGCATGATTTTACCTTTACAGAAAAGTATGAGATTACTCTATTAACGAGAATGTGCTCCTTCAGGGCTTCCCACACACATTCTGTATATAATCACAGAAATCTGATTCTGATCACAGAAAGGGGGGACAGAGTTATGTCGCCTCTTAGCTGAGAACAGACGTAATAACTGCACTGTAACAAGGTCTGTGTAAAACGCAAAGCTGGAAAAACATGATGAGTGTGATGTTTTGTCGATGTCCTTATGTGTGAAACCCACTGCAGGGGTTTTAAAAAGCAGGTGTTAGCATAGCAGCTAATTCAAAGAGGAACAGTGGTCGTAAATGCACACAAATTGGGAAAACAATGAGATTTGGGAGCTCCTAACCGTCCAAGCAGAGGACAAGATCAGCTGTCTCACAACAGATTAGGAAAATGATTGAGACTAACATGTTATGCTATTGTTATTTTTTAGAGAGCTCTGCCGATGCATATATCATATGTCCCACTACAGGCAGGTACTGTTGTGTTACATGTCACGCCCATAACACCTGTTTGATTGCAAAATGACATGATGCAGTGTATAATAACACACTAGAGCAGAATGATGCCGCTGTTCTTTGGTTCTGTTTAAAAATGCAAGGGCGTTATAAAGAGCTGAATTCATTGCAGCCCTGTTGTGTGTGTCTGTGTAAAAGCAGATATAGATTCTGAACACTGTTCTTGATGAGACATACTTTTTCTCCTCACAAATTATAAAAGATGTGTGATACATTCAAATGTATTCAAATGCCAAGAATGACCATTTTTAGTACGCCAATGAATACATCATTGTATTAAATGGAATTATTTTAAATTTCTTATTTATGCTTTAAAATATTTCCCAATAGCTCAGCATTATAGTTACCGAGAGTTTAAACTATAATGACAAGGCATTTTTACTCTATCAACACATTTTCAGTTGCGGTAAGGCATAACGGATTCAGAATACATAAAGATCCGATGCAGATAGCTAGGAAAAGAACACTTTCACTGTCTAATTGGTCTCAATTGGATAGAGAGGTCTGGCCTCAACACATTTCAAGAGAACATCTTCACACACACACAGACACACAAATTTTACAAGGCAGACTGGCTGCTAAGTGGATTCACTAAGAATCCAGGTGATTCCTGAAAGTCATTCATCATTAGATGTGGAAAGTGAAAAACAAAGAATGAAACATGAATGTGCTTTCATTCGCACTCCCTTCCTCCTGGTGCAGACCAACCGAAATATACCGGACAAGATTTACTTGTGTCATGGAAGTTAAGTTTAGGTACGGCTGGATGGAGCAGAGCAGTAAGAAACAATAAAGGATGAGGTCTAAAAAGAAGTCCTGTTTATCAACAGCAACACATTAACAACAGGAACAAAGTTACAGAGGATGACCGTGTTTGTGCAGACAAAATAAATGCTTGAGAGTGAACTAAAAAGTGGTTATTGGTCGCATAAAGTTTAGAATATTGAGCCTGTGCAAAAGTAGAAACAATGGGTTTGAATTCACAAGCAGTCTGACAAACTCTGCCAAAAAGACATGAACAAGAAATACTGGAAGAGGACCCTAGAACAAGATATTAATACTGTACTCAATATAAATTTACCATTTTAAAGACATTTTAACTCTTAATATAAATGAACCAAAACAAGTATTACTCATTTCATCAAAGCAACTTAAAACTAGTTGCATTAGTAAATAACACACTACAATTTGTGGTACACTGACAGGATTATTTGAGCCAAATGAAACTGGTGCATTTCGCTCTTGACTTTGACTGTCAGTCAGCCCTTTACCAGCTGTGTCAACAAGATGCTCCAGCCTCCTGCTGCTGCTCCTTTAGGATCAAATGTTATAGAAAAACACAACATTTCTCACATAATTCTTAAATAATTCTTTAAGTGCTGTTGCTGTCCAAGTCCAGTTTTCACATTTTTTATTGGGCTGCAGTAAAGCATGACAGAAGCCAAGAAAATATTTAATTAACTTGTCTTTGAAGGCCTCTTACAGACCACAAGGACATGGACATTGTGTCAGTTTTGTCATGTTATATATAGATTTTCTGCTAAAGAAGGTTTTGTGTATGGTTTAAACTGGAGTAGCAATAAAGAAACAGAATCGCAGGAAGGAAGGAAAAGTTTTTGACCAGGGAACTGGAAAGGGGGATAAAGGGGGACTGGAGAGGGCAATGTCCCATGAAACCCTGAAACTGGCCTACATGCTACAATCTGCAAAACCTTACTCTCTTTCTGTATAAAAAAATTGAATGTGTGGCGCTTAGATTACTAAAAGTTCTTGTGTGCTAATGTGGATAAGGGGATGCTAAGAGCACAAAAGCTTCACAAGTGACATACTGCTGCCCTTCATTATGCCCTTGCTGACCTCACAAAACATTGAGAGAAGCAGTTTAACATGCTTCACATCCATGCAGGGTTTCATGATTCTGAAGACACCTGCTAATTGCTGTTTGATCAGTCTATCATGAATAACTACCATATCATCCATCAGTGCTAGTGAAAGAGTTCCTCCTTAATTTGATGCATTTCATGTTAAGATGGGACAGCAGGATGGGACATAACAGGGACAGAAACCAAATAAATTTCTGTTGGGGTAGAAAGAATGTCTTATGTGATGTATGATGGGTGAAGCAGAGGAGCTGCATTGGTTAACTGCTTAATTGAACACTTAAATGGTCCAAATTTTTATTATACCTTCAAGCATAGTAAGATGCACTACTGACTGTATTTCACCTAAACACGATCGAAACAACTCAGCAAAGGTGCGACAAAGTCCACAAAATAATCTCTATGTCATGCCCCTTAGAAAGTAACTGTAGAATCGGAGTGCCAGGGTCACAGCTAGTTTATTCTGGTGCCCCTGTCTTTGTTTACTGCCTGCCTCCCAGTCTGAAAGATTCCACTCTCTTACACCATTTGCCACGCATATTTGCTGGACGGTGCCCTGGCAGTATAAAAAGGAGAAGATCAAGTGTTTCACAAGAAGCATAAATTATTTTTTCCCTCTGCATTTCATGGGAACACTAACAACAGGCCAGGACCCCAATTAACAGACAACTGAAGGGAAAGAAAATGCTGAGGGCACAAGGCAAGTCTGCATCAATTCATACTGAAATACACGTGCAGTCTTTTAAAGCTAATGTATTGTCAAAACATCTGTTGTCTAATGTGGGCAGAGTTTGTTACCATTAGCATAAAAAAGATTTTCAGACCTGATAAGATTAATTTTTTGTAAAAAGCAATGCAAACGTGCTTCTTCCCAAACTAGACGGGCATGCAGTGAGACAGTCACATGCAGACTGAAAATGTTCAAGGAAACTGGAGCACATAAGCGACAAAACATCTACACATGTTGAGACACGTTATAGTACTTTTGATGCATAACACTTCAGGTCAGATGTTTTCTCTGCACTCTTCCCATACTACTAGGACTCTTGATTTAATTACAGCTTGCAAACTGATTTGGAAACTTTTGGGAGATTTAAAAGGATTGCAAAACTATCAAGTCATTTACGCATTGCTTGTGGAATATGCTCTGACCATAACAAGAGACTCAGCATCCTACCAGATATAGTCTAAACTTAAGTAAAAAAACTGATGGTAAAAACACCAAAAGTACTGATTGCTGGGTTGCAATCACAACAACTTTACCAGTCCAGTCTGCCAAAAACTACAAATATAAACCTGAGAAACTTATGAGGTGAAGTGTATGTTTATGAAAAAAGAGCAAACCACTGCATCAGTGACATAAAACTGGAACAGATGTGCTCCAGTTTCCTTGAACATTTTCAGTCTATTACCTTGGCATTATTGCAACAAGCACTGAAAGCAAAGTGAATTAGTGAATGTCACATATCCATCAAACCCTCAAGGCCACTGCAGTCACTTTAAGAAGGCTTTAACACAGAGCATACTACTGCCTTTTTCTTCCTGCATATATCTGATTTCTTATCGGCTAGAGGGTCTACTGCAAGTTCTGCTTATTACTTGTAAAATTAACTGTCCTTTGCTTGATCACTACACGGCTCCCACTGCCCCCCGAGCTCTGGGATGGGACAGTTGTCCAGCATGTACCTCCTTTGAAGCAGAGTAAAGGTTGTTTTGAGGATGAACAAACTGTACCGTCAAATTATTCTGACACAAGAGAAACAAGTACAAGTTCAAAGGCGAAGGGCAGAAGCCACATTTCCACAACACAAACAACCAGTCAGAAAATCAGGCCACCAAACACACAGACAGTGTTACAGACCCCTCTGATGTGCAGCTAACAATAAAACAAGCACATTATGCAATCTGAAAGTTTCAACATGTACAAACCTGATTCCAAGTTGGGACACTTTGTAAAACTTCAATAACATTATTTGCAAATTATTTTTGACATAAATTCAATTTAAGATTTAGAATTTAAGTGCAGAGACGAGGTATTTAATGTTCAAACTGATAAACTAAATATTTTGTATATATACACATTCTGAATATGATGCCTGCAACAATTTCCGAAAAAGCTGTGATAGAGGCATGTTTACCACTATGTTACATCACCTTTTCTTTTAACAACGCTGTAAGCATTTGGGAACTGAGGACACTAATTGTTGAAGCTTTGACAGTGAAATTCTTTCTCATTCTTGCTTGATATAGGACTTGATTTGCTTAGACACTAGACTTTACCGCCTCTCAAAGTCTAGGGTCTCCATTATCATATATTGTGCTTCATAACTTTCCACGAGTTTTCAGTGGGAGGTAGTTCTGAACTGCAGGCAGGCTGGTCTAGTACTGCACTATTTTACTATGAAGTCAAATCATTTTAACAATCGCACAATGTGGCTTGGCAGTCTCTTGCTGGATTAAGGAGGGATATCCCTGAAAAAGACGCTGGCTGGATGGCAGAATATGTTGCTCCAAAACATGTATGTACCTTTCTGCATTCATGGTGCTTTCACAATTGTGCGAATAACCCCATGATGATATTGAGGGCATTAACACACACCTATACTATCACAGATGCTGGCTTTTGAACTTAGCAATGTCCATAATTTCTGTAAAAACTATTTGAAATGTGGACTTTTCAGTCCATCTCAGGTGAACTCAGGCCTAGAGAAGTCAGTGGTGTTTCTGGATGTTGTCGATACATGGCTTTCACGTGGAGTCTTAACTTCCATTTGTTGATGCAACTGTGTTCACACTGTTTGTGTGACAATGGTCTGCCAAAGAGTTCCTGAGCCCATGTAATATCCTTTATACAATCATGTCGATTTTCAATGCAGTGCAGCCTGATTGTTCAAAGGTCACTGAATTCAATGTGGGTTTTTAGCCATCTTTCAATTCTTTGCAAGTGTGCTTTGACATATTCTCAAACTATTAGACTGTTTTCCTACACATTTTTTAAGTTACAATCCTTGCTTGTGAACAGCTGAGCCTTTTGAGGATGCCCCTTTAATCTGTTACCAAATAACCTATTAACCCATGAAATATTTCAATGTTATTGAGTACTCCACAACTTTCCCAGTTTATAGCTGTCCCTGTTGCAACTTTTTTAGAACATGTTACAGGCATCAAATTCAAAATGAGTGTATATTTACAAAAAATAATCAAGTTTATCAGTTTGAGCATTAAATATGTTGTCTTTGTAGTGTATTCAACTGAATGTTAAATCATAAAAGATTTGCAAATCATTGCATTTTTTAGTATCATTTTACAAAACGTCCCAACCTTTTTTGGAATTGGAATTTTCAACAAATTTTTTTTAATTATTCTTAGTCTGTACAAGGGAAATGTGGTCCATACTGCTCCTTTAAACACCAGTTTTTATGTAAATACCTCCCTCTGGCAAAGGAGACCCACTGTATTTTATTATAACTCATCATCCATTCTGGAGGTGTGAAAGTAACCGTGGGTAACCCGTCAAAAAAGCAGTCATTGCTTATGTGGTAAACCATGATGCCAACTCATACAAAACTCTACTGAAAAAGCCCCCATTTTTACAATGCACCTCCTGCAACAACCTCAGAGCCCTTTGACCCCACTTCAGTAACTACTTCCACAGGGAGTTAAAGTTTTTGTGTGCATATTTCAGCTAAAAGCTTAGCTAGCAAAGTAAATAAGCTACTTGCGGAACATGTTTTAAACGCACAGAGTTTGGTTCTGGTACACACAAGTTGTAAACGTCTCTCTGTAGCAACTGTGCAGCTATTGGACACACTGTAACCTACATGCAACATCCTAAACCACGCTGACAGCAAGACAAGTGAAGCTACACATGTAGCCATTCAGTCCCTCAGGCAAGACAGGAAAAGGGTTTGTCTTTAAGTCAAACGCACTCAATGACAGCCACACACACGCGATGTCCGTCAGTACTCACATGCTGGTGCTGAGTCGGTGTCAGTAAATGATGTGAATCCGCTGGCAAGTAACCGGACACCGATTGTAAACAGTCGACTATCAGAGTGTGTTTATGTGTGCTTCTCTGCGTGCTAACCTCACACATACACAATCACAGACACTCTGCTGCTCGGAAGAGGAAAGGAAGGGAGATAGCGGAGTTTATATACACACACACACACACAATCCCTCCCTCGCGCACACACATAGACAGGTACACACAGACACAAGGAGTGACTTCGGGACGGACAAGCGGGCGTTCAAAGCGTCGACACACACGCTGTCACACACATGCACGCACACTCTTGCTCAGTCCCTCATATGTAGTAAAGCCGCTAAGACTCTGAAGCTAGTTGCTAACAGTGCACTAGGGCTAACTTAGCTAGCAGCTGGCACCGTCCGTCTCCGTCTGGCGGATATGGGAGTCTGCTACTGCGCCTGCCTACTCCCTATTAATCTCTCTCTCTCTCTCTCTCTTTCTCTCTCTCTCTCTCTCCATAAGCTTTCATCCCTCTCTTTGACATGACGCAACAAGGCACTCCCCCCTTTCCTCTCAGCCAATCACCGAAGAGGACATGACAGCACGCAGCGAGCGGCATCATTAAAAGAGCACGAGACACCTCAATGTTACATTAAGTCCTTCAAATGTTGCTACATGATAATGGAGTAAACTGTAATGTAACAAATTCATATCACGGTCTTCTGAAGAGGAAGTTTAAGGTCAATTCCCAGCACTGATATCGAAATACATGCCTATTTTTAATTAGCCTACTACTTTTCAAAGCAGACCATTTAACTTGCAAAGCAGGAAAAGCACAAGTGTTATTAATAACTTTGACGACGGCTGTGTTCGGTTCAGTGTCCCAGCAAAACATTGTGACAGTGAGCAAGTGTTCACAATACTGCAACCATGAAACCAAAGCTGCCATGTAGAGTCATAAATTTTAATATTAACACCTGTGCTCTTTCTACTGCGACATGTCAAAATCAAAATGGCTACTGTGAAAAGAGCTTGGTATTAGGAGGAACTCGCACATAAACAGGCCTAATTTCAAATTACATGATAAGGGAGAAAAAAACATATTTTCCAGCCTTAGGTTATTTTTACATTTTGACAGTAGGAAAAGGCTTAATTATAAATTAAAAGCTACCATAAATAAATATTTTAATTCTATGGGCTAACGCAAAAGCTACTAATTGCTAGCTACCTGTCAGAAAAACACAGTTCGTGACAAGCTAGCACATTTAGCATTTCTTTGGAGACCAAAGCAGAGATAAAATTGGACTTACGTTCTTCAGGTTTCCAGAAACATCACTCCAAATGAGTGGCAAACGTTGTAAACAACGACTAAAAATAGTTTGTTAGTAAATGCTATGACTTAAAAAGAATAATGTTAGCGTCAGCGTTGTGTTAACAGCTTCTGCTGCCCCCAAGTGGCCAAAGGCCGTTACTGCGGGTTCAGGTTATTGGTTGCACCTTTTCCTATGAGTCAAAATGTCTGCTGTAATTTGATGCCACTTGCAGAAGAAGGCAAATTCAACACAAGGACATATTAAGAGAATAATGAAATAGAATAAATTAATATTTACTTAAAAGACACGATGGGTTTGAGGAAATTCCTCTGGAAATCCAAAACCAGTTAAAAACTTTATCAGCTATTTCAAATTAACCGCCTCAGATCTTTGTCTCCGTTAGCTCATGTGTATGAAATTGCACTATTCTTTCTGAGAAACTTCCAAATTAATTATTATGAAATTACAGTTAGTTTTTGTATGACTTATAAAACAATATGCAGTAGACTCTAGGCCTTTGTAATTTATTTTAAATAGTTTGTTCTTCATTTATTATCGTGCCTTTGCCTATTATCACACCCATCTCTGATTACATGTCTGTGCTCATACCAGTCTTGTTTTGGAGGAATACATATTGGTGAAAGTACTTTTTTTTTTTTTTAGTTACCTGCAATTTTGCACTGACATGCAAGACAATGCGCACTTTGCAATGTTTTTATTGACTTAATTCTTATAGAGTGCATATTCATAAAACTTGATTTGTACTTTTCACACTTTTGTGTACAACCTACATCATTATCAGAATAGCCTGTATGAATATATGCAAGATTAAAACTCCTGTTTCAGTAACTTAAAGTAAAACATAATGAGAAGTAAGGGAGAAGAGGAGAGGGAAAGTGAGTTCAAGAAGATGTTCTGCACAGTCTAAAAGAAAGAAAAAAAATCTGTGGCAGGAAATAGCTGAAAAGGATAGGATTTGATTACAGGCTCTTAAAATGGTTCTTTGTGGTCCTGTTTTGTAAAGTGGACAATAGGCTACCAAGCTTTTATCCCAAGAGCAGACAAAGCTGTGAGGACATTGCACTAAGGCAGTTCATTCGTTAACTCCTGACTATAACATTAATCTTAATTTGCAAATGATTAGCACTTGATCATACCCTAATTAAAAGGATAAATACATCCTATTGTACCTTACTACTTATATGATATCAATGAAAACAACAATTAAGCTTGGTAAAAATTTACCCAACATTTAACTGGAAGTCAGAACATCAAGACTTTTATTTGTCTGTCTTTTATTTGTTGTATTTTGTGAACCTGTCCACCTTTACATGCAGTGGCGTCATGACAGAAGTTCAGTAACACAGACACAATCACAACCAGGAGGTTGACACAGGTACAGCACTCATACTTGATTATTTCCCAACTCTTGTGTGTTCTCTTATCGGTTTCAGATAATGAAGTCTGTGTCAATGACATTCATACTGTAAGAGGACGAATTCAAAATCAACCAGAGTTATGGCAAGGGAAAAAAGATTCAGACAATCAGTGATGGATTCAAAGAAGACACAAACCTAATCTTAGTTGTAGTATAATTGAGACTTTTGATCAGCTCAAATGTCCCATTATTTATCTTTTACAGAGCTGTTCTTTTCTGACTGCCTTACACTCCCTCTCTCACTGAACTTTCATCACACTGCTCTCTCTCTCCTTCTCCGTCGCTCACGCTCATTTTTTCTCTCTGCCTCTCCTCCAGCCGCCTCTTAAAGGTTGTGATTAATACCATGCTCTCACAGCGTCTCACACACCTCCTTTAGAAGCAGAGAGAGTGCTCTCTGCCATGCCAAGTGGGCTAACCACAGCGTGCAAGTGTTACATCACCGGTGCTGGTGTAGCTAGGCCACATTGGACCTGCTAAAAAGAATTTTTATGGGCCCCGTCCCTGTGTAACAGACTCTCAATATTAATTCTGTTGTCATTTTGTGTACTTAAAGGGGTGCACAAGGGTTAGACACTGTTTGGCAAAGGTCAATATTTATCATCGGAGTGACCTTTAACCTCTCCAGGGGGCAGTAGAACAGTGTCCACCTGGTTTTGCTACCTGTTTCTGAATGAAAAATACCTCACATTTGCTACAATTAAATCAAGCCTCTATCTTGCTCTAAGACTTTATAAAATGTTAATCAGTGCCTGTCTTGACCTGGTATGTAAATAAGTCAGCTGAGAACACCTCTACAGAAGCTACTGCACATTTTACCAGCTGTGCTTTTATGCGCTGCTAAAGATGCTTTCTTTCAAATTTTCCATATTAATGTAATGGCTGTGCCAACTATTATATAACAGAGCCCAACCTCCAACTGTGTCAATGACAGTGGTTGACCTCCATGCACAGTATCTTACAGGTGATAAGATTTTACACTTAGTTCTCATATAAACTCATTTGTCAAAGAAGGGAAAAGCAAGTTCTTACAGCTTTAAATTTTCCTCCTCGGGAGATAAGTGAAAGGAGGAAATAGTTTTGCACTGCTATAAAGTTGAAACAAGAGTGAATCACAATGCTAGGTGTCACATTTATTGCAAGTTGCTTTGAGTTGCTGTTTCTTTTTCATTTCCACAATTATTTTTTAGTGTCCCTAAATGAGAGCTAGTTTGCACTCTGAGCATTCTTAATGCTAATGCTATTACCTCTCAGTGAGATAAAGACATAAGAGTTGACTCCCATTTGTGCAATAATTTTCCTAAAGAGGAAATTCCTGCTATTGTACATGCAGCCACTGATAAAACCTATGTTTAGACTAAACACATGCAGGGATTGCAGAGGTGTGGATTTTAGTCACATGACTTGGATTGAAGTAAGACTGGAGTTGAGAATTTTGATGACTTTGGATTTGACTTGATAAAATAAAAAAAAAATTTAAAAAAGCCTTGTAACTTGACTTTAACACCAATGACTTGTGACTTCACTTGAACTTGAGCCTTTTAACTTGAAAATACTTGAAACCCTCCCCAAGGCCAAGAGATTAAGAAGTATCTTATTCCAAACATGAGCCACAAATCAATTCATTTCCCCTCATTTCCTGACTCAGATAATGTTAATGGTATTAATTCACCAGCAATTAGACACTTAATTCCCCAATCGAACCATTTTGTTTCAACCAATCTGACCAAATCCAATCAAGGTGCAGGAGAGAACCTGACTTTACATTACTGAGTGCCATACAAAATTATACCAAAGATAATTTCATTCACATATAAAAAAGAGGTCAACAAAATCCAAATTGGTCTAATATTAACAGAATATTAATAAATGCTATTATTTACATATTTATCGAGCTAATGCTAAGCTCATGTTAAGAGCTAAAGGAAGCTAAATTTACAGCTAAGGAAGTTTTCAACAAATAAATGCAAATTTTGGAAATCATTTGTGATTTTTTGTAATTTTAATATTGGCATTGCATTTGTTAAAGAACATAATATGCCTTATAGGACTCAAATCTAAAAGTTTGGGACTTGGGACTTGTAAGTCTCAACAATCTTGCAACTTGCAAAACAATGAATTGATCCCACCTCTGCTTACTTGCTATTAATTATGTTATCTAATTTTACTCAATGTATGAGATTACTATTTAATATAACTATTTTAAACATGTCAGGGATTAGGCCTACATGTACATCAGATGAGGATATCTTAACAGAATGTACAGATGCATTAAATGCAAACAAAAAAAAGATACATTATGTTGTCACTTGTTGCTGTCCTTTATACTTATTTGCAACTCTGTCTTTGGACTTTTATAGTTATTTCTGATTGCCAGTATTGCAAACAATAACAGTACTGTATTGGTACGGCATGCGTAAGAGTTATATCCCTGTCACAACAGTGACATAACTGAAAAAGCTGTTTTTGATACCACACTGGCTCAGGGGGAGAAAAAGAAAAGCAGCGAGTGAGAGAAAGCAGGGATGGGCTGCGGTGGGGGGCCTGCGCTCAGTCAACTGGCAAAGAACTGCTCATCATGAATAGGTGAATGGCCACTGCTCAGTAACTTCTCTGTTTATTCTTTCCCCATTCCCCCCTGCCCTCACCCCATTGGTCTGGTCTCCCTCTCCCCCTTTATCTACGTGCTTGTGGTCGCTCTCTCTTTCTCTCTCTCTCTCTCTATAACATTCAGGACTGTTGCTGGTTGCCACTCCCCCTATAACTGTTCCAAATTAAATCTTTCCAATTTAAGTATGAGAATTAAATCTTAAACCACATACAACGTGTTCTCGTGTGGTAACGTTTCAACCTACCAAAACACCCCAATATATTCTCATACTTGTTTATCATACTTGTGTAAGACTGTTTACAATGACAGTTACTTATCATAGCTCTGGGAAGAAACTATTAAGAGCAAGAAAAGAGGTCAAATCTGACACTCTGAGCACATTTGTTGTCTAGTTGCAGCTCATGCTCTATATTACAGAAGCGGAAAGTGGGGTGTTATAAAGAATCGGCGTCAGAAAGAGAAAAGAGAGCAAACTGCTAGACAAAGTGGACTTTTGTCAGGGGGAGGGTACGTTTTAAAGGCTGTTAACTTTTATCAGGGACAAACACACGTGGTAAACACCACATACTCACAAACACATGCATGCCACAGCCACATAGCCATTAAGGACCTGTTCATGCACAGGTTTACTTTTAAGCAAAATGTGGTCCATTAGATATACATAAACAAACAGGCATATATACCAAGCCACACCCATACAAATACTGTTATCACCATCACAGTGGCAGTAACATTCATGAAGATATGGGACCAAGTTATACTGGCCACCTTAGGCAATTCACTTGAAGTGCTGGATGGGCAAGTGTAACAGACCACTCAGTACAGTTGAATTGTAAACATGACGAGGAAGAGTCAACTTGTAGATCCTGGATAATTTGTTTACATAATGACAGACAGGATGCTGTCAATGTATCTTTTGGATTTTCAATATTTGTCTTTTTGTTTATTTGCTTCATTTTACATCAGCCTCAAGCTGAATTTATCAGGGCTGCTCCTTTACAAACATACTGTACATGCTACCTCCACGCACACAGTCACAGTGTGTCTTTTTCTGTCTGGCATCTTCCAGGACACTTTCTCCAAAACACACACACTCTGTAGTTAACCATCAACAGGTCAGTTCTGGACACACAAGTACTCAGACAGCAGTAAGGGAGGAGATGGTCTACCAAGGTCAATATTAGCCCATTAAGGTGTTATATCAAAACCTTTCAACAAACTGTGTGTTGAAATGGCTGTGCCAACTCTCTCTGTTTGTGTGTGTGTGTGTGTGTGTGTGTGTGTGTGTGTTGTTTGCCTATCTTTGCATGGACCACTGTGAGTTACAGACTATAAGAGGATAGTTTGGCTCATTTTCACTTCGTGAAAGGGCTGCAGGAGAGTTAAAGGGTAAGTCTAATGTTTTGAATAGTTCGGGCATCTTGCCAAAGGATAAATAATACCACTCTTATGTGTACCTTTAAATATGAAATTACAGCTTGGAAGTCAGTTAGCTTAGCATAGCACGATAACTGGAAACACAAGAAACTTGCATGGTTCTCTCCAAAGGTACAAAACCTGCCTTAAAGCTCACAAATCAACATGTTAAATCTTTTTTTTTATTTAATCCATGCAAACAGGTTGGGGTTTTCCTGAAGTCAGAAACATTCAAAAACTAGCATGAGGTTACAGATTTTATTCAAATTTTTAAATGCTTAAGAAACATTTAAATATATAACACATTTACATTCACGATTTACAACAAAACCAAACAAAAATGAAGATTTTTTTTCCTGAAATATATTTGAAAAAAGTTCTGAACTTTGAAATGAAATCTAGTTTGAATCACAAGGCATAGTTTGGATGCGTGTCAGACTTCTGTGATAGTAATGCTTTTGAGCGAGTTAAGGCCCTGACACACCAAGCCGACAGCTGGCTATTGTTCAATGTTTGGCGATCACAGTACATCCTTCACCTGCCCCGTTGGACCTCAGAGGTGCTAGTCTGCTTTTTTCCGGCCAACTCAACATGCTGAATCAAAGTCCTTCGGTGAATGAATTCCCGATTGGCAGTTCAGCTCAGCACACGAGAAGAGAAACATAACTAAAGGAAGTAAACAAGCAGCTAAAGATAAGAAGGAGTGAGGTTAAAATAAACTTGTTATTTAAGATTGTTTTTTTTAGCCATGGAGTTCTTTAGCAGAAAAGTTTCCTAATAGTTTGTGTTGTTGTTTACTGGCACACGGTATATATACTTTTTTATTTCAACAGTGGATTATATTCTTAATGTGCTAACAGGCTAACTAGCGTGAAGACAATCTTCCTGACTCCCTTTTTAAATGACAATTAGAGACTATCACTGTCTGCTGGTATGAAGAAATATTTCCTTTAATGCAGGCGCAGAACAAACGTGTTGGTTGACCGTCGGCTGTAGTCTTTGCGGTGTGTTCATGTGCAACTTTTTGGCAGAGATGCAGGCTACACGAGGCGACACAGCAGGGGGCTTTATGTCACCGCTAGTTTTCTGATGTTGGTTTGGTGTGTCTGGGCTTTTAAACATTACTGCCAGTTGATTGTCTCTTTTACCGCTACTGTCCCAGCTCCTTCTTTCCCTTCTGTGTTGCAGTAGAAGGCAGTGGGATCAGGGGCATGTCCAAATGAGCCCCATGATTGGTGGAAAGGTAAGACAGTGGTGGGTGCTCTTTGATTTGAGTCACCACCATCAATATTGGTGATGACATGAGAGTCTGAAGCACTAATGTTGCTATATGTTACCACAGCATTTGTATCTAGGGCACTGGCATTGCTGGGAGTGATGGTGTTGCTATTGGTAACAGAGTTGAGGATATTGTCTGCATTGGTGTTTGACGTTCCAGCGAGGCCAGAGGAGGGGAAGGTCAGAGCCTGGGGCGGGAGCAGGTTACTGCCTGGGGTGGGTATGAGGTTGGTGGGACGACTGAGAGCCAGACGTTGGGTGAGGAGCTGGTGCTGCAGCCGCCTGTCAGCCCAATCCTCCTGAGGCTGGCGGTGGATTTTCATGTGAGCGTTGCGGGACTTTATTTTATAGAACATCCTGAACAAGGGCAGAGGGAAAACAAGTTTTAAAAGAAGACCTCAAAATGTAAACCATCTGTTAGCTTTCCCCGGAGGCAAATACAGAGAGTTTGCGTTGGAGCTTCCCAGAGAATGACTGGTCTTACTCACTTGCCACACAGCTTGCAGGGGAAGAAGCTGGCCAATGAGGGCACAGGAACCGCCTCCTCCAGTCCAAACTGTCTCTCCACTGGCTGACAGATGGGCGGTATCTATGAAAACAGGACCAATTGTAAGCAACCATGCTGTGGTTGGCTTGTTGAGCTGCATTCCTCACAAGGTAAAAATGTAAGGCTAAACTGATTACACAAGACTTCTATTACAACTATTCTATTCTATGTGTAATATCTGTCAGATAAATCACCACCCGACAATAAAAACTGGAAAAAGGAGAACATCAGAACTAAAGCAAAAGGCTGATCATAAAATACATCCTAAAGAAACATCAGTGATAGTTTGAACACTAAATTCCCAACTGCTTCTTTCAGGTGTTTCTTACATTTTTCTGCTGCTCCATTACTGCATTTCTGCTCTCTTCCTCCTTCTGTTTCTTCTGCTTGTCCTGGAGCCTCTTGCTCAGGTAGTAAAATTCAACACACTGGCACATGGTCTTTTGCCTCACCTGCAACATTCAGACACAAACACACATAGTTAATACGTGGAACTCAAAAATCTAACTTTTTTCCATATCTGCCTCAGCTTTATTGTAAGTATATTAGCCAACACATCTCAAATACATAATAAGGCTGACACATTCTGTTGCGCTATTACACTATTAACAGACATACCCAGTCTTTTATTGACTCAGTGAGTCTGCAAGTGATAATTTCATGAATCAAGTTGCAACATGAGGCCCTTTTCACTGTGCACAATGTGTGATAGAGGCGGTGGTGCACTCTCAATGCTCTAATAGTTGCGTGAGATTTTATCAAGACTGCACTTTTATCTGTGCACTTTGTTGTACAACTGCTCTCCCCTGTGAAGTGCAGGGCGTGTCACCAAAAACCAAAAGACCACAGGCAAGGAAAGGAGCAGTCCTCACTTCACCTTTCTGTAGTGATCCTGCACACAATGTGATTTTCCATTTTCAATTCTATGTGTTGATTTGACCTTCAGAAATGGAACTAAATCTGATAACAAAATTCACCAGAATGTGCATTGTTACAGCGATGCACAAACATGAAGTACATGTCACATTTAAGCTAGGACAAAAAAGAAGAAAACATTTAAATAAATGCAGTATGAGCACAAGCAATGAATACCATTTTCTGTATGAGCGAAAAGTCTTTTCCGTAAGTTCCCAGAGCTGCACTGAAGAGACTCTTTTCACTGTCTGTCCAGCAATCACTACCTGCAGAGAGAGAGAGAGAGGAGGGCAAGGGGAAAAACAGTTGATAAATACATGTATAGGACTGACTTACTACTTTACACACAAAACACAGTTTCCCAGAACACACACACGTTATTAAACTACATTCAGCAACCTTCAGACAATCAAACAACAGGGAGCCATTCAGGGGGTTAAGAGCTAGAGGGGAGTCCAGGAACATACCAGGGATTTTAGACATCCAAAATGTTGTTTAGTTGTTGTCAGGGGGGCCCAAAACCTTTAATAGCACCTCTGTCTACAGAAATGCACCCATCTGAGTGAACACTAGTATGCAGAACAATGTCTTTTCTGTATTTTACATGGTGGATTTAAATGCACCAAAGAAACAAAGAAAGAGAGAGAGAGAGAGAGAGAAGTTGGCATGCGATGAAAGTTGCAACTTTAGGCTTCTACAAAGGCTACTATTGTACATACAGTGGGAATGGTGACTCCTTTGCTGACTCACATTTTGACAAGCAGACAACTATTGGTTTCTGTAAAGAAACACTAAATTTCATTCACTGCAACATATTTTAATTCATTTAACGTCTCTACCTGTTTCTGTCTTTGCTAAATATGACAAAAGTAGCAGGTGGAGCCCATAAGCCAAAATGTGATCTGAATATCAGGTGATAATTTAGGATTAAGCCTTTAACCCTTTGAAACCTGGAATGACATCACTTTTCTTTTGCTGCTTTCAGACACCTTTTACAAGTATTTAAACCTTTTTACGCTGAGAAAATTGGTATAATTTCTTTTTAAAAAACATAGGGGGCAATGCTATGAGCAACCTGGTAAGGAATATTTCACAAATTTCAAGAAATTAGTAGGTTTAGAATAATTTTTAAAAAATTAGGGAAAAATGTCTTGGTAAAAAAGAAAAAGGCCTGGGGAAAACTATATGTATAATAATCATAATAACATACATGAAATTATGTTAGAAAATTATTATTTTATTATTATGCACTTTTTTCATGTAAATTCTTTGTTGTTTTATGAAAAACGTTATTCCTTAAAAATAAAAATAGGTAATTTTCTAATACTTTTTACTTCTTGCTAATTTATTAGTCATTTCATCTTTTGTTGCTTATTGCCTTCTTCCCATTTTTTGAAGAACTTGCTCAGGTTTATCAGGCATAGGAAACCCAGGAGGTAAAGTAAGGCTGAGGGTTACCAGAGTAGTGGTAGTCTCCTGCTGGCGAGGGCTGAGAGAACAACAGCATCTCCAGTGTGACCTGCACAGGAGAGAGAGATGGAGGAGGCAGACAAAAGACAGATGAGGCATGCAATGGCTCTGAAGAGAATTAACTGGACATGAATGAGTGAGGAAGAAAGATGGAAAGAAAGAAAGAAAGAAAAAGAAAGAAAGAAAGAAAGAAAGAAATGACAGAGAGAATGCGTGTGTGAATAATGATGCATGGAAGTGAGTCACAGTGGATGGAGGAATGATGGCAATGATGAAATGACTGCATGATGAAACAATTAGTGAAGTATAAAGAAAAAAAGACAATACTGTTACTCCCTGTCACTGCTTACCATTGTGTTCCCCTGACAGGAGTGCAGACAGTGCAGCGCCAGCTCTGTGTTACTGCCCCCTCCTGGTAAACAGCTGGAACTACACATGGACAACAGCTTCTCTACTGTACATGGACACAAACAAAAACGAGCCGTTTTTAGCAGAGGGCTATCTAACATTTCTCCACAATACACTTCATTATAGTACTACAGTTTGATTAATCCTTCAGCTGGATGCTGTAGTTTTGACCCTTGACCTTCACTGCAATGTTGAAGAACTGAGAACTCACTGGCATTTTCTGTGCAATTATTACTTTAAGGCTGGTCTATTCTTAAAGGGACAGTTCGCCCCAAATCAAAAATACCTATTTATCTCTTTAGCCGCAGTGCTATTTTCTCAATCTAGATTGTTTTGGTTCAAGTTGCTGAGTGTTGGAGATGTTGGCCGTAGAGACGTCTGCCTTCACATGAATGTAATATAACAAAAACATTTATTAAAAAGATATACATTTGAAAAATTCAACAGAAATGTCTCTTTACAGAAATCATGACCTGGTTACTAAATATAACCCACAGAGCTTTTATGAGCAGTTTCATGTAGAAATTATTTTCTTTCTACTGAACTACACCTGCAAACCGTATTGCAGAGCAGAAGGAAGTGTGCAACTACTCATGAACGAGAGGCTCGTGCTTGTAACAGCGTGAGATGTAAACATTTTGGCAGACAGAAAATATCTCCTACTTGAAACTGCTCACAACAGGGTCTGTGGATTATCTTGAGTAACTGGGTCATGATTTCTGAGACACTTTTGTTGAGTTTTTTGAATGTATTTTTGTAAAGCAATTTAGATAGATAAAGAGCGCTGCAGTTAGAAGAAAAACACGTATTTTGGATGTTGAGCTGAACTGTCCCTTCAAATTTGGGGGTTAGAAGGCTGTATTTTAGCATTTACCTTTGTCCTGTAACTTGGTATTCTCCTCCAGCTTGTCTAATGGTTTCCAAAGCAACTGTTCCCGAGGGGATACCTCCTCTGGTGACCACACCCTTGACCCTTCAACATCCACAAAGCAGGGAGGAAGCTCTGCCTGGAAATCATGGCCGATATTGACATACCTGGACAGAGGGAAAGAAGAAAGTTGGAAAGTGAATAAGATAAAGTGAAAAAAGTTTTACCTAACAGAGTGGATCTACAAAAAAAAGAAGCTTTCAACATTTTACTTACGGTAACACAGCACACTCATCCTCCTCTGCTCCACATACTGTGTTCTCGTCTCTGTGATTCAGAGAAGAGATGGAGGAGTAGAGCCCCGGCCCCCTACGAACTGGATTGAGGAGCGGTTGGGGAGTGTACCGTCCCCTCCTCTGACCTCTGCTGGACTGAAGGATGCTGGGGAATGGAGTTCCGGTGTAGACTGGAGAAGCTTGTAGCTGTAAGAGCCCGTGGAAAAACAATTTTAGATAAAATCTTTGCTGCATTGGGTTGCATCATAGTCAAACACAAAAGGCTGAAAATAAACGTGATGCTTGTACAACTTCATTCAAAAAGCTTAAGTATTTAGATAATGACCAGACAAATATTTTGGTAGTTTGCAGGCATCTGCACACATCTGTCCTCGAAAAAATGAGGCCTAACATGTTTTTTCCAGTTTTTGTGTATCAAATACAGAGATAAGTCCATGACATATTTAGCCTGGCACGAAAGCAAGAGAAACAGCTCGCCTCGCTCACCTCACAGGTGAATAACATGCCAGTCACCCACTCCAAATCTGTCTCCTACACACAGCGCACCTATTCAACATGTCTAAAAATAAAAACCCAGATTAAGACTGTGGTTTTAGAGGCAGAAATGCAGTTGGAGCTATCGTAATTTCTCGACAAACAACCATGTCGGCCCACAGCTTCTGCACAGCTTCTCCGGCTGTAGCGAATTTCGCCTCCTCCTAAAAACTCTGTTGATGGAGGAGTGATGACATTGTGCAAACCTGGCAAACCCACTGTGAAAGTGTGGCCTCTGACATGCAGTGGATATTCATGAAGGATTTTTTTAAAAAAGTTTTTTATTATTCCTCTTTTTTCTCTTAATAAACTCATTAATCCCATACTTACACATTTTTGTATGATATTAATAGATAATTAGGGCCTGGATACTTCCTGCAAAAGCTGGAGGTTCAAACTGTCAACGGGATTGTTCTTCCTGATTAACTAATAGAGAGCTAAAAGGAAAAAAAGCTAACAGAGTCTGCAGCCATGCTAGTGGATCTGTGAGGAGGTACAGCATTAGCATAGTGCTAACATCAGCAAGCTAACATGCTCACAGTGGCAATGATAACATGCAGGTATAATGTTTACCATTATCCACAATCCTAGTCCCGCATGTAAACATGCTAACAGTCTTTGTGTATCTATTCCATGGCTTGTTCTGTATATTTTTCTTGTCTTAAAAATGTTAACATGCTAAGAATGCTAATTCACACAATGCAGTTATTTGGTAAGAAACAAAAGTACAAAAAAAAAACTGAACAAAATTTGGCTGCAATTACACTAGACAGCTAGTAGAAATTAAGCATCAAATTTGTTTTCTTCTCATGATTGTAGTGGCCTCAGGGGAGAAGGGAGGGAGTGGCGCAAAATGGGGGAGGCACTTATATATATATATTTATATTATAGATATTTTATGCACAAGGTATAAAATTGTGTATTTTGATTAGGAAAGGGACGCTAAACTTTAAATGGTTGTATTTTGTATTTTTTTTTTTAAATACCCTCAGAACCCCAAAACCCATAAGTGGGTTTTAAAGGTGTGTTTTCTTTAAAAATCTCCAAAATCAGACCATTTAATCAAAGCCAGAAACTGTTTAATATTTATGGTTGGGGGAAGACAATGCATTTTTCCTCAGTTGCTCAGGGAAACTCAAGGAAAATATATGTGGCTCCACGGAGGGTGATGCCAAAAAAAAAGGTCTCACTTCAGCCACCCCTCTACACAGGCAAAGCCTTTTCCCACAAGTGCCAATGTTTCTTTAAATTTGCTCAAATTGTTTCCTGTGGTGAAAAATTGTTGAAGTGTTATACTGTACCTGTAGCTGCGATTGGTTCATAGTGACTGGTCCGTTCTTTACTTTCTGGGTCACAGTGTAAGGGGCTATTTTTTCTGCAGCCTCGTGATGTTGACTGGAAAGGTGAGATGGACGAGAGGGAAGATGGAGAGATGAAGAACTGGAGGGACAAAGGGCTCTGGATGGATGGAGGGATGAAGGATGAGAGGCAGAAGTGACGAATGCCGCTTCTGGGGAAGGAACAAGGGGGACTGGAAAAATGAGAGGGGGTGGGGGACAAGAAGAATGGATGTCAATGCTCCATGATGAGATGTAAAAGTGCTTGATCATTTTGAGAGTGGCAGACAAAACAAGACAGGAAAAAGTCAGCCGCATCACTGTTATCAGTGTAGACCGGAAAACGTTACTCCACCAGACACTGACAGAATCGGTTTCTTATTTGAAAACACTAATCAGTTCTTGTGAAAACCCATTTATGAAGCCAAAGCACACATTCAGTAGTTTTGGACAGGTTGCTGGTTATCACGTCAACGTTATTCTTTTTCACATGGTGTTAAAGAATACAAAAGATGTCTCTACAAAGGGTTTTATGTGTGAAAACACAAAAAGTGAAAATGTAATTTGCATACAAGAAATGGGAAATTTCACAAGCTTACCTACAAAAACCCACGTCCCGTAAATTTACATGTAGGTATCAACCTGTGGTTTTTTTTTTCGTAAAGGGGCGGAAATAAAGTTCATTCAAATTATTTCATGTTTAACCAAAGTAGCCTGTTTCACTCTTTTTTTCTGTCCCAGTCATGAAACCCTTTGGATAAACTTTTAACAATTTCATTCTTACTATCATACTTTCATTCACAAAAATTCACACACCGTGCCTTACCTGTGACGTTGTTTCCATAGTCACTGCCATGAGAATGTCTCAGGGCACCTTCGATGATGCCAGAGTCGCCTGATGACTGTGGAAAGCCGTGTGAAAGCAGCGGAAACTTCCAAATCATCCCAGAGGAATGGATAGACGGGAGAGACTGAAGATGGGAAGTGAAAAACTGGAGTGTACCAAGCGACTCTCCCCCCTGGGACACTGAATGTCCGGTGTCCCTGAACGCACTGGGAGAGTCCATTTTGGAGGGCGAGTGGGATGGAGGAGGTAGGGGTGTGGGGGGAGGACTAAGAACTGAAGACATGATGTGAGATGATGTGGGAGGAAAGGGGAAGGATGGAGGAGAGGGGTGAGCGGGTGAGGACGAGGAGGAGGGAGGCAGGTAGGCATCTGAATCAAAAGCACAGCTGTGCCTTGACTTGACCAATCCGGGACCTTCTCCTCTCCCTACTCCAAATTGCCAGATCTGTCCTGAGGAGTCCCCACTCGGAATCACAGGCAATCTCCTTTTTCGCTGGGAGAGAAACGCCTCAGAGAAGGAGTCCAGTTTCTGTGTGTACGTCCCACTGTTGATGCCGACAGGTGATCGCTGCGTTAGACACCCTGAGGCCAAAGCGTCTCCTGTTCCTCTCCACCTGCGCTCCATAGTCTGACTCGAAGGGGAGACACTCAGCCAGTGTTCCTCCAGCTCTGCTGACTGAAGCTGATCTTCACCTGACCCACAGCTGGACCCATAATCTTCTTCTCTTCCTAAATAATTATCACTCACTCTTGAATAATCGGCACTGCTGTCGCTGAAGCTCCCCACGGCAGCTCTGTCATAGGAAGTAGTTTGTTTAGTAAAGTGACCAACGTTAGCCTCCCTGTTGTAAACTCTTTGCCCTTTAGCTTCGCAGCTAACGTGTGTAAAATTATTATAGTTTGCTCTGAGTTTTCGTCTGACTCCTTCCTCACTACCACAATTCACCATGTAAAAAACATCATTTGTGTTTCCGTAGCAATCGTCTTTTCTGTAAAAATCATCTGCAGTGCTTTCACAACTCTCCCCGTCCTCCCAAGCTTCCTCTTTTTTGCTACTGCCACACCATGTGTCAGAGAAATGGCTGCCTAACCCGGTTTCTCTGTCAAGATGGCCTCCCAAATTAGCATCTCCATCCAAACCACTACCACTTGTGTTTAGGAAGCCTCTGTCAGCCCCACTGCTCCCCCGCTTTCCTCCAGAGGAGGTGCTTGAAGCCGGGAAGGAGTTTGTGGATTCCTCCCCTCTACTTTCATATTGCTCCAGAGGGTTCAGGGTAGGCTGGGAGGACAGGTATCCCACTTCGGGGCTTTGATGGCTGGGCAAGGTGAGGTGAAAGGACTGGCGGTGCCGATGGTGGTGGAGGTTGGGAAAGGATTGGGTGAGTGAATGGTCATCCATGATGGCTCACTGGGTGTAGCTAGAGTGCCTACAAGAGACATATAGAAACATAATGTAAGTATACATTAACAAAAAACAAATTAATTGCAAACACAACAGCAACAGGCAAAAAACTGCAGAGCTACACAAAGTCAAATACACTGCAACGGCATATAACCATGTGGTGAAGCATACATGGGGCTCTAAGTTTGCTCCATCTGTCAGTCTAACAAGTGGACCTACACAAAACAAATGAGGTGTAATAAACAATATTTATTAATTACTGTTTTTTTTTATTTTCCAGAACAAAGTATTATTAATACAAGGGATATGTAAAAAAAAAAAAAAAAAAAAAAAAAAACCAACTTGGGGGCCAGTTGCTTCTGGTATTATATGGTATTACTTTTAGTAATCATATAATCACATACAGATTAGAAATCGCAACTGTTTCATAGTCTGTTGATGACGGTTTCAACTCCTGAAAGAGGTGTCCATCGCTGTCAACACTTTTATGCCTCTTTGTTTGTTTGCTTGTTTATTGCCTCATTGTAAAAATAAACTAGTTCTGCCTGTCTGCCTAGTTCCTACTTGGTGCAGGTCTACAACTGTATATTAGTCCTTCCATGAGTAGAAAAAAAACTGAAAAAATGCAGCAGGATCATGCTTGATTAACCAACACTGTGTGACTGGCGAAATAAACTGTGAAAGACATGCCACAGGCTGTTTGAAATCTATCTGAAGACCATGACTGGCCCCCTAGCTGGACTTAAGACATGCCTGATTTGTACTTTGCAGAATACTTGGTGGTTATTATTTACTGACAGGTGAGCATCCGTATTCCCCTGTATGCCCAGCTAATAAACATTTAAATCATATACAGGTACTCAATATTCAATGTCAAGTGCTCACAGGAAAGCACGAGTTTCATTTCGTGCACGCAACGCAATTATCGTTTCTGCTTTCAAATGTAGTCCAATAGTTGCGTGTTACTGTCATTTATGTCAAATACAAAGTCACAGAGCAGCGCTGGAAGTGGCTAGCAAGCAAGATACACAGATGACTAGCTAGGTTAGCAAAATAGCACAAAACGTCACTGTTAGCCTAACGGTAACTGCTGGCATGAAACTCGGTGAAAACACAAGTTTACCTGTCTGCCGTTTGAGCGTTTTACCCTCATATTTTCCTGTGTTATCTCGTTTCATGACCACGATACTTAGTCTTTTTCCTTCATTAAATTTGTAAATGTTGACACTCGCTTTGACACGAGAGAGGCGGAGGCTTCGCATAATTTGCGAGGCTCTGTGCTACCTGAAGGTCTAGGTCCTGACAGGTGAGTAGATTTTTTTTTTTTTTTTTTTTTTGCTCAGTGCAATTCAAATGACACTAGAACTCTTTCAGGAGCACATAGCTGTAAAACTAGTCAAAAAACTCTTTCTATACATTATCTGATGTTCTGTCTGTTTTTATACTTCCAATTGTGTCCTTCTTTTAAGGTTTAACCGGCTTTCTTCTAATTATGCCATCTCACTGCACCCTTTTCTGCAATGGCGCCTGCCTGGAGAACAAGCATCACCTACTACTTATCTTGATTTATCAACTCAGTATCTGAAAAACTACATTTGCAGTACATTTGGGTGGAAACTCGACTATTAACAAGAAAAAATGCCAATAGGCAAGTTGTTTGGATCACTGTTAGCAGTATTGCTAACAGTGATCCAATGGACCAGTGTGTAGGATTTAGGGACCTCTATTGACAGAAATGGTGTTTAGGCTAATATACATTATTGTGTTAATTAGTGTATAATCTCCAAAAACAAAGAATCATATGTGTATTAGCTTAAAATGAGCTATTCTTTAAAGGGCATGGGCCCTCTTCTGTGGAGCCTGCAATGTTGCATTGCCATGTTTCTACAGTAGCCCAGAAAGGACAAATCAAACACTGTTAAATTACCTGCAGGCCGCCATAGGTGCTCTACACACTTGGAAAGGGAAGGTGAGGGGTATAAGCTGGTTGAAATTTGCAGCCTCACTGCTTTACGCACGCTGGACCTTTAACTAGTAGCTGCTCAACAGTCCTTTCACTGTGCGCCATACCGAAACATATCATCCATCAGAGTCTATAACAACAGAGGATTAACTACATAACAAAGACCAGAGAGAATTGCAAGTATTGGCAGGTGAGATACTTGTGCTTTGCAGACAGACCTAAACACTGTAGTTTGAATAATATAATTTAAATGTTAATGTATTAGAAGATATTTACAGCAGTAGTATATCTAAAAATCCTAACTGGGTCACAGAATTTGGTGCAAAACTGGCCCGTTCCATCTTTGGGTATCTTCCATAACTCACTGTTGTAATGCACCTTTACCATGACTGCTGGTATGATTCAGTTATTAAGTGCTGAGCAGAATAGGCCACTTTCAAGTAACAAGAGTAGGAAAGAGTTATAACATATCCAAAATCCCCTAGTAGCAACAGAGCATTGCAGGTATTGGAGGTAATTTTTTTCACATTACTTTATGAACTTACAAATCAACATTTCACATTACCACCTGAAATTAATCATGCAGATTGCCGGTTTAAAGTAGTGGCATAGTAGTAGTAAAAGTTTAGCTGTCTTTAGCATAGATATTTCTATTGAGCATTTACAGCAACACAGTCTACTTCACCTGAAGCCATTGGGATTTGATAACCTTCAAAAACAGATTTAAAAAATAGGTGGAAGATTATCATTTGTGACTGGAAATGTCTGCAACATAGTCTAAAGAAAAATGAATGCACACTTACCAAAAAGCTAGAGAGAAGGTACATTTTTCTTGCGAATGCTACGCTGAATGAAACCATTGCTATCTCGTTACTCTCTTTTCTGTTTTTCTTCTCTGTTTTTGCTGTTGGTGACTTCGCTTGCTAGATTTTCACTTAAATTTGTACTTGGACTCGCAGTGTTGGTTGGTTTTTCTTTCTCTCTGTCTTGAAACCACATTCTGCTCTAAATAGGACGGTGAGTGAGTCAGAAAGAGAAAGAGCGACGGAAGATGAGATCAAGAGACAAATACTCTGTATATTTTTTAAGGGTTGTTTTTTTTTACCAGTCCTTGGAGCTTAATTTCCTTTTCACATATGTTTGTCCTCTGTTCATGTTTTCGAGTCCTGTTTGTTCTTCTGATTGTCTTCATCATCCTCTCTGACTTCTTTTTGCTCTTTCGCTCGCCACAGTCTTGAGTGTTTGTCCCAATTATTTCCCCCTTTAGACTTTCTGCGTCTCACATCGTCCTTCCTATCACCCTGTCTATCTCTCTCTCTCTGCTGTGTATCCTTCGACAGAACACACATAAAGCGAAATGGACACACACACACACACACACACACACACACACACAGATACACAAACCGCATACACTGTCTTCTTCACTCACACACACACGCACACACACTCAGACACACTCATTTACTCACTCAGTTACTCACTGAAACACACGTACACACACACACACACACACACACACACACACACACACACACAGACACACACACACACTTTCACACTCACACATACACACTTGCAGGTGTCAGAGGGGACCAGCGGGTAGTGATGCTGCCTCTCTGCCTTTTTGTCGTCGTGGTAACCACATCCTGAGGAAACAAACGCTGACGGATCTCCCTCCTTTCAGCTATCTTTATCTCTCTGCCCCCTCCGCCATCTCTTTGTCTCTCTTTCCGTCTCTTCGCCCGTCCTTATCTCTCTCTCTGTCTCTTATTTGGTCTTTCTCACCGTGTGCCCAACTTTGTTTTCTGTCTCTCTCTTCTTTGTAAACTCTCAGATTTTTTCTTATACATCTAAGCTACTTTTTGTGGTTCTTTTTTCTGCACTGTAAAAATATACAATTAGTTTTTAACTAAAAAAAAGTTAGTGTTTTGTCTGTGTCAAATGTTTAAGTTAACTGAATTTAAGAAGAAAAGTTGAATCCTTACAAAATTATCTCAAATTCAGTCAATTTAAAAATAAAGGCAGCCCAGACACTAACATTTTTAAACAAAACAAATGTTTAATTTTCACAGTGTGTAAGTCTTTCTCTATATCACTGGTGATGTTGAGTTACTGAAGCACCTCGATACTTTTTTACTATGTTTACAAAATATATTAAATCTGAAAAACTTTTTAATCAGCAGTTTTAACACCTTAAATGAAATAAACACATAATTATAATCAGCTTTACATATAAAATACAACTTTAGTTGACTGTAGTTAAGTTATTTGACTGCCTAACACATAAAATAAATAAGTGTGTTTGTGTGAAAAATTCATGTATATATGTCTTTAAGTAAGTGTGTGGAAGTAAGTGTGTACCTGAGTGTGTGAATATACATGTATACATCTTTACAATATATTTTGTAGCTGTTTGTGTGTATGTGTGTGCATGTGTGTCTGTGTGTGTGTGCAGTAGCGTAGATGTTTACCAGATCAAGATTCTCCGACTGAGTCAGCTGACAGGAAATGAGAGAGAATGAAACAGGAAGAAAGACGGCGACAAACGATGAGGTTCAGGGAACCCTCTAAACACCCTGCAGCCCCACCTACTCGCCCACCACACATGGTATAACGGCACCTTTAACATGCCACTAAGGTGTTTTTTACCTTTGTTATGTCATACAACTTCAATAATGTTTTACCCCTCCTCCACACACACACACACACATGCACACACACAGGCCTGTTAGTGCAGACGAGACAGGGAGCATCAATCAGTTTGAAAAACATTAGTGCTTTTAAACAATAAAAATAAAAATCCAATTTTCTGTGCCAGCATCTAGCAATATAATATATTAACTACCTTGTGAAAAGAGCATTAAAATGTTATGCAACAATGTAAAAAAACAAAAAAAAAATCAAACTCATCCTTAAAAAGGTAAATGAATGACTTATTAACATATTGGCAGCTTGTTTTATTTTTTTAGTAATCTAAGTGATGCTTGGTCTAACCCTTCCACATGGTATTATTATTAGATAAGCAGAAACCAAAGACATACCCCCTACTTCATAAACATCTTAATCTGGAAGATTATCGGCTACATTACCAGTCATCAGATAAAATTACTATTTTAAAAAATAAGTACAAAGCAATAAAAAGTACAGTATTTCCCTCTGAAAATATTTGAGTAAATACTATAAATGTCAAAGTAAATGTAAAAAAACAAAACAAAAATATTCAAAGGAAGTGCCACTGCCCCCAAATTGTATATACACCACTTGAATTGATGCACATCATTGATTTCTAAATCCGAAAGATCGCGTGGATATTGTATCAGAAATGACAATACATAACAACAGTGCAAATGTCCAAAACTGAAAACTATGTCCTTCGTTAACTTAATACTAAACATGCAAGCAGACTGCTGCCCATTTTGTTAAATGTGCAAGTTTAGGTCTTTTTTTTGACAATTTTCCCTCATCAAAACAAACATACTTGCGACTCGTGCATCAGAATATAAGACATTAGAGGACTCTTGACTCTTGAATTGTTTGAGAGACGTGACTTTGCCACCATCTGCAATCCGCGTGCAAGCCATCCTCACAAATCACCTTTGTGACACAGAATATTTATTGGTAATAAATCATCAACAACAGTCACTAGTAGTAAATTGAATTCAACTAAGTAACTTCATCACCTTCCGGAGTGGACAGAGAGAAATGGAGAAAAAGTGCGTCTCTGTTCGTGTGCCAGTTTGTGTGTGTGTGTGTGTGTGTGTGTGTGTGTGTGTGTGTAGGTGATGTTAATGCTGAGGTCACTTACACAGTCTGACTACTTCTCACAGATGGAAACCTCAGCATTAACATGCATAACAGATAATAATGTGGTAACAACCTGTGTGACACTATAACCTCAACATTAGCATACACAAAAAATCTGGCAATAACATACTGATATAATAAATAATGTTTTTTGAGGTCAGTTTAGGCCCATACAGATAACCTCATTGCATTACATTACACTTCCTGCAAATATTTTAAATCTCATGGTCAAAGCAAAGACTTTCAGCTGCTTTAAAACATGTCCCTGAAACCAATCTAAAGTGTATTATCACTGTTGATATCCGAGTCATCTCTACGTTGCTTTGAGTCGGACTTGAGAACCAGGAAGACAATTGATTTCGTGTTTTTCTATATCGTTACACATACAGCCAAACAACATGCCATTTTCTGACAGTGGGTGACATTTTGCAGCTTCAGACTTTTACCAAAATTAGCTATTTCTGAGGCTGTTTTTACATCGTTCATGCTGTCCAAACATAGAGATTACTTTGTTGAATTCAAAGTGTCAACTTAAAAATCCTCTTTAGGGGGGTTTTAATCCTTCTCATTACAATTTAGTTGCATATTTTAGGGGAAAGAAAGATGCCTTTCCAAGATATTTGATAATTAAGTGCAGGGAATAAAAGGGAGGAAGAAATAAAACCTTTCAAGTGCATTTTTTGCAAAGTTTAGTTCTCCACCGAATAAGGAGTTCAGTTTTGCCCTCAGAGGCCTCAACTGAAATGAAAGTTTTGTTTTTGTTTTTTTTAATTAAAGTGGTTTCTTGTATGTGTACCTAAAATTCAGTACGTTCCACTTTCTTCATACCGGCGATTCTAACATGGTCTGCTAATTTGTCTGTGTCTGCTGCATGCATGCATACTTTGTGCACGCATATAATCTTGTGAAAACTAACTGAATAAAAGATGTGTGAATGAAAACATGCAAGGAGCGCGGAGGAGTGTGTACGGGGGAGACGCTTTTCGTTTTCTCTCAAATTCAGCATGAAAACTTGCGGGAGCAGAGGAGGGGGAACGAGAGAAGCAGTTCTGGACTTTTTCTTTCTGCTTTTTTTTCTCCGTCTGTCTTCCGTCACTGAGAAAAGAAGTGATGACTGGCAGGAAGACAGTAACTGAATGGATGAGGGAAAAATGAAGCCACCGAATAATATGAAGAATCGTATATCGCAAAGCACAAAACGGGACATTTTGCTAATGTTTGCCATGTTGACTATCGGCATCTAAACAATGCTCATTCCCCCTTGATTACTATTATTACTATTATGTGACAATTTATGCTGATGCTGTTGGTGTAACAGACTGCACAAACAAGTGCAGCATCAGCTAAAAAGTATTGTATATTGTATATATCATTGTATAGGAAATACTGAACAGACAAAGCTGAAATTTAACCAACCTGCTCATCACAAAAGAAGTAGGTGAAAGATTCCTTTTCAATATTTTTCAATGCCTTTTTTAAACATACAGTTAAAGGAAAGAGGGGTTAAATTTAAGAGATTTATTCCAAAACACGTCTTAAAAAAAAGGGGAGGTGTGTCAAGTAGACAGACCTTTCAATGTTTGGTGTTCTCTGCCAGAAAATTTTGGGCGTCAAACTTTATTTCTCTCCATTTTTGTGAATTTTTACTCACAAATTTATGGTGGAAATCTCTCTTTTTGCACCTAATTTAGGCCATAGGACAATTCAAAATATAAAAAAATCAATGGAATGTAATCCTGTAAGGCTCTCTGGTATTCTTCATTACTTTCTAGTAAATCAACTTTTGTCATTTGATGTTATTCCTAATGAGTCTACATATATGTAAGCACGATTTATTCTTCCATCCTCCTTTGTGTGTGTTGTTTGGAGAAGTAACCGTTACATGTGCATGCGGCACCAATTCACATCAATTTATTTTAATCAATATATAAACCGCTGGTCTTATGTAGCTCATATGTGTTATTACATTCACAGAGAGAGAATGGAAAACTTAGATAAGAAAAAACGTTGTCAACAATTTGTTAAAGTTACTGATCGGCGCATGTTTTGGAGTCATTTTTGAATCCGTAGGCTAGGGGGATTTTTTTTAATAGTTTACTGTACTTTTCTCGAACAGTAAACATTTGGTTCTTCTGTATTTACATTCCAATGTGTATTTTACTAATTGTTCAAATAAACCTTCCTCGGAGCATTCTTATTTGTTAGTTCTTGGTTCAACCTTTTTTTTCATAATATTTTTAACAAATTATGCTTTTGAAAAGTAATTAGGACAAATTTGGCTATTTCAAAACATTGCGGGTACACGTCCCCAGAATCCCATGCAATAACGACACCTATGAGGATTAGTGTTTTAGTCACATAGACATGCAAACAACAATGCACACAGTGTGCAGAAAAGGGTTGCAGGAAAGTTCTAAAAATGGCTGTATTGTTAGCTAATTTAACTAAAAAATAATAAGGCTGAAAATATTTTCAAGATCTGATACTTTTACAAAAGAATAAATGTGGGCCTGAAAATAACAGCTTGACGAAGCTTTTGTATGTAAAACACAACAACAGGCCAGAGTTTTTCAGAGACACTGTAGCGCTCACATGTGAATGTAATTCTTCACACTTCTAAAGATGCTACAGGCTTCTTTCATGTAAAATCAATAGTCTTCACCACAGGTGGAGCCACATAAAAGTCCATAAATTGAAATAGAATAACTACAGTACATTGCGGCACTTGTTTTTGTTTCAAAATATGTGCTTCCACGGTGGATATCAAGGGGCATTCAAACATTGCCAATTTACATTTCTTATTGATCAATAAAATGTGCCAAAAGTTGGGTATCTAATCTAAAACACATTGTAGTACTGTTGTTTCCCAGACCCACAATTCAGCTATTAAAGAGCTAAGAAAGTTATCAATCTTGGTTTGAAAGTGACCAAACAATCTCTACACGAGATTATTCATAAGCAGCGAACGCATAGTGTTCCAGCTACAAATTTTCTGACGCATCATGTTATAGATGTGCATCAGTAAAGTTCAAATTAATGGCAACTCAACTATCATATCCATCAATGTGGTTAAAGTCTGTAAATGTCTTGTAATAGAGTCTGATATCCCACACACACACACACACACCGGCGCAGAATGATACTAATAGTATGACACTTTCCGTTATTGTATTTTTTCCAAGTGTTACTCTCAGAGGTCACAGAGGTCATCTGAAGGTGAACTAGGAGACAAGTTTTAGGAATGTTTAAACAGTGTTCATAATAATAATGGATTATACATGTGCAGTGTTGCAAATTTATAATAAAAAGGAATATTATATATTTTTGCACTAGGAAAAAAACATTTATGTAATACTATTATAAATGTTGAATTGGCTGCTAAAGCACGAAATATGCCATAATTCTGGTGAGTGGTTAACAATGAAATAAATAATGCCATTAAAGATCACATTTTTGCACTCATTGGAATAAAATTAATTCAAGACGATTTTTTTCCAGAGATAAACACCAGTGAAACTAAAGGTTATAACACATTGTCGTCATTTTGCTTGTGATATATCCACCTTTGTTCTATTGTTATTTTCTAACATAAATCTGGAGTTCACAGATCAGGATATTTGAGAATGTCAAATTGCAAAGAGCAAAAAATGGAGTTGCTCAAGACCGGAGCTGTGCAATTATTACTATTCACCATGAAGGGTCAACTCTTATTCATGATGAGGATCATTAGAGTTTTCATGTTAAATGACAGCAAAACAAAACCTGCAGATGAACCTAACCTTTAAAATTATTAAATGCTACTTTACTGTTTTTTTATAAGTAATTATCTTCATGAATAGGTTTTGTGTGCCGCTATGCCATTCTTTAACCAGCAAATTATATCACTATTTTTGAAAATGTTGCATAATGGAAAAGAGTTCATCCTTCAAGGCACAATGCAACAAACTGAGCTCAGAAAAATGTCTTTAATGTTTTTAAAGGATTTGTTTAGCTTGTTTTCAGCGTAAACGTATCAGCCTAACAATTCCTGTATTCTATCTAACTACAATTGCTGTATTCATAATAAATCAAATCAACGGTGAGGAGGCAAAATCTTGTATTCACATCTACCCACAGTCTGCCTGCTTATAATTAGAATGATGTATTTCATTATTCCAAGCTGATGGATATCGCTGACCTCTGTGCTCACTCTGCATTACTTGTGCTTTTCTATTCTTACACTTGACTATGATTACACTAACACTACTGTAAAGTAATAAAGCAAATAGGAAAAAAATATTAGAGTGGCTAGCATTTTATTGTATTATTTTTTACAGCTTGAAATGACACCAGGCGTAACACAAATTGTCCTAAATTAAGTGCAAATAAAAAGCACAAAATAGTAGATTTCAGAAAATGTACTCTCTTTCATTGACACATCTAATTCATCAGTGCGGCTGCTTGGTGAGAAGTTGGATACCAATTTGAGTGGCGATATATATTTTTATATTATATTATATCATATATTTTTTTCTAGATTTTATGTTCCACACACTCAATGTCTTTGCAAAAACAGCACCGTAAACATAAAAGAACATTGCAGGGCCGTCAAAATCCATTATCGCTTTGTTTGTTGGGCTACTTGATATGCTGGGAAACTGAACTATATATTTTCACATTCATGTGCTAATTTTTTATGTACACCATAACGGTTAACGTTGTGCTGCCTGTCTCTTTTTGTCTACTCTCTTTCTTTGCACTGGAACTGAGGTACCATGCTGTACGAAAACAGTTACCACCAATGATGCTGTGTGGCAATAATAATAAAGTATTAAGTAGTATCCAGTATCATCTGCAACAATGCCGCTCAGAAGTACCAATCATGGGAAAAATAATAGTCAGTCTCAAGGCCCTGAGTGTCTACATGAGATGCTATGGATTGAGGGAGGCCAGAAAGAGGCCCATACATTTCCATGGTGGAGAGGGGAGACACTGGCACAGCGCGTGGCACAGTAAAAACCACTGTTGTATATCTGAGGTAGTGTTTGTCAAAAAATGTGTGCGGGAGAGCATGTGGAAAAAAAGGTTAATTGGCCTGATGGGATGAATATTTAGCTTTCTAGCCTTCATAGGAAATGCCAAACAATGCACATGAGCATAAGCACACCAACCCCATCTTGGTGTAGCATCATCATGCTGTGCAGATTTTCTGCAGCAAGCATTGTAAATCTTGTTTAAAAAAAAGTAAAGCCAAAACTACGAGATGCAGTGGATAAGTCAAAATTCAAAATAAATGAATTCTCTACGTCTATCCGTGGGTTTTACCATTTCTCAACCAATTAAATGTATTTTAAAAAGCTCGTGACAAAACCTCCATTAGATCCTTTTTAAAAATGCAGTGTATAATCTAATTCCTGAAAAATTGCAATTTTGGAGATTATTTTTATTTGGAGATATGTAGCAGGACATCTAAACGCTGCTCAGCCATGGCCTGACTGTTAATTACCAGAGCTGGATCACTTTTTCTTAAAGACAAAAGTGGAAAGTCTGCAACAACAAGAGGTTCAAAGCTGACACAGACCTGTCCACAAAGACTGGAGCCTGTTATTGCTGCCAAAGGCGCCTGTACTTCTTGAGGTGGCACTTGATGGGGCGAATTCTTGTGCATTCATTTAGTTTGTGTTTTAGTCAGTTTGGGGTATTTTGAATACCTTCTGCATGCCAGAGGCCCACTAACTTGATACAGCAATGAATATATCTTTGAATCCACCTTGATTGTGTAGACGTATTAGGCACAGATCAGAAATTTACAGTGATCATATTCAATTTCCTGCTTTCACCCCTCCTTCCACACAGAGCATGGAGGCCCATTCGCAATGTTACCAAAGCCATTAAAACATGAACACCGTTGCAATGAGAAAGTGACTTGACTTCATTCTGATTCATGCTGAGTAGTGCAAATGTTCAATACAGATGTTTTGACTTCGGGCCTACGTTGGCACTGAAGTAAAAGCGGTTGTTGCCCCCGTTCTTCCTGCAGATGTCAAAGGAGGTCACAAACTTGAAGGAGGTTAAAAAATAGCAACAACAGTGCAAAATTGTCCTCTTAGGTTTTGTCCACATCATTTAAGTCAGTTTGGATACAGTATTAGAAATACCTCTTTACCCCAGTACAGCTGCACCACAAACTAAAGCCTCCAAAATGACAATACAGTTAAATAAATAATAAAAACTGACCATTATAAATCCAGAAATTGAGGTAAGGTTAGGGTAAGAGTTTGTTAGGAGTTAGCACACGGATGTTATAGGCTATTAGTTTTAATTAGGTGTTACACATGAGCTGTTAGCATAGATTTGCCAATACATGGTTCCAATGGTTACATCCCAGACTTCAAATTACATTTGGCCCTTAGCTAACAGATCACCTTAATATGTTTAAGTGTACCCGGTTTAGGTGTAACTTGAATTCATCCGATCATATCTTTACAAAGTGTTCACAATCAAGAAAGTCAAGCTTGTGGTTTGAAGCCTCTCTGTATAAGAGCATGTTTGGTGTAAACACGGACAAGTCGTTGCCAACAACACTGAAATGCTACAAAAATTTCAAGGCTTTTAAAATATTAAACAGTTTGTCCCTATGGGAAAAGATGTTTTCAAGGCTGCTCAAGCAATATGGATCTATACACAGACTTATCAATCAGACTTAATAAAAACTCAGTATGAACACATTTTTAGACCAAAATGGTACTTTCAATAAGATGATATAGCTTTGAATTTAATCTGGACTTATCTGCATTTGCATGTATTGATTTGGAAGACATTTGTATGCAAAGCAACTTTCACATCTAATATTTAAACCATGAAATCCCTACAGATGTGCGGCTTCAGTTGTGCCCTTCAAGGTAGTTAAAAGTATGTCTTCCTTGGATAAAATCAAATGTTTCATGATGAAAAAGAATACTCGGGGGGACAGGGGACACAGAAAGAGAATAGAGTGAGGGAAAAAAATCCCTTCTTACCTGTTAAGTTGTCATTAGGATGAGAGATGTGCCTGTGACAGTGAGGTGCATGTGTGTATGGTCGGCTGGTAGGCTGACATGAGTGTGAGAAAAGGGGAGGAGTGACAAATGGTGAACAAGAAAGCGAGAGAGAGATATGTAGTTTCGCCAAAGATGATCGGCCACTGTCGCTGTTTCGGTTGATCTTTCAGCCTTTCATCCACTTTGTCATAATGACACTGTATGTGTGTCTGTGTGTGCGTGCGTGTGTGTGTGTGTGTGTGTGTGCGTGCGTGTTACAAGCTGTGTCATAGTGATGCTGGAAACAAGAGAAAAACACCCTAGTGTGTGGCTTCACACACACATACATACACATCAATACAGACATGCACACACTTTCAGTCTGAGTGTTTTTTTTCTCCCCTCTCATTCCTCATTTTCTGTTATGGTCTCTTTAGGTCGGCTTGATTTTAAAGGGCCACACAGACACACACACACACGCACACAAAAACTCTAAAGTTAAACACACACATAAGACCACTGAGAAAACCAAATGCTCAAACGTCACTTTGAAAGTTTGAAGAGTGGTTTGCCCAGGAGCTGTACTGTACATTTGTAGATGATCCGATGTCAGTTCGCGGTATTTATTCGTTTTTTTGCAAAAAAAGAGAAAGAAAGAAAGAGAGAAAGGTTGTTGCGGAGTCCCATTCTAGTTTTGGGGAAAAGTTAAAGTCGGGTAAACTTAAATCAGCGATTTTCTTTCCTAAACATGTTATACATGTTTGGAACAACATGCTGAAAACACACCAAAAGTTTGAAATATGGGGTGCTACATGGATGCCCTATATTTGTACGACACTATCGCCCTGGTTCCCTTTAACAAAAACCCAATAGGTTTATTCCTTAGGTTTTTGAAATATTGCAGTTGAAATTTGAAATATGAATATGTTTTGTTCAGCAAGACAATCTTCATAAATGAACATAGCTTTTATGGTTTTTGAGGAATAAATGCATTTGCCAAAAGTAAAAAGCTAACATTGGGGCTATACAAACCAACTATACACAACTAGCACAACAGGGCTCTAAAGCTGTGCTTGGCACAATGACAGCCTGTAGTCATTTAGCCCATCGTTAGCACAAGCTTTTTAAAAACACATTTAAGTTTTTTAAGATTTTTGAGTAGGGTATCTACATAAGTTTTTTTATACCGTAGAAAAACATCAAAAGTCTCTTAAACTAGTGTTAACCACAGACCTTATATCAGGCATCTAACCAAAAACACATTCATAAAAACCCAGTGATTTGAGACAAGGGTACTCAGAGTGCTAAAATGCTAACTCATTTCTTTAAATGTTTTTGATTTCAGCTCTCTATGCTGTTTCACTCTAATAAATACCTGCAAAAACAATGTTGTTAAATGCCACAGTCATAAAAACACAAGAATAAAGACTTTATGAACGTACCTTTCAGTCCTTCAGCCTGAATTGGCCACCTGTCCTGGCAGTTACCTCTCACTGCTGTGGGCTTTGTGCTAACGTTAGCTGCTATTAGCTGCTAAAGTCTGTCACTGCACAATGGCTAACTCGTTATTCGGCTGTGCTACTGGTTAAGCTACTAATGAGCCTGCCATTTCCGTGGCTGTGTGAAGACAACGATACAGCTTTGGAGGCAGCGCCCCATTCGTTCCTATGAAAGCTTTTCAGCTCCGCATTAAGCCAAAGCCAAAGTTTGACTTACTCCTAGAGCAAGTGTAAAAGGGAGTGGCTAACTTTCAGGTGTAGCCCTCCGCTAACTTGAATGGGGATATATTTGTGTGCCTGTGCGCCTCTTCTACACTTTCGAAATGTCATGAAACCAAATGGATCAAATCCCAATAATGAACTGAAAAGTTAACAGATGCCCAGCAGCTTATTCCTGCCCCGGGACCCCTGACATCATGAATCCAGCCCTGGTAAAACTGTCCAGGAGTGATAATAACGCTCCATTCTGGTGCACTGACACTCTACATTGTCTTAACAACTAGATTTGAAATAGCCTTAAACAGGTCTCAGGCCTAAATATGAAGCTTACCCAAAAAAAGCTTTGGAAACAAGCATTTTATATATATAGCATAGCATTACATATATATATATATATATATATATATATATATATATGCATTTTATATATTGAGTGGAATGACTTGCTCTGCTATTGCTTTTTGAATGTACAATATCTTGTTTTCACTCACAGGGCTTTCCATTCTAAAGTGACAGGTTAGAATGGATTAGACTGCTGTAATTCACTTTTTTTAAAATCATTTGTGCCTCTGCGATGCTCCATGAAAGCTGATGAAAGGTCATATCTCTTCATGTCACCGTGATGTAAAGGTGCATGTGTGTGTGTGTGTGTGTGTGTGTGTCATACTCAGAGTGAGAGTCAGTCATGAGTGTGCATGGCGGTGGGTGAGACCGTGGTTGGGTTTCACAGCGGCGTGGGGTGCAAAGAGAGGTGCCGAGATGAGCCCTGATTCCCGGTATCATTGACTTCAAACCTCCCCTGTGATACCACAGCACCTCGGCGGCCCTGTATTATACCAAGACCCCGAAACTCTGAGACTTAACTTAACTTTCAACTGTTAAAAGGACTGTTTGACATTTTTATCAAAGGGATGGTTTCAGATCGATATCTAAGATTACATTATGTGTAACAGTATAATGTAACAGCTCAGAAATTAACACTGTTTGAAACGTATATTTCAGTGTTTCATGAGTGATCTTTTTTAGTTAGATTGCCAGTATAGATCATTTAGTTTGTATATTTTGTGTGGAGTCAATCATTTTACCAATCACATCATTAAAAATTAAAAATCAACTTCTGCAAGATGATATTAAAGTACAATTTGAAAGCCAAAAGAAACCATTATTCACCTAAAAAGTCTCTGAACGTGAAAAGTACAGTTATGTATAATAAATAAACACTAATAAAGTATCAGAAGGTTAAGTGCTTATTATGCAGAGAGGCCTATGTTAGAGTGGTGTATTGCAGGGGCACAGGCTTTGTTTAAAAATGTATGAAATAGGGTAGTTTAAAGTGTCTTTCGCCCGAAATTTTGAGTTCCTAACACTTAATTTGCGGCATTATGGTGATTTTTTATGCACCAGTTTCCCCTTTTCTGCATCAATTTATGGTGTAATTATTTGGTGGATCTAATTTTACCTATTGAGTTGTTAAATTAAAAAGTGTGGTGTATTTCAAAATCTGTTTTGAATCTAAAACTTAGAGGCTAATATACAAAGTAACTTTTACAGCTGTCAAATAAAGTTCATTAGAATAGTTTTCTCTGAACTGCAGTGGAGTGCTGTCGGAGGAATAAGAAGCATAGAATTGAAACACTCGAGTAAAAAATATCTCAAATTTGTAGTTCAACACAGTGAAAAGCTAAATAGGGGTAGAATTTCTGTTTAATGTCAAGCCTGTTACTATAACGACATGCCAAAGACGTCAAGCTGAGTTTCAGTTCACAGAGGATTAAAATGAGTAATTTTGCCATAATCTGGTGTTTTTCTAAAGTAACAAGTAAAACTATAAAATACCGGTCTCACAGCTAAGATAAAAGACTAAAACAACAGAGACTGTTTTGGTAGATAAAGATAAAACTACGATGGTTTGTTCTTGGTCCCCCCCCCCTTTTGTTTTTTTGCTCGCCTCCTGTGCCACTCTAACTGAACATGTCAAAATTTAGAACTGAAAATAAATTCTGTGGACTTTTTTATTTTCATTCTTTTACAATTTTATTTAGTAGACAGTACTTAAAATAATTCCAGCTGTAGGCAATAGTTCAGTCAAAGTAGGTCTACTGTATATGAGCCCAACTCCTCAGACGACATCTATCTCATTCAAGGGCGATAAATTGTGCAATAATGTTGAGGAAAAAATGTCCAGCTTCAATCACATGTATGCAATGTCTTTCAAAAAGTGTCCCGGTGAAGTCTGTCCATTTGTTCGCAAGAAATAGTATTCATATGTAAAAAGCAATTGCAGTTAGTACAGTAAGTACAGAGAGGAAGTATTAGTATTTCTCAAATTGCTCATAACCGATTTTGCCAATGCTGATTCATGTTACAGGAAGTGTGTTTATAAATCACTGAATTGAAGAGAATGGCCCCCTCAACGAAACACGGCATGATATTTCTGTGGCTATATTGAAAGTTATGTCTGTAGTAAAAGTGTTGCTTAAGTATTAAAAATGAACATATTTCCCCTTGCCAATTTTAAACATGTGACAATGATGGGGGTTTATGAAAGTAGTTACTTAAGTGGTACGTAAGTTAAGTGTATGACCTATTTAGTGAAACTCAGGTATGTGCACAGCGCACATTTTAGATTCAAGTATGATGAGAGGATAAAACCCATCGGAGGATGTTGATAAAATATAGACGTGTTTCCTCTGTTAACATCTGTGACACACTTACGCACACCTGTACATACTGAAAATAGTTAACATCTCTTCTGATATTATCTTTGGCCAAGATAACATGCTTTGCCACACAACTTAACTCACTCTCATAAGAATGTTGTCACATGCACACATAAAAAAAAACATGAAGAGTACGCAGGAGTCGGTACAGAACTTTCTGTTTATTCATTTTGAATTCAGTTCTCTTGACAGACTTGATGCCATTTGCAAAAAAATGTGTTTTAATTTTTTACTAGCACTCTTAAAAAAACTTCAAAACTGAGCCCCCACACAAAGTTGCCTTGTTTTTCCTGTGTGAAAAACACCTTTCAATAATAAAAAATAAAAAAAATCATAAAAAGTAAAACATCCACTAAAACAGAATTTCGTAAAATTTTTAATTAAAAAAAAAACACCCATGAGAACTGTTAAGGAAATGCCCGAAGAACAAGAATGGAATGTCTTTTACATATTTGGACAGATAGTCAACAATAAAAGATAACAAAAGAACAAAATACTTGCTGGATGAGTGCATGTCTGTCCTAGCAAAACAAAAAAATGATAAAAAAGAAAGGTCCTGTATCTTGTGAATATGCAATTCCTAAGGACTGGGACTGACCTTCCAGTTTTAAAACAAGTCTAGTGTGTCGGTAGTTTTCCTATAGTTTGGCTCCATCTTTAGCCTGTGTAGGGGAACTGCAGCAGCACCGCTTGCCCAGGTTTTAGTGTGACTTTGTCCAGGTGGACGATGGCGTCTGCCTTCAGCTCTTCATCAGTTGACAGTTTCACCTTGGCTGTCTCTGGCAACTCTAGTCCTTCTGCAGGAACAAAGATCATGGGGTTAAAAAAAAGTTGTTAATATAAGTTACTGCAGAGGACACTCTTGACTAGATATTTCTGTTAATCCTTTGAAACCTGAGCAAATTGGCCTGATTTAATTTAAGAGCACTAGACAGAAGGGATTGAGAAAGTTTATAAGAAGTGTCCCCGCAAAATCTTCCCAAAAGTATAATAATAAAAAAAAAACAGACAAGGAAATGACCTCTTTTGCCTTTTAATCTTTTTTTTGGGCAATTTTTAAAACATTTCTTTCCAAGTTGCACAATGCTCCTGTCCATGTTTTCAACATATCAAACCAACTTGCTCAGGTGTCAAAGGTCTTAAATGCTTGTGAAAAGCATCCGAACGTGCGAGAAAACTGAAATCGATCCAGGTTTCAAAGGGTTAAACTTACCTGTTGGTGCCAGTTTGAGTGTCTCAGGAGCTGTTCCCCAGTTGACAGCAGTTATGAATCTGTCGCTCTGGTCCCACACACGGACAAAAGAGAGGGAGGAGGTAGAGGAGAAGAGAGGATAGTAGTCGCCGTGGAGGAGCGAACGCTCTTTGCCTCGCAGCTCGCTGAGGGATTTGAACCACGTCCTCACAGCCACTTGCTCCTCCCGCTGGGCCTGTAAATGTAGGAATTGAGGAGCGGTCTTAAAAACACTGACTGTAATTTTAGGACTCCTCTTCTACACCGACACTGGCTGTGAACACACTCTTACCTCAGCAGTCTCATTGACAGCCTCTCCTTGAGCTGGTGCTTTCTCTATGTCCCAAACCATCTTAGGAGACTCTGCACCCTGATGAGGGGGAGGGGGGGGGGTTAAACTATGTCACAACTTTATGGTCTATAATACATTTTTAACTTCTCTATTTTATAACTTACGACTGCCTGAAGGCCGATCTCATCTCCGTACGTAAACACTGGGGTTCCAGGCATGGTGAACAGCAGGAGCTGGTAGAGACGGATCAGGGCCGGAGTCCCTGCTTGTTTAGACAGCTGGTCCAGTTGAGCAGCACCGAGACCCCAGCCCAGACTTCTCTGCTGAGAGTGGAGGGTGTCCATGGCCATGATGCGCCCCACACCTGCACATATTTAGATAAAAATCAGTTTATGCAATGCACTACTAGAAAGTTTTCAAACCAGTTATAGTTTATACACAAAGAAAGATAAAATTAGCAGAAATAAAGTCAAATTTGAATATAAAAGATATTTTTTGTCCAAATCATCATATTGTGTTTAAAATGACAGCCAAAAACTGCTAAACACCAGACACACGTGCAAGTATGTCGGGGGGGCAGCATACCTTCTTTATTGCTGCTGAGCAGGTCAGACAGGACCAGATCGACACCCGTGGTATTGACGAGCTGAGACACCTCCTGAGCCGAAATACCTTTAACCACACCCATCATCGCCCTGATAGAGAGAATGTGGTCAAATTTAATCACATCATTGAGGAAAGGAACATCATTTACACTGCTTTTAGTTAGCTGAAAGTAGAAAATTTTATGTTGCGGTTTATAAATTATCCCCTCAAATGTTGAAAAAAAATATTTTTTTAAAAGTTGACTGTCATTCCTCTAATCTGCCACAAGGTGTCGCTTCACTATCAGACAGTCACCTGCTTGGATTACCTTGTCTCTCCCTGACCCCCACCCAAAGTCCCCCGCAGCACTGGAATGCTTTTAATCACCACCTTCCCTCCAAAAGTGCTGACAAGGTTACGTGTTCTGTTTAACATTTGTTCTTACCCAGTTTTGGGGGGGAAGCAGCTTTTTTGTTCCTTTTTTTTGCCAAACTGAGCTTATTGTAATACCTAAGATTCAAATAAATACCAGTGCAGTCTTTGCTCAAAACTGCTTTCCCTATATCTGCAGGCAATAGCTATTTTGTTTTCAGAAATCATGCAAATGAAACAAGAAACATTCTGTGATCCTGCACCTATTCAACCGTAGTTACCTGCTCTTAGTGTCCTCAGTGCGGTTGCCCTGGACAGCAGCGCGCAGCTTTGACCAATCAGCAGAGTTGGTGGCAACAGTGAGATCAGATATCTTGATGCCATCAACACCCAAATTCAGCCAGTGCTCCGCTGCAGCCTGGAAGAGAGGATGAGTGCTTTAGCTACAACAAGAACACTTCAAAAGATATGGATTTTTTTTTTAACATGGAAGGAAAAGTTTTGCACACTTAAATGTTAGTGAATGAAGTTTCACAGAAAATAAAGTGTGTGTCCTACCTTGAGTTTCTCCATCACATCACCAACATCAGAAGGGCTGAACCAGGAAGAGGCTCCCAGGTAGTTTGGAGTTAGGTCAAGCACCACAGAAATGCCTTCGAGGAAAAATATCAAAAGTACTTTGTAATTAAAATCTGAGCCCAGTGTTGGAGATTTATAAAAATGCTGGTTTAAGATTTTACATTCAAATAACTGACTTCACTTGTATGATGACCTACCCTTCTTGTGGGCCTTTTCCAGCACAGCAACCAGCTCTTTTTCATGTCCCTGGGTCGGGTTGATCTCTTCGAAGTTCAGGGTGCTCGGCTGATCTTTCTGGACAGTGTGAAGAGGACCCAGAACCAGGCCTTTCACCTTCAGCTTGTTAATTTCGTCCAACTTTGCCTCAACACCTAGAAACAAACACAGTGACAGGGAGGGAGAATGAACTGTCAGCGTGATTTTCACATTTGGTGGAGGCAGAGAGTTTATGTGTGAAAGGCAGCAGGGTCAGAGGGATGGGAAGAGAGGGTGAAAGGCTTGGGAGACATTTTGATAGTTTAGGAGACAGCCAAGTTAAAGAAAATGCTGCTCTTTTAGCTTAGTATTGACACAAAGCAGGAGCATGTGAATGACTCCCCCCTCCACACCCTCTGCTGGCCATGTGAAGTCTGAGCACAAGGAGGTCCTTTATGTGAAAACACCACCATGTCACGTGTGGTTGTTGGAATTCTGCCCAAGGCCTGTTGGAAACCCGAGAGCTCTCTATTTATTCACTTTTAGAACAGCTGAACAACTTGTCTTTCCTTCCTGCCTCCTGAAGTCTGAACTGAAAAAAGAGGCCAAATAATTGTGATCATGTTTAGTAGTATTTGAAAGGAGCTCTAAAAAAACTTTTGAAATCCAAAATAAAGAACCTTTTATCTACAAACCACTAAAAAAATGTACTGGGTTGCTCAACTTTGACCTCAAAGCTGAGTAGGAGAGATATGAAAGAAATGACTTGTAGGCTTTTTACGTCCTTTAGACCTTGAGTCACTGGTTGTCAGCCTTGTCAGCACTTTAGTATCTAGCCAGCTGAAATAGACAACACACACAACTACGGGAAGATCTTGTCATAAGACCAGACTGCTTTGTAAAGATAACCTCAAATCCTTATTTTGGGAGTAAGAGTGACTCCATAAGCAAAAAAAAATTTTTTTAAATCATGTGAACAGCAGAATCACCATTAACATTGAAACTCTAAACTGAAATACATATTCATTAAAGGTGGCCGTTCTTTACCGTTCATTCCTTCAGAGAAAGCTTCGAGGTCAGAGATTTGGTAAAGGGGTCCTTCGTTCCACCATTTCATCTCAGGGATGGGTTTGCATCTAGGGGCCTGGACTATGATCACAATGGCTCCAGCCAGCATGCCCACCCAGCCCAGCCAGAACAGAACAAGAAGCACCCAGCGGGTTCGCACCCATCTGAAGATAAAGGATGAGAGCAGAGGAAAAAAAAGTTAAAATGACCACAATACAAGACCAGCATTTTGAGCAACTCTTGTCAAGTTGCACTTACCCTGGAGTGCCAGCAACCTTCATCAGCTCCTCTTTGGACAGGCCGGTGAATGTAACCTCGTCCTCTGGGACCTTCAGCTTGACGCTGCCATTTTTCTCCCCGCCTGCAGCCTGGCCGTCGCCCGTCATGGGCTGCTTCTCAGGGTCCAGCTCGTTGAGCTCCACTTCCTTCATATCGATCTCTGTGTCCTTATTCATGGTTAAATCTGATTTCATAAGAAAGGGGGATGAGTAACACAAGGAGAGAAAGAAATAATAGTCTAGTTAATTGTCTCTTCTCCAAGTAAGAAAGGGCAGTGTTGTTTCACAGGAAAATGCTCTGTGACCTATGACCAACAATGACTTGAATTATTAGTCTAACCAGTGGTGGAATGTAACTTAATACATTTACTTAAGTACTGTACTTAAGTACAAATTTGAGGTACTTGTAAGTTTATAAATTATTATTTTTGTTAGAAATTAAACCAACCAACAGTTAATACAGCAGAGATGATTAGTAGATTCATCAATGAACATGTTGGCAGAACATTAATTGGCAACTGTTCTGATAACACTTTGGTCATTTTCTTTTGTTTTCGTAAATAAATTGGGAGTTTTTAGGGTGTGTTGTTTTTTCCTTTTTTTTTGCATTGGGTACTTTTACTTGTTTATACTTTGAGTACATTTTCCCGATTATACTTATTTTTTCATTTTAGTCATATTTTCAATGCAGGACTTGGAACAGAGTAGCTATTTTGACAGTTGGGTATCAGTACTTCCTATACCACAGAGTCTAACACCTTTTACAAACAGTTCGTCCCAAATAAGACAGCAAAACAAATGCTACAATCATTAAACTAGCTAAGACATTAAGTCCTAAGACAGAAATTAAATGGGTGTTGCCAATTAACGTTAGCTTACTGTCTGTTAAGCTAACCCAATTTTCCGAAAAGGTAACTGACAAAAAAAAAGTAAATAAATATTTTTTTAAAAGCTGTAAATTACCGTTTTCTACTTACGTTGCTCTATATACAGCATTTGTCAGTCTAACAAACGTTAAAATGCGCAAACAACTTGAAATGTTTGTTACCAGTCGTGTGTTCAACAGTTGTTAAGACAGCAGCCGTCAGTTACAGGATGCATTCACTGTATCCACGATTCAAGAACAGCGTTGTCGACGGAAACAATGTAACCTTCACAATAAAACTACTCAATTTATCAAAGAAGTGAAATTAATAGCCAACGTTAGTCCTTACAGCCTCTGCTATCCTCTTTCGAACACTTTTATACAAAATACTTGACAAACAAGATCATGTTTTATTTATTAATTATACCGGAAGTCTATTCGTTTGCCGGGTTTTTCTATTATTTCAATGTTGCGTTTCGCAACGTCGACTTAAAATATCTACCCAACTTCAAAAAAATCAAGTAAAGCTTGAGCTATGGCTGTCAACAACCCCCCCAAAAAATGTTTCTGTCGTGTTAATTGTCTACTTTAAAGATGATGAAATCAAGTTCATCGCTACGTCATCTGCTAATGCACGAGGCTGTTAAACAGCATTGTACTTTTCTTCTCAGGGATGACTCCATAAAGAAGCGTCATTTACACAGGCTGTAAACTCGATGAAGTAAATTCAACATTACCTGTAAAAGGCCAGCGTATAGTCCGTCCGTGTTTGTTTTCTCCTTTGTCTCTCAGTGGTTAATCCTATGGTCTCGGTTAATCTTGTTCCTAACAGGATCGGTCTGTATTTGTAGCTGCCCCGCTGGTTTCCCCGCCCACCAGGGGACGACCTGATAATGTCTCTCTCTCTCTCTCTCCCCCTGTCTCTCTCTTCCCAGAAAGAGCGGAACATAAGCATAAGACTACACCCAAACTTCAGACCAACGATAATCTAATACCAAATTAGAACCACATATCTTTATTGGATCTGTCTTTTTAACACACTTCCAACCTTTGCCCTAGTTTGTACAAAGCACAAGAATTGTATAAGTCTTTTATGTATTTGTTTTGTGTTTTCATTTCAGCCTGAAGTAAAATTGTATCATAAATATGGGTCAGTAGAGAGGACATGTGGGTTTAAAACAGTTGCCCTCATGAGTTTTAAACCCTTCGAAACCTGGATTGGCATCAGTGTCTTTGTGATGCGCTCAGATGGTTTTCACAAGTCATTTAACCCCTGAAAGTGGAGCAAATTGGTTCAATTTCTTTTGAAAACATGGGGAAAAAAGTGACAAATAACTTGGCAAGAAACATACAAATGACAAGAAATTTGTAAGAGATGACAAGAAAATCAATTTAAAATTAGTTTTTAAAAAATGTTATTATTAGAATATTTTTTTAAATAAGGAAAAATGCCCAGAAGACTACATTTCTAATTACATTTTTTTTTATATCTAAAATTGTGTCACAAAAATTCTATAAAATAAATACTTTTATTTTTTTTTATTTTCAGCCCCTTTGGGTCATTTTCTTGGTTGTTCTTATTGCTTTTTGTTTTGTTTTGGGTTTTTTTTTTTTTGTTATTTTCAGGCCATGTCTTTTTAAGTTGCTCATTGCATTCTCCCCTTGTTTTCAGGTTTTAAAGGGTTAATATGAGAAGTGATTATGATGCAAAGTTATTAAGGCATTATCTCATCAAATATGCACAGACTTGTGTAGAACAAATATTTGAACACTGGATAAAGCTAGGATCAAAATTCATGTATCATTCTATTCACACATTAGAGTCAAAGGTTTGGACACAGAGAATTTGAATATGTCTTTTTATCACTCCATGAATCAGAAAATACTGTCAATAGCCATTAAAATCTATCTCCATGTTTTCAGTCTGAAGAAGAGCTGTTTTGCTTGAAACATCACTTGTGAGTAGCTCAATAAAAGCTGCAAGGGAAGCAAAAAGTGTGCAGACCTCTTTCTGTTCATGTTTTTAGGAATAAAATGCAAAAATAAATCAGGCTATGAATGATATATTGTCAAAAAAAACACTGTAAAAACCTTATTTTTAAATTCCCAGAACAAGTCTGAACCATAAAAAACACCTATATGTGTATTTTGGATGTTTTACACTAGTTTGAAAGCAGATATTCTATGGTAGCTAAGACGCCCAAAATTTCAAAATTTACCACTGCATGCAAAGAAAAAAAGGCAATAAAAAATAAATAAATTCAGTTTTAGTTATGCAAACATTTCTTGAAGACAATACAATCAGTTACATAAGACATGCTGATGACAAACTGATTGACTGATCAAATGCGAGCTATATAGGCTCATGATGAGGCCTTTCATCCTTTGATTGGTGGTGATTGCCACTCTGTTCTCCAATCTAATTTAGCTCCCACTTCCCACCCATCTCCTTCCTTCTGTGTTGCCATGCACACGTCATTTGCACCATTTATGTCCTCCCTTAACATGAGACAAACACTCGCTGAGTAATCTGTTCAATCTGATATGATCATGCTGCTCCTTTAACTTATGCAACCAAGTAAACTAATCCCTTTTTGGCTGAACTGGACTTGAATGGGTTTCCAGTTTTCTTTTTGTAGTTAAGTAATGGTGCTGCTGTAGTGAGCAGATGACTTAAGACATGTTACATAATTGTCTTCATAGATAGAATATAAAGACATGTTTCAAATTTACTAAAAAATTGAATTTAAAATTTTCTCCCACAAGATATAACAAACAATACTGCAATATATCGTTAAGATGTCATAATTTCACAAACGATCCCAAATTAGCTGTAAAATAATACAAAATATCCTTTGTTGACCAGAATTAATCCAATCTATTTCTCAAATTGGATACATTGACTAGTCTGCAGGAAGAATTGATTAGATTGAAATCAGACAGTGATCTATCTCCTGAACCAGAGATCCAATTTCATTATCATTATGATAATGTACTTCTTTTAAACAGGACCTCTGGTTCAAGGTTTGAACAAATATTAACCCATATCATGTTTTTTTTTGTATATGGCTCTAAAAATAGCTTGTCGATCCCTTTTTTAAAATGTCAGGTTGTTGACATTGCAGCTGTCTCATTTAGTTTTGTCACTGTTTCCGTCCCTGCTTGTGCTCTGAGGCCTTCCCCAGCTGTTGTTGACCTTCATATTATAGCAGACTTCTAGGAAAAGCATTTACAAAATCTCTATGTCATGTACATAAAGTACTGTGGGCTGTGACAGGCCATATTTATACAGGTTACAGTATGTACTGCAGCTGATATTGGTTGTAAGAGTAGGAGAATATAGACATTCTTGTTGTTGTTTATCTCAGTAAAGGAGCAGTTTGCAATCTGAGGGTCAATCAAACGCAATGAGAAAGCGCATAAGCCTTGTTTTTATTGTGTGTAATACTCACATCCCTGTGAGTCCTATCTATTGTAAATGTTGAGAGGGTGAAGTTTTTGATTTGCAAATTTTAGATTGTGGTAGGTAAACATCTTTAGGTGACAGCAGGGGCGTAGCACCAAAGTTTGTTCCATATGCGTAAGCAGTCTCTGTGGGCCTCCCGCCCTTTCTGTCTTGATCCATATCTCTCTCATTTACAAAGCCAAGGTCCACACACAAGATAAATTACCATATACTCAGTTTTATTTAAAAAAATATAAACAACATGTTGGCTTTGAACGCAAGAGAATAAACCATATTGCAAGAATAAATAGTGACGTCGCTTTTAAATAAAAGAAATTGACTGTGCTTCAAAATAAGATGAGTTTTTTTAAAAACTTGACATGTTTAGTAATCACTTGCAGTCCAGTCAGAATGGACTCACATTTGGACCGTAACCCATCAGTTGGAAAGCATTTTCCTAGTCCGAGGGTGAACTACTTTGCACCATAATTCAGTTATGGCACAAATTCTTTAGATATAAAAACTGCAAAATAAGTCAAACATTTAATTCAAGGCTTCACGAGGGCTTCTTTTCCATTGTGGTCCTACCTAATTAGTCCCACTGTCCCCCCACTATGACGCTCTCACTGGTAACCAGGTAACTTCAGGAACACACTGCACCACTTTACTCTGATTTAACTATATCTTTGCTTGTGTGTGCTTGTTTTGTGCAGCTGCATGATTCTGTTCAGTATTGCCCTGAAGGTTTTCATATGAATTTGTCTTTTATGACAAAAAATATAAATCAAAATCCACACAAAACTGCATTTTCATTCCTTTTTTCCCTTATTCAGAGCATTTTTCTTAAGCTAATAACACCCCATGTAATGTTATTTTATATAATTTGTTCCCAAATTTGTCCTGTGTCCCTGCAGATAGTTCCTCCTGCAAATCAAAGGATATTCTACGTTATTACTATTTTAAACAGAAATTATGCTACTGAGAAAATGTAGGTCAATTTACTCTGCCTTCCTGCCTGTTTATTTCAGTTCAATATAAACACATTCACAATAACATCTTTGTAAATGCAGGTCTTTCTATATTTGGGTCCTGAATAAAATCTTATTCAGTGGGGGGTTATGGGCTGCTGTGTGTTTATTTGTGGATGTGTGTCATTATAACCCCACATAACCCTAACACGGAACCTAAATTATTGTGCCAAGGAATTGTATCAACATGATATGACTGGGTGTTCTTACATAATGTAAAACTGGAAACCTAGGAAACTTAACGTAACCACTGTTTTATTGATACTGCTAAGAACTACATGTGTCCACAGCACGTGTGCAGAAGCTATATGTCCTAATGTATTGCAGCTCAAACATACACCATCTGTTTTTAGCTCGGCCTGAACACGCGTGTGTTTGGCAGAGAAGAGCTGTAACTGAGTTGTTGACTGCTGGCTGACATAAATACTGTACTGTTGATCCCAGAGGCATGGTGGACACGTCATAATTTAAACTAGTAAAAGGACACTCTTCATCATGCATCATCTATTCTTTTTTAGATGAGAGGCAATTAGGGGAACAATATTTGGAGAAACGTTCATACTGTAGGAGATTTGTGAAAAACAAGCACAGGGGAAGCAACAGATGGTTGGATCAGGTAATATGAGTAAGGAGGTGTGGAAAGGAGAGGAGGAGGAGTCAGGAGAGGGGAGAAAGGGCAGACATTAGGGAGAGAGGAGGGGAGGAGGATGTGTAAACATGTTTATGAGTTGGAGGTGTAGCAAAATTTGGAACAAAAATTGGAACAAACATGACGGTGGGTATTAAAGGAAATACAACACTGAGCTATAACAAGACAACACAAGTCTTTTCCCACATGTTGTTTTTGAAAAAACATGTAAAGATGGCAATGAGCAACTTGACAAGGGATAAACTAAAAATTAGCAACAAAAAAACTATGAAAACTATAAATATATTTTTCTTTTATATTCTTGCCTAGTCATTTCAGAAAAATTTCAGCTAAATTTTTATTTTTTTAATTTTTTGCAATTTGCAGGACAATTCATACCACATTGCTAATTGCGTTTTTTTCCCCATGTATTTGAAAGAAATCCCATTTCAAAGGTTTAAATACTTGCAAAGGCTTCTGACCACTGTGCAAGAAAACTGATGTCCATCCAGGTTTTAAAGGGTTAACAACCAGAACAAACAGAAAAACACATCAAAATCCAAGCAGCATTTGGAACTTTACATGAAAGCACATTAATTCACATTTTACAAATTGGCGACAGTGCCAGCCACCAGGGGAGGTTACATCATGAAGGACACTAATGAAATAATTCACTCTTGCACTTGTTATTGTAAAGCCATCATGCTTTGTGCATCTGGCAGTAGAGGAGGGGACAGTTTCACTAAATCCATCAGCAAGAGCACACACAGAAAGAAAAGAGAGAAAGAGAGAGAGAGAGAGGAAAGGAGGTCAAAGTTGATGCATAGTTTTGTAGGCAAGAGGGGAAACAAGCAGATTACTGTACATTACAGTGTGCTGGTTCAGGATCCACAGTTTAATAGACGCGTAACAGCTTATTGCAGATGTCAGACAAGTTGTTTTAACAGCAAATATCATATGGTCATACACAAGCATACTGAACAAGAGGAAGGTGGAATTCAAAGCTGATTTTGTTACTTCAATTTGGTCAGATTCTAAAAGCATATATATTTAAAGTTATTATTCTACAGAATGCAAAGTGGCTTAACACATAGTTTTAGACAAGACATCAAATACTGCAGGGAGATCTATAGATTGATAGCTGGTAGCAAATGTAAGATGTTGATGGTTTGCAAAAATTTACAAAGGCAACATTTTCTCTTGGCGACTGGGCTGCCTTAACAACAAGTTTAACTTTTAGTGATGCCTGAAGGTTCCTGTATTGTTCTGGTAACAAATCTCTAGTCTGCCGGACTGGAAGGACACACACAAACACACACAAACACACACACTGGGCCTCTCTATAAATCCTTGTCTGATCCCTCTGAGAGAGTTTATTTTGCAAGACAGCGTGAGCTTGAGAGAGAGAAAAAAAAAGCACAGCCTAGCAGATCTGGACCAGTTTAGACCAGTTTGGCTGCTGAGGTCTTGTGCTTTCATCTCATTGTCTCAGGCTCACTGCAATGTGCTGTCCTTACAGTTCACGAGGAATCCATCGATCACCTTGTTGCACTGATATTTAGAGAATCATTTACAGAGAAAGTTGTGAGGAAACACATACGTTTATGCAACGCACGCATTCAATTATATTAGGTGTTTCACATGGACTTTGTCATGGTGTGAAATGTTATGGCTTTGTGTTCTGATATGATTGTGTGTGTGCATTTAAAGACTGGCTATAACACACACAAACACCATGCACATTTGTCTTAACTTTTCTACCCCTAATCTCTCCTTCTCTGTCTGTATTTCTGTCTGTAATATATTCTCTCCTGTTCTTTCTGTGTTCCAATGTGTGGCCTACTTTTCTCTTGCAGACAAAGGGGAGACTGTTCAATGTGGAAAGCCTCTCTCTTACTCTTTACTGGCATGAATGGAGAGCTAATATGGATAGGGCAGACACTAATTAGCCCATCACAGCAGCACACAACAGACATACTTCAGAAATATGTGAAGAATAAAACTCATTGAGTACACAGAACTGTACAAATAACATCCTTCCAAGTTTCATGGCAAATTGGTAGGGGCACAGGTGCACAAAGACTAAGTGAGTGAAAAATAATTTAAAATATTCATTATAAAAAACATATAAGGCTATTTTTTAATAAAATAAAATAAAATAAAATAAAATAAAATAAAATAAAATAAAATAAAATAAAAAGGGTAGTGGCCCACATGCTTAGGAGAGGCAGAGTGTTAAAACACACTAAAATACACTTAGGTTCCTCATAAAACCTTAAAGTGATATGCGCTACAAGTATCAAAACATAAAAAAGGGATATGGTTGTTTTAGACAGGCGGACACACATTAACGGGGGAACAGTCTTCGCCACAACACCTGACCGCTCGACTGTTTCAGCAAATTTGTTGTACTGTCCTCTTGCTGTCTCCTTTAAGTCTCTGAGCCTGTCACCTCTTCACAGGCCCATACTCTCTCTTTTCCAGCCGGAAACAATGTCTGTACGTTACGTAAGAGCAAACTTTTCAGTGAAACGGCTATAAATGAAAACAGCCATGATATGAATTCATAGTTCAAAAATCCGTTTTTTTAATACAGTGTCTGTTAAAGCAGAGTGGCGCAGCGGAAGCGTGCTGGGCCCATAACCCAGAGGTCGATGGATCGAAACCATCCTCTGCTATTTTGCGCAGACTGCGCTGTTTTTGGAAAATAAATATCTGAGTTCAGGTATAGGTTGACAACACACTCTATCATTAATATTAGCACATGAAGTCATTTATACCTCTTTGTGCATTTAAGAATACAGAATAACGGTGTAAAAACTAGGCTTTGTTAATACATTGAATTCAATATGCACTTACAATGAGGAAAGTGTAAAAACTTAATACTTATATGGATTACTTAATAACATTCTTAAGTTCTTAAGTTATAGTTACCAATATTGAAATTAAAGATCCCAGTTTCTCTCCGAAATACAGCTGGAATTATGAAATGCAACTGTCAACCCACTGATGGTGTAAACTTCAGATTTATATGAAACATAAAACATCCAACAAAAACCATGAGGATGTGAACAGGTACATTATTAACAATTACAAAAAGTGCCATTTGTGTTCAAGAACATTAAACAGTGACATAATATGAATCTGTCAAATGAACCAAAATTATTAAATAAATGTGAAGTGACAGGCACAATATTTTCCTCTGAATTTTAAGCGGAGTAAAAGTAAAAAAGTAGCTAAAAATGGAAATGCTTAATAAAGAACAAGTACCTCAATATTGTACTAAAGTACACTTCTTGAGTAAATGTACTTCCACCACTGATAAAAACGCATTAAAAATGAAGCCAGAACGTAACAGACAACAGATTTGACATCAATCTGTCAGTGAGCTTGTCAGTTTTTAAAGCCAAACCAGTTGAAAAGGTTATCTCAAATTAAACATTGACCTCATTTGTGTTTGCTATACATTTTCCCTTCAATTTAACAGGTAATTACCAGAAAAGAAAGCAGCACCAGCGACCTTTGAGCTACAGCGTGTCAGGTATAAGCCCACACTCAGGCTGCTCACAGCCTTGAGAAGGTTTTGACTGTATGATATAAAACCCAGATATGAGGATGTTCTGAAAAGATCTTTTTAATATCTTTATGAATCTGCGAGAATGTAAAATGGATAAAGCATGATGACTAGTGCAAGGTCCTCTGATCTCAAAATAGTCACATGGTAGTATAGATAAGAGCTGGGAAAGAAGTGGAGAGAATTGTTCACTATGAATGCACAGCTGGAACTTCCGCAGCATTAAAGTAATGTCTGTTGTTGCTCTCTTTGTTGTATTGTCTCAAACAGGGTCCAAGCCCAAACCTTCATGTGCTTTTCTTATTTTAGCATCTTTGACACAGACACACTGACAATATGAATGCACATTTACATTGGTTTTTATCAGAAATGTGTCGTAATTAAAAAAAAAACAAAAACCTCTCTAAAATATGAAACAGTATTTTTATTTACTGTAAAAAAAACAAACCTTTTCCTCTGGTAGACTTCATCTTGTCATTTATATGAGCCTTTAGCGCCCCCTGTTGTATTCCAATGGCCTATTACAAGTAAGCTCATTAAAATAATATAAAAATATTGTTCCTATATATTATTGCGACATTAGACAACAGAAGAAAAATATATAAAAAAATATACAAATAGTTTACTTCTGCTAGTAATAAGAATGTGATCACGAATAAAGACAGAAAGTTTGGAGAAAATGGATCATATGGCATCTACACTACGTAATCACGCTTTTGCATACGTCACCAACCAGGAAGTGCGCGCAGAGGAGGGACAGTAGAATCACAACAGAGCTACTACAGCTTTGACAGCTTTGTTTTGTGTCGCTGAAACACGTTGTGTTTTTTTTTTTGTTACCGATAACGGACATGTCACGAAAACCCAAAGATGAATTCTACCGTTTTTTCAACGTTAGCGACCCACGCACACACGAGAAGGGGTACACCGAGTACAAAGTGACAGCAAGGGTTGGTTTACACGCTTTATCTCTCTTTAGCTACAATATCAGCAACAGAAACTGTTTTGTTAATGTTGCTAAATGACATGTTAAGACAGTTTAATTAATGTGTGCTGTCATGTTTGGTTTCTCTTAAGTACGTAACATTGTTTGGTGCGCTGTATCATTGTGTGAAGCACTTAACTGTTATTTTATTCGTTTATAACACACTGGGGTCACATCAGTGTTAGTCATAAGAAACAAAGGCTCTGCAGCTACCTCAGATAGACAGATAAATACACAACGGGCCCTTTATTTGAGGCAGTGGTGCACAGTCAAGTGAAGCAAAGCGAACTTGTGATCCAGTTTATGAGCTCCAGCACCCCCATGACCACACTAATACCCCGTGGTCTATACACACACACACACACACACACACACACACACATACAAAAACAAACTGGATCTTATCTTCAAGGATTCAAGCTGCCACCACACAAACCTGCTTACACAGAACAATCGAACAAGCCCATGACTTGTTGAAAATGGATGAACTAGTCTGACTTCTCAATGCTGTTTATCTACTTAAAAACATAATCTCACCCATAATTTCAACACTCTGTCCTTTAATATGTGCAACAATTCCATAAAGCTTGTCTGACACTTAATGTTAAATGTTAATGTTTCTTCTTTGTGTTTTGTAGTTTGTGTCCAAGCGTCATCCAGAAGATGTGAAGGAGGTGGTGGTGTGGAGGAGGTTCTCAGAGCTGAAGAAGCTCCACGGGGAGCTGGCCTACACGCACAGGAACCTGTTCAGAAGACAGGAGGAGTTTCCTTCTTTTCCCCGCTCACAAGTCTTTGGTATAATGGGCAAATATTATAGAACACTGTAGATACAGCCAGTTCCAGCATGTTCACCAAATGCTTTAAACACCAATTTACTGAGTTACTTGTAGTGCTGCAGGTGCTAGATAAATCACAAAAAATAACTCATGATACACTACAATCTCAGAGATGGTAATTTAACTCAACTGTCTTTTTTTGGATGAGATTAAACTGTATTTATCCCAAAATGCAAATATAAAGAGGTCTGAGTTAAAAATAAGATGCAAATCCAAAAATATATGACATTTTTAGTCTGTGGTTTGTTGCTTTTCCCTGCAATTAGTCTGTTGAGTCTTTCATTCACTTCTTCGACTTCAATTCACTTCTTCCAGTGTACCTTTTTTTTTAGCATTTTGTCATGACTCTTGTGACACTTCCCCTTTTCAAATACCAATGGACAGTCACCAGTTATAGCTAATTTCAGGTTGCCATGCTGCACTGTTTAAGTACACAAAGGCAAACCACACTGGTAAAGAGTAATGGTTTTAAACCCTCACAAATTCTGATTTGATGAGATATTTGCTTAATAACACTGCAATCTACATGGCTATATTATGCTAATTTTCAGGTTCATATGTGTATTTGGGTTTTTTACCAGAGCATGTTCACATGCTTTAATATTCAAAAACATTTGTTTTTCTCATACTGTCTGCCTGACTATACTAGTTTTCATCCTTTGTCTGAAACGCGAGGTTTTCACGCCTTTGTCTTTAAGTCTCCTACAAAAACTCAGGCTTCTTTAACTGGTTAGTGTCTCTGGGTCTTTCACATCGGCAGTTTCTTCCTTTATATAGAATAGTTGTGACATCATAACCTCCAGGATGTCCTAACAGCTCGTTTAAAGGCACAGTTTCTGAATACAGACTGTGTGCCCATCTTTGTGGATCATTTTTGATACTTAACAGTACATATAGCACCTATACATGCTTTATAATAAAAACAAAGACATGAAAGGCTGACCGTTTACAACACAGGATCTTCAAAATGCATCTAAAAGCCCCCCCCCACCCCAAAAAAAACCCCAACATCTTAGATCAACCAGTCTGGCTTCTATTTCTGTTGCTTGTTGTTATTTTATTCAAGCGTCCTCATCCATATTGTCATTGTTTTGATTCCTGTCTCTGTTTCAGGAAGGTTTGATGAGGCTGTGATTGAAGAGAGGAGGAAAGCTGCAGAGACCATGCTTCTGTTTACTACCACCATACCTGCACTCTACAACAGTCCACAGCTCAAGGACTTCTTCAGAGTAACACACACTCACAAACACAGATATGAAATAGCCACGCACATCTGCACACAGGAAAACATATGCCAGACAAAGAGTCATATTGCTATGAGACACCGTTACATTTTGCCTCACTCCTCTCTGTTACACATGTCCTACCTATTCTGTCTTTTCGCTCTCCTTCCTGTCACACCTCCCTCCTACGTCTGCTAAATTTTCCTCTCCCCTTTTCTCAGGGTGGAGAGGTCACAAGGCCTCTGGATGCCACCCCTCTGTCCTCTGCCGGGCCCCTGCCACCCCCTCTCATCCCCCTTCCCAAGCGGAGAGACTCAGACTGTGAACCCGCAGAGGAGGAGGAGGGGAGGGAGGCTCCCACCTTACCCCAAGACCTGGGCACCAACTTGGGCTTAGAGGTGGGAGAACCAGAAGTGGCGGCTGAGGCTTACAGCGAGATGGGAGGATCTCCAAGGGAAGAACAAGCACAAGAGGAGCTGAGAGATACAGAACTGGATGACAGAAGTAAAAAAAAATCTGCCAGAAATTTACACTGGTCTGTACATTTGTTAAAATTATTAATCTTGTTTTTATCTTTTGGTCCATGTTTCCTCCTCTAGTTCCGTCTCCCTTCCGATACCCAGACGAAAACCACCAATCACAAGAGTCCCAGGAAGAATTTGATTCACTGTTTGACTGTGTGGCAGAGAAGCAAGTCCCATCCCCAAAAGAGGAAGGTCCCCCTCCCCTGACTGATAATGACTTGGCTGTCTTTGATCCCTGCCATAAACAAGGTGAAAATAAATGTAAATAGATACACACAAAACATTGCCAAATCTGTCTTAATCTAATTACAACCTGTGTTTTTGTTGTTGTTGGTTTTTTTGTGTTAATTTTGTCAACATTTTTGTGTCTGTGCAGATTCCCCAAAGTCACAATAATTTTCCTTTAGCCTTCCTAAATGAATTGAAGAAAATACATGGCATGTACTGATCTGATTCCAGTTTGTGAAAATCGGTCTATATAGCCTGAGTGGCTTTGTGAATTTATGTCGATCTGGCAGTTGTACATCATGACCCCGTGCTGTGCAATACAAAACGAAAATAAATCATTACATGTAATTTGCACCAAAATGATACGCTTTCCAAGAACTTTAATAATGGGAGTTGGTGGTAAATAACAAGCCTTTAAATTATTAAGAAAAATATGTAACAAATGGATAAAAGAGCTCTGTGTTATAGATATTACTGTTAAGAGTTTAGCCTAGAACTTGTAGAATAAAGCTGACCTATCTTCCTCAAAGTGATGGAGGAAGTGTGTTATATAAAAAACATATATATGTATTTTAACAGGTAGCATGGCCGAGCGGTCCAAGGCGCTGGATTAAGGCTCCAGTCTCTTCGGGGGCGTGGGTTCAAATCCCACCGCTGCCAGAGGAAAGTTTTCAGTGCTAGTGTTCTTTCTGAAGAGCTGTATCTTAGCCTGTATAAAAAATATGTTGAAATGTGGTCTTAGTGGCATGTTGTCTGCAGCCAAGTTATTTCTAAGTGTTTCTCTGGCACACAAAGCCTAAAATTGAATAAAAAGTTGCATTTCTAAAATGACTATGGAAAATGATAGATATCTTTCAATAGATTAGTTTTGCAAAGATGCAGAATCAATTTCTCAGACTTTTCAGGGGATGGAGATTGTATATTTGTACCTAAATTATCATTAATCAAGCTATAAAATTCCCCAGAACCCAAATGTCTACTTTTTAGTACTTGCTTTGTCCAACCAACAGCCTGAATGTAAATTTTTATCTTGCTCTTCTCTCTATTTCAGAAAAGCCCAATTCCTCCAGTGACCACTCCGAATTGTTCTCACTACCGCCAGCCAGTCTGGATGGAGGGGATGCAGCTTACTTAAACCAAGCTGCCAGCGAGCTAACAGCTGCAATGGAGAGGGAGAAGGAGGGAGAATTTAGTTCTGCCATTCGTGGATACAGGACGGCGGTGGATATACTGATCACTGGAGTACAGGGTGAGAAGATGTATGAGGGAGTCAGGAGGCTGATATAAAGAGGGGAGGGTATGCATAGAGGAGTAACATGATAAAGTATTCAGTTTGGCAGTTGTTCAGTAATGTTTTCAAAATATTAATCAAACGTGCTAAGGAAAAGGAAAATACTGAAACAACACTGTAGCACCTCCAGTTTTGGGGGTGTTATTCACAATCTTGCACGTGAGTCCAATTTACCACTTTCAGTATGGCATTTTACCTGACTGCACTCACTTGTGCTCATTTCTCCATGAAGCATGAGCCAGCGTTGTTGCTATAGTTACAGACCGTGAACTCGCTTGTAAAAACTGCAGATTGCGTGTTGTTTGCTCTATGTCCTGATAAGTCGGTGCATCAGCACAAATTATGTTGTCCATTTAACTATAATATTGTGTTTACCACGTTTACTCTGCATCACATATTCTGATGAGCTGCTCACACGCTACCACGCTGACAGATACGGTGCACACAGCTGACACACGTCGTCAAACAGACACCGCTCAGCAGAGCATGTGTGGCATGTCAGCCTGTGACCTCATCGTAGAGTCAACACTGCTATTTTGTTCCAGTATTTACTGTCCTGCTTTTGCACAAAGGTTAACTGTGTGGTGCTCTGCCATAAATCTGGTAGGTTATCAATGGATGACTTGTTGTACGAGATGTGTTTAGTGTTATAAAGGTAGAAGTAAGGGTAGCGTGGCCGAGCGGTCTAAGGCGCTGGATTAAGGCTCCAGTCTCTTCGGGGGCGTGGGTTCGAATCCCACCGCTGCCAAGTAGCTTTTCCAGTAAAGGCTGCATCCTGAGGAGCTACATATGAAACTGTGTAAAATGAGACTTCTTGCTGGATTTGATATGAGTTCCTTCTCACTCTTCAGTGTGTTTGAAAACCAACAGTTATGCAGAAAATGGTTTGTCTACAACTGCACCTGATTGTTTTCTTAATGCTTGACGACATATTTTATTCCTGTATTTATACATGTATTTATTTATACTGCTCATTTTTCATCCTCTATACTGGTGTGATATCTGCAACAAAGCCAGTCATACTCAGATCAAAATGAACCTCACAGATTAACACAAGTATGTGTGATATCTGCTGCTGTGCTAACATGTGACAACCCATTAATGGGTTATCTGTGGTCACTTTGTGCCCTCCCAGTGTTTTTTTCCTCCCTCTAACCCCGTTCAGAGCTATTCTTGGCCTTGGAAACATTGATCCATCCTCCCCTATCATTTCTGCAACTGTGTCTTAAGAGGTTGTATCAGGTAGTGTGGCTGAGTGTTCCAAGGCGCTGTATTTAGGCTCCAGTCTCTCTGGGGGCATGGATTCAAATCCCACTGCTGCCAGTAGACTTTTCCACTTCTAATATTTGTGATACATTGCTTTCTTTGTAGCACTACTGTTATAGAATGAAATAAAATAATATTCTCATCTGTCTGTCCGTCCAGGAGACCCAGATCCGGTACGCAAGGAGTCTGTGATGAGAAGGACAGCCCAGTATCTGAAGCACACTGAGATGCTGGTCGACAGGCACTCCTCACCCACACACACTCACACACCAACACACACACATACACAGGAGCCTTAGATGCACATGCACATTTTCATATACACTGTTGATCTACATGAAGACCGATCAAAGACTAAAAAGCTCAGGGTTGTGACACAAATAAAGACACATATGTCACACACACTCACATACTCTTCCTCTCTTAATAAAATTACTCATGGGAATACTGACACAAATGCACAGTTATATACAGTATGTTGTCATAGTGAGAACACAAACTCATTTGGCCCATTCAGAAATACACTAAGGTGCTACTACTACCAGCACACACACACACACACACACACACACACACACACGCAAAATCCTGAGATACAATTTACACAACAGACTGCTACTTTAGCTGCCTTTGTGTAGTAAAAAAAGTGATTTACTAAATCTAAAGTAACTTTATGTATTGATGGATAAATAATCCATCTCTCTCCTTCTCTTCTCTTGTTTGATTCTTACCTTCCTTTTACAAAGTTCTCTTGTTAATTACAGTAATGTGTGTGTATATCAGTAATTTGCATTTTGCACAAACAATGTTTTTGTTAATAAATATGATTTCAAGTTAACTAAATAAGATATCCGCTTTATTGGTTAAACACTTAGAAGGAGCAGGATGTCGGCTACAATGAACACCAATTGCTAAGACTCTCTTTCTGCAACTTTTAGATTACATAATCAGATGGCCAAAATAACTGCCACAAGGCCCAGGATCACTTACTCAAACTATCACTTCTTTGTTTTGATGACAAATGGTGCCATATAGCACAGAAATTGCAGGGACATTTATGTTTATAAGGGACTAGAAACATCCAATTGGAGGTGTTCTAGGCATTCCTACCCAACTGTAAAAACAACTCATTTGAAACTATAGCCATTCTGTGTACTATAATGATGCATTCAAGTTTGTAGTCACCAGTGTTCTTCCTGTTTTTATTTGTTTTGGCATTTTTCACACTTTATTGAAAGTGAGAGAGCAAGAGAGATATGAAGAAAGAGGAGGACCTGCAGCAAAGGCCCTGGGCCAGATTTGAACAGCAAACTCAAGCAGCTGCAAGTTCTCAGCCTTAATGGTATCCACTCTATCAGGTGAGCTAAGTAACAATTTTTTAACAGTGATGGTTTTTTTTTTTTTACAAGGACAACAAAGAAAAACTGAAGCTATGACACATAGCCATCAAAAGATGTGTTCACTGTCTACCTTTTTTCTTTTTCAAAAGAAAGCACAGACAATTTACAATTTAACAAAGGGATGATATAACAAACTTTAGTCCACGAAGACAGTCATTTTTACCTAAAATTATTATTATTATTATTAAGGCCATTCAATACAACGTTAACATGAAATACATTATGAACCGCACAAGAACACTAAAAAAATCAAAAACTAAACAACCAATTCATTCTGCTAGGTGCCAGGTAGAAATTAATCCAATGTTGCCTCTATTATGGTCAGAAAGGGACCCCAGACTTGTTAAAAATGATCTTCTCTTCTCATTGCTCATAATGTAACACTAGCTATTTTTGTCATTGGCTCAATCCATTTCTTCAAACCACACTGGTTAGTCAATTTTAAAAAGCAACATTTTTAATTATTTCATCATTTCAGAGTAGTCTGTAGTTATGAACATAGTGGTTGCCTAACAGAATAATTGAATTCTCATAGAAACTGCAGGTTTGCAGTAGCACAGTTATACCTCTGAGAGGCGCTGTTGGCTATTAGATCATAACAATTATACCAGTGCAGAAAGTCCTCATCCTCGGTGTTTGACAGCTGTAAATCAGCTAAATGTCACATTTGTTTTTCTCATATGAGAAAATTTGACACTAAAGCAGCAATTTAGCTTAGCATTTACTAAAATTTGCTGTTGAGGAAACTACAAAGTATACTGTCAATGAACTCTGTCTTCAGCTCTAATAATCAACTGCAACTAATTCATTTTTTTCTTTTTTATCAGATGAGTAGGAACTGAAATAGATTATAGTTTTTGATTGATAACATTTCTAATATATTTACATGAATACTTTATTCTCAATTATTGACCATACTGTGTCATACTGGGCTAATAAACACATATTGCATGCATCTAATTAACTATATACCCTAAAGAGAGAACAAATCATTTCTTCTGCAGGACTCTTCCTTTTTTAGCTTGAGTTTTAGTATTTCCCACTATTTATACAAAAGAGGAGAGGGAATAATTGAAAAAAAAGAGGAGGAATTGGGATGCAAAAGAGAGGAAAAAGAGAAAAGAGATCAACGCCATACAGCAGAATCCCCTCTCTAGAGAGGATAGAGGGATGGAGGGAGGACTGGAAGGACAAACAGATGGAGAGGCGACAAAAAAAAGGGAGGCCGGCGAGAGGAAAAAGGCTACCCTTTCTCTCACCAGATGAGCAAAAGAGGGGTTGCGGGGAGCGAGAGATAACAGAGAGGGACAGAGGAGAGGGAAAAAAGGAGGGACGTGATTAGAGGATAAGCAGAGATCATCCCTCCATTGTTAAAAGGATGGAAAAACTGACCCTCCCTCTTCCTCTATTTTCATCCTCCCTTACCTCTTTATTTTTTTTTTTTTGCTTTGTTTTGAGCATTGTGGGGAGCTTGAAGAGGATGGAGGGATGGCAGAGAAAGCGAGAGATAACATTGCTCCATCCTGTTACATATCCCTCTTTCCCTCTCATCTCTCCACCTCTCTACCTTTCTGCTCCCTCTTTCTAGTGCTGCACCTGTGAAATGCAGAGGATGCGAGATAGAGAGGAAGATGGAGAGACAAAGAGATGGATGGAGGGAGGGAGGGATGAAATCAGAGGAGGGGGGGGTAGAGCCTCGCAACATTAGCATGCTGAGAGTGTCAGCACTCTCCTCTTTTTCTCTCCCTCCATCCCCATCCCTCTTTCCATCCCTCCCTCTGTCTCTTTCTCCTCACTGGTCACTGCAATTATACCATCAAAACACTCCAGCCTGAGAGCATAATAGCTTCCCCCTGTGTGTGTGTGTGTGTGTGTGAGAGAGAGAGCGAATGTGTGTGTTGTCATGAGAGATCAAAAGAAAGAGATGTGTGTGTATTTGTGCATAATTTAGTGCCATGCATGGTGCAGTACATGTGCATGTATGACACGAGGGGCAGCTGTTGGTGTGTGTGAGTGTGTATGCCAAAAACGGGATTTGCAGCATGTGTGGGTGAGCGCGCACGCACATGTGTGCGTGTGTGTGTGTGTGTGTAAGTATCTATCGAGTCCTACCGGCTACAAAAACTGCTTCTCCAACCTCTGACCGAACACACTCTTAAACGCACGCTTAGAGACCCACTTTACATGCTTGTGTCTAGTGAGTTTCTATTTACACACACACACACACACACACACACACGCACACATGCACACACACTAATGGATGCACACAGGCATACAGTCATGGCTTTGAGACACAAACCGTTATGACCTACATGCCCAGTGGGTCATCATTAAGCCAAATAGCACACTCTGACACCTTCGGCTGTCCGCACACACACACGCACTCCATCCCTGTTTTTGTTTTTGTTCTCTCAACTTCCTCTATCCCTCTCCCCTTCCGCCCTGCGTCTCTTCCTTTTTCTCTCATTCTCTAACACACACACACACACAATCCCCCCTCTATGAGCTTGTTATCCCTCTCTGTCCGTTCGTTTCTGTCTGTCACCTTGCCCTGAGCTATTTGAGTACACTTCTGTCTCTCCCTCGCACTCCCATCCCTCTCACACACATATAAACACACTCATTCTCTTTCTGACTGTCTGTTTAACCACATGCTCTGCTCCAACCTGTCTCTCTCTTTCTGTTTCTGTCAGTCTGGACATATGTTGTCTGTTTCTCCGTATCTGGTTCACTTTCACTGCGGGCCTGACTGTTAGGTATCGCCAAAAGCATCATGTTGTAGCTGAATACAATGAAGCACATAAACACCGAGTGCAGTTTGAAAAGTAAAGGAGCTGTATGCAATATTTAAAGCACACATAAGATTCAGAGTCTGATTCAGGTTTACATGATGTTAGAAAAAAGTCAAGTTATTGAGCTAGTCCGACTAAAACTGATATCATGTCATTGGGATTATTTCAGCTAGGGTTTGCCTATATTGTAAATAGGGGGTAAGGGGTGTAACGTAAGAGGACATTTAGGAGGCAAGAAGGGTGTAATGAAAGATGCTATAAAGTTGCATTGTGGGACATGCAGTGTTTCCAGAGAAGCTTGACCATTTTGGCCTTTTTAAAATCTGTCTCTAGTGAGTCCCAATATTTATGGAAATGATGCACTAAAGCACTAAGCATATTTACACATCCAGAGCTGGGGGGAACTAATTTTTTTGTGGCTTCAACGCTGTTAGTGACCACTTTGACATTACACATAGTCATTTGACCACTGCTAATATAAATATATTGATTAATGCAGCTTTAATTAGGTCTCTATACATCACATAGTCCCTTGTTTTTTATTATTGCTCTGACTTTTTTCCTCTTTACCCCCTATCTCTCTCCCCTCCTCTCCCTCTTTCTGCTCGTCTCTGCTTTTTCTATCCTCTCCTTCCCCCTTTCATTCCCTCTTTCTCCCCCCATCACTCTCCCCCTGTAAGTAAATCAATGAACATACACTTTATGCCATCTATTGATCCCTTCATATCTATCTGTACTCCCCCCCTCCTGTTCTCGCCCTCTCTGTTTCTCTTAGTATTTCACTCTACTCTTTCCCCCCACCATCCTTTTTTTTCCCTCACCCTTTTTGGTCTCCCCTTTGAATTTGTAATCTTTTTCCCCTCTCTCTCTCTCTCTCTCTGTCGGTCCCTTCCTCTTTATATCTCTCGCTCTGGGACGTCCTATTTATATGGCTGGCACCTTCATGCTTGCACTGAAGTGTGTGTATGAGTGAGAGAGAGTGTTTGATGTTGGTCTAAGTGGTTAACATAATATGAGCCCTCAGAGAGATGGTGTTCCCGCACTCACTCACACACACACACACACACACACACACACACACACACACACACACACACACACACACACACACACACACACACACACACACACACACACAATTTTGGGCTTTTTGGTAGGCTTTTCTGTGAACAATTTGTGCTTTTTAGTATTCTCCAGCTTGTGCAGCAGATCCATGTATTATCTATCAATTGCATTCTCCCACTCTGCCACTCTGTTCAACACACACACACACACACACACACACACACACACACCTTTGTGGCTCGACCGCCTTCCTAGAATGACAAAACCCAGTATTATCTTTTGTTATTTATTATTGCAGATGGAGCCATCATTTCATGACCTCGCCGTCTCTCGCCCTCCTCCCTCTGATCATGTTTTTATTTATTCAGACCTCTCTCACTTTCCCTCTTTCACGTCCTTTCCTCCTCTCCGCCTGTTTATGTTTATTCAGACACATCTCCCTCGTTTTCTCTCCGTCTCTGCCCCCTTTCTCTGCCTCTGTACCCGTGTGTCCAGCTTTTGTTACCAGCCTCGTTTCCATAACAACTGCGACCTTTCAGTCAGTGTCTAACCATTTTTAATCACAAGTAGAGAAAGACAGAAACGAGATGAGACAGAGAGAGAGGGGGAGTGAATTTGGAAGGGGAAGGTTACTCAGGTGATGCATTTGATGGATGATAAAATAAATGATTCTCAAAAAGAGGTAATAATAAGAAGGTCTGAATAAAGTTGGGAATGGAAACTGGCCCTGGTCCTCCTGGTGAGACCTTGCGAACAGTTTGGAGGCTGCCACATTCTCAGCAACAGGTAACAAAGTGCTGCTCAAGGTCAAGCATCTACTTTAATGTTTTGCTTGAATCTCTGTGTGATTCAGACAAAAAGGTTGAGGTGAATCAGTGTGAATAGTTCAAAAAAAGAATATACTAAAAATGCTTTAGTGCACCTAAAAGGCTGTGGGGTATTTATGTTAAAATATGGTCCTTTAATTGTACTGCTGTTTACCTTCAGTCGTCAAGGGGTTAACTCTACATTCTGGTTCAATTTCATTACTATTAAATCTTCAAAATATTTTAAGCGTGTATACATTTAGTTTTGTCATCAAAAGCTTTGTTTAAATTTGATGACAGGTCATGTAAAACATCATCTTTGAACCTGTTAAAATGTTCCATTTCTATTAAATTTTACAGTTTTAGCTAAAAGGTCCAATGTGTGGAATTTAGTGGCATCTAGTGGTGAGGTTGCAGGACTGATTTTTTTCCTCTTTGCCAAATGTGGAGGAGAAATACGATGGCCAATGCAAAAATGTGAGTTGCTTTGTCAGGAGCCAACACATTTTGTTCCCATCTTGTTAAATACCGACATTTGGTCTGTGGCTTTGTACTGTGTTCACACTACGAGCAAGGCAGCATGTCCAGTTACATTTACGTTTTTATAAAATATCTCTATTAACTTTTGGCTTCACATGGAACATGAAACAGCAGGCTCTTAGGCCAAAGTCAGGAGTTTCTTTGATTCACCCACCCTTTGCAGACTTTTTCTTTCGTTGTACCGTCGGTAGTCCAGTCAGTAGACAGTAGTCCACAGCGTAAGAAGCTGCATGCCTGGTTAGTATCATTCTGTGCAGTGTGCCGCTGCACGTCGTTGTCTTCTGCACAGAGCCACTGACCAATCATTGGTATTTGACAAGTTGGGAGTGAGACCAGGTTGCAAGAGCCAGTGTTTGATTTGTCCATTCTGGGCCACTGTAGAACCAGCATGATGTGAAAGAGAACCTGCTCAGCATTATAATATACATGGCTCGTTGTGAGGTAACAAAAACATGATTCTTTGTTTCAGATGATTAAACACTTTCTGCCAATTGATGCCCCTAAATCCTGCACACTGGATCTCTAAATAGAATATTACTTTTTGTTTACATACAGGCTGTTTTGGAATCGGATTAGGTCTACAGTAATAGTAATAGTATTTAAGATTTGACCTATTACCTTCATTTTTGAGATTTTTGCATATGTTTAGTTAAAATATACAAAGCTTAAATTGAAACAAAGTGTGTGGATGAATTGTTAGTGCTGTGTTTTAAAGAAAATTCCTGTGAGGAGATAAAACTGTTAATGAATGACCTGACTTTCACTGATGATTAGAACCTTTACAGTGCTGTGGATGAGAATAAAACTGTCACTCCACAATTGTAATGAAGGAGAAGCTTTTTGACTTTAAAAAGGCTCCTAAGTCTTGGTCTAGGTACATTTTCCTTCTCCTTCCCTGTAGCCTACCTGTCTGTGGTGAACAAGTCGCCATCTGCAACAAACTGTTGCTATAATGACTCATCAAAAAAAAAGCTAATTGCTTTAATTTGAAATCAGTTAGCATTATTTCTATTTAAGATAGCATGTTGTACACACACACACACACACACACACACACACACACACACACACACACACACACACACACACACACACACACACACACACACACACACACACACACACACACACTGGGGGTCATGCCAGCATGGGAGGGACTGGACCGTCAAGTGGCCAGCTCTCGAGCCCGCCCGCCCACCGCGCGCCACTCCACACCGGGAGCAGCGCGTGAGGATGATGCCAGCCAGAGATAGATGGATTGGCGAGGGAGGAAAAAAAACTGCACAGTGACACAACTAGAGTAAAGAGGAGGCGGTTGATGAGTGAGAGTAAAAACTGAGAGAGTTACGGAACAAAGGAAAAATAAAGAGCAGAGGGGAACAGGAAATAGCCGGAAACTCGCCGCTGGCTGGTTCTTTTTGTGCCCGCACCGATGTCCGAGGCCCGCCCGGTGCCAGCTGAAGACAGTCGACCGAGGCAGAGCGCACAGGCACGGTCACTGGAGTGGAAAGCTTCGGGGAGCGGACACCGCTGGAGCTCTTCTTTGTGACTCAGAGTAAGTTCATTTTTAAACTTCACACACACAACGTTTGACATTTTTAATAAGCCGCGAGGGTCTGTGTCTGCTCTGCTCGTCACTCTGTGTTTATTTTTTTCTTTCATACTGCGACATTATAGTCCACCGCTGCCAATTAGTCACAGGACGCACCACGGGCGCGCGCGCACACATAAACTGACAGCTCGTGCGTCAGAATGGCCAAAGCGGATTCCTCTCGCGTGGCAAAACCGGCAGATGTTGCCACGCGGAGGCTTCAAACATAAGCTTCAAACATTACATAAATTATTCAAAGTTTCGTTATTTCAAACAAGCACAGGTAAATAAAGAGAAAGACAAAGAGCTGAAAATAGGGGTGGTATATGTAGAAAAAATATTAAACAATAATTTTAAACAAAGTTTTATTTAAACATATAACCTATGTTGGTATGACAAGCCCAAACAAAATAAAAATAGCTTAATCAATGATTTTGCTAATGACATAAAACCTCTGCATTTAGATGTACATGATAGATGTTGAAACACACATAGCTTACTGACAGTATGTTAAAAATGCAATATTAATCTACCCTGAATTATTCAGTTAGGCCACATATATATTTTTTAAATAAATGTAAACAGTTTATATGCAAATAGACCTGAATGCCCATTAATTGGGGTAACCTGTTGGCTTATGTCTTTCCTCTAAGTATTAGTACATGCAACTGACACATACACCCATATTAGAATTTCCAAATGAACATTAATTAATACAAGTAACATTATTTAATACTATTTGAAACTAGTAACTGTGTGCTTTATTCAGTGTGTGTTGTTCCTCTTGTCAGTTTTCCCAGTGACAGCTACAGCAATCCAAGAGTGCCATCCTTAAGTCTAATCTAGTGGTTAATAGCTTTCATTTTCATTGCTCAGTCAGTGTTCATATTTTCTGCAGCTTTCGGCTGGCTTTGAAAAGCTAATCTGTCCCTGATATAAGCGCATTGGCTGGTTTGCCATCTGGGCTGTATTATAGTAGAGAGGACAGGGCATTTGAATAATTGATATTTAGCTATTTATAGTAGGATTATTCTCTTCATGTTGCAAAGGGGAACCTATGGGACCTATCCATCCATCCATCTATCTATCTGTGGTGTAATCATTCTTAATTCTAACCACTGACAACCAAATAGCTTGGTCAGCCTGAAATATAAAATGCTGTTTGTTTTCACATTTTGTCTGCCTGTTATACCTCTTTTAGTCTGTCCTTACATCTGTCCATTTATCATCCATCCATCTCTGTGTTCGCTGAGCAGTAGTGTATCCATCTGAAGTGGATTAGGGGTGTTATCAATGCTAAGTAGGACTGCTGTTCACACACAGTCCCGCATATGCACACACACAAACACACACTCGCAGAGACACATATATACATGCTACGCTCACTCTATTTCACTCCCCAAGGACCATTGACCATTGTCAGCCCTCTCTCAAGCCTCTTTTGCTTTTGTGTGCATGTGAGTGTGTTTGACGGTAAACACTCTGATCAAACAGTGCTTAACAAGCTGCCTGCACTGATAACAGCGAGAGGAGAGGAAGAGAGGATGAGAGAGGGATAGAGAGGAAGGAAAAAGGGGAAAGGGGCGTCAGGACAGAGAGGTTACACACTGAAAAAAAGGAATGGGGATGTGTGTTTTTGATCTTGATTAAATAGCGAGATGTACTGTTACTCATAAGCCCAACATTCCCTTTGGTTTTACAAGCTTTTCCAGGTATTGTAGGCAGATGTACCTACAGTCAGTATTTTATTTTCCCCTCATTTCCTGCTGTAAAAAAAAACATTTTCCCAAGTAAAGTGCTCTGTAATATTTTAAAACTGTGTTATTATTGTGCCTCACAGCAAGATTCACGTCCAAACACAGTTATCTTGCCACATTTTGTCAGTTTTTTATGTTTGTGCTTTCTTAGACAGCACACATTTTAGAGAAACAGGAAAGATTATTGGAAGAGAGGTGGGTAATATGTGACAAAGATCACGAGCCAGATGTTAATCTACTGCACCACCAGCACGTAGCCAGACCCCCAGTCTGTTGACCTGCATTGACACCCTCCTTCTCTCTGGCCTCCATCAGATTTCGGTCAATTCTGCAGTGTGTTGTTTCTTTCTATGACATGTTAAAAAAATATCAACCTTTTGAAATTCTGTTTAGACCAATTTGGAAGTCATCTTCTCAGCGTTTAGCTGTTCTCTCGAACACTGTCATAATGTGTGCTTGTTTTGCAGCTCTATGCAAGGACATTGCAGCTCATTGTTTTCACAAGTGGAAGTGGCTGTGTCCTGTGATCGGACGGTGACCTGTTTTGCTGTCCAGGTAAGCGGAAGTCATGTGCCAGTCACACTGTGATCTGCATCTACTCATTCGTCAACATGGTGTATTCACAAGTGCCAGACACACTATTTGCCATTATTTCTAACATGGCCGTTAAGTGCACCTAAATTTTCACTCAAATTACAAAGAGCAGTGGTGGAGGAAGTATGCAGATCCTTTACTTGAGTAAAAGTACTAACACCACACTGTAAAAATACTCTGACTCAAGTAAAATTTCTGCATTGAAAATGTTACTTAAGTAAAAGTATGTAAGTATAATCAAGAAAATAAAGTATTAAAAGCAAAACTACATAATGCAGAAAACAGCCCCTGTGACTGTTATACTATCATATATTATATCATTGAATGGATTATTATTATTCATTCATGTATGTAAAAGCAGGATTTTGCAATGAATCATTATTGACATTCTAAATCAATGTGGTGATTATTTTTCCATTAATTGTTTGGTTTGCAAAACTTCTAAAATAGTGAGAAAAGCCTATGATGATTTCAATTATTTCTTTTGCCCAATCAATAGTCCAAACCTCGAAATTATTAAAGATTAATTAAGATAATTAAAAGGCAAAGCACAAAACCTCTTAATAGAAAAGCTGGAAACATGACATGCTTGGCATCTTTGCATCATAAATGACTAAAAACTATTTGCAAAATATTTGTCAATTTTTTTTTTTATCCAGTAAATGACTCATTTATCCAGGTGTATTTGTACTGTTAGGTAGCTTAAACGGTTTATACATTTATAAGCTGTTCGTTTGTTTTTTTTGCAAATATATTGCTTAGTAACATTAGTAACTACAGTTGTAAAATAATTGTAGTATAGTAAAAAGTACCACAGTACTATGGTGTACCACAAACAAAAATACTTTCAGCATGGCAATTTGGCAATAAAACCAAAACTGTCTACATGGTAGTCTAGGTTTAAATGAAAATGAAAAACCTATTGTTTTGAAATTTGGAGGTGAACTTACCTTTTAAATGTACTTAAACGTAGGGCTCTTGAACCCACCTAAATCAGTTTATTGGAAAATATTTGATTTTGTGGCCAAAACCCCACTTTCTCTTTAGTCCACCCACCTCTTGTGCAAATAAACAAAAACATCAGCAAATACAGTAATTCTGTGTGTCTCTACCTTATCTGTCTCTCTCTGCAGTGATGGATTCACCCACAGATCTTTTCAGTGACTCTGCTCCCCAGATACACGCCTTTGCTCCCACCCACAGCGCTACAGATCTCCCAGGAGTTCATCCTTCGCCCAGTGCAGGTCGCCCTCCTCCTGCCTTCAGACCCCCCGGCTTCCCCCTCATCCACCACCTCCTCCAGCCTGGTGGAGCCCAGAGGAGGATCGGAGGGCAACTTAACACAAACCCGAGTGCACACAGACACCTAGAGGACAGAAATTTGGAGGAAGACAGGGAAGAGAGGGATGGACAGGTGGAGCAAGGTATGGAAGGAGGAGAGGATGGAGTGCTGGAGGGAGAGGACAGCTTGTTGGGGGTTAAGAAGAGGCACAGTGATTCCGCCCTCGCGGCCGAGTGGAGTCAGGATGTCTTGAAAGTGAAGAGGATGAAGCTGGAAAGCCGGCCGAGAGATGGAGAGATGGAGGAGGGAGGGAGGAGGTGCGAGGGGGGGAGGGAGGGGAAGAGAAGAGAGAGGGAGGAGCTGAAAGAACAGCTGGAGGAGGCAAGAGAGAGACTGCAGGCCCTGCAGGAGAAAGTATGGAGGGCTTTTGGGGAAAAGCACATGGCAGAGGAGGAGAGGAAAAGGAGGTGCAGAAACAGAGATAGAGGAGATGCTGGGATGATGGAGGAGGAGGACATCACAGAGGGGATGTATGATGAAGAGGACATTGACGGTGGAGAGCTGGAAAAGGAAACATTCTCCCTTCTTTCTGTTTCTCCTTTTGACAACTTCCACAAGCAGAGAGAGGAGAGGCAAAAAGACAGAGAGGGGAGGACGGAGAGAGGAAGAGGAGGGTTGCAGTTGGAGGGAGTGATGGAAGGAGCAGGGTTGTGGTTGGATTGTGGCGGGCTGGTGAGAGGAGACTGGCAAGGAGGGATAGAAGACGAGGGTGAGGAGGGAGGGCAGAAGTTTGCTCAGGCACTGAAGCTGGAGTTGGGGAGCGCTATGGCTCGAGTCATCGACCGAGTCCTCCGCCTTTACACCGAGATGACTGATGTCGCTCCTTCATCTCCTCCTGCTGCCATCTCTTTTCTCCCGTCTGACGCAGGAAATGATGGAGGGAGGGAGAGGGGAATGTGGATGGGACTTTTAACAAGAGGAAGAGGGGAGGAGAAAATGAGAAGTAAGGAGGAGAAGACAGGAAAGCAGGATGCAGAGAAGGAGCTCCAAAAGAGGAGTAACACTTTGCCTCCAGGGCAGCCCAATCTCAATGAAGCATCAGATGTGGCAATCCCATTGGCTGTTCAAAGGTCACCTGACATACGAAAAGCCCACCCTCTCCTCGGCCCACCTCTCTCTACTCATCTAAATCCCTCTCATCCGAACCTCTCCCTCCATCACCCCTCCTTACCTCGCCCTCCTCCTCTTTCTCATCCTCCCCTCCTAGCTCCAGCTTCACAACCCAAAGACCTCTCCACCTCCTTCCACCCATCCTCCTCTTCTTCCTCTTCCTCCTCATCTTCCTTCCCCGCGCCTCCCCCTCCTCCTCCTCCTCCTCCTCCCCCTCCTCTCCCTCTCCCTCTTCTCCACTACTCCATGCAGCAGCTCTTCTCTCGCTCCCTCCACCACCCCAACTCCCCCACCTCCCCCCGTCCCGCAAGGACTATTTAAACTCCGACCCTTTCTTGGAGTTCTCGTCTCACCCCTCGTCTCACCCGTCTTTCCCACCTCTCCCCTTGCTCGGTCACCTGGACGCCTCCCTTGCACGCCACGCTCACGGAGGCAGGGAGAGAGGGATGAGGGGAGACGGCGGGATGAGAGGAGGAGGGATGGATGGAGGAGAGCTCTTCCTGACTGCTGGAGGAATATCCTTTTTTCAGCAAGGGGGGAGGAATGAGGGAGGGATAAGTGTTTGTTCATGTGTGTGTGTGTGTTAAAGGACGTGTGTATCTCCTTAACTGGCCTCATGTATACACCCAGGAGGGCTTGTCTCCCTGCCACCTGAAGAAAGCTAAGCTCATGTTCTTCTACACCCGCTATCCCAGCTCCAACACACTCAAGACCTTCTTCCCTGATGTCAAGGTGTGTGTACCCCAGCACAGTGCTTAATTTTTAACAAGAAGAGTCGGATGTTGACATATCAGCCAATATTCATGTTTTACATTTACATTAACATTCAAATGAAAGGATTTTGTGGAAAGGATCACTTAAATTTGGTCATTTAAGAGTAATAATGAAAATAGTTTCCTGCTAGCACAATTTGTTATACTGTTAATTGGTTTAATTTACTGCAATGTTTGTTTTTTTAACAAATGCCTCTTTTGCAATAACAAGAAATTATAGCTAAGTGAAATAGAGAAAAAAGAGTGCAATTTGAATACTCAAGTGAAGTACACTGGGTTGAGTAGATGTACTTAGTTACTCTCCACCAATGGGGATTTCTGTGTCAGAATTTTAACCTTTGATGATATAAAAAATAAAATAAAAAAAAATTATAATATAATATAATATAATATAATATAATATAATAATTTTTAAAAAGTATTTTCTTTTTTTATGAATAACCTGCACACAGCGCTGGTACAGAAAAATCACTAAATAAGCCTTTTGTCAAATTGTGGGTTTCCTGCTGGAGAAGGTGCTGTAACAGCCACAGGTTGAGCCATCCTCAGGTTGAAAATCTGATTGTAGATCTATTTTTTTTTTCATAGTGTCAGTACTTTGGATACTATCAAATGTGTAATTAGCATGGATTGTATGTTTTTAACACCTGGTATCTGAAATGTATCATAGTGTCATTACTTTTGACAATTTAAAGGTTCAGTCTGACATGAGCAAACACAGGAGAGTGACCATCACCTGCCGAGATTATATTCATGCTAAATGTGGGCAGTTCCTCATGTGATGGACATGGAAAATTAGTTTGCTAATAAACAGAGAAAAATATGATGTTATTGGTAGGCTACATTTCTTATGCTACATGACTGTCATGTCCCTGCCAGCCAGGCAGCATTTCTTATGTGGGGCTGTTTGTGTTTTTCAAGGCCAATGTCACACAATATCTGCTTAATTATTGGCTGAGGGGGGCAATCCTGCCCATTCACTTCCCTTCACTTAATTTTCAGTCCTGCCTCTGCTGCACAGAAACAGCATATGAAATGCTAAACTCGAGTCCTACTAAGCTGAAGCACACACTTAGGGAAATGGAAAAAAATAGCTTTAGGACATTGCTGCTCAATAGTAGGTTGTTCCCTTTACCAGCGTGTGGCAGCACATATTATCTCTAATTGGAAAACAATGTGGTATTGTAGTTAAAAGACAATGCTAAAAGGGAGTTTGTTTGTTTAACCAGTCACAATCCAAGGTAGTGTTCACAACCAAAGACAGACATGCTATTCTCATATATTTTTTATGATATGAACATGTGAGTATCAGCACTTTACCTTATAAAGCACCACAGCTATTTCTCTCTTTCTTTGAGAAACTGGTTTTTAAAGCTCTCTTTGCAGTCAAATGTTTATATAATTATTAATGCTAAATGAAACCATCTAATCAGCCCCCTCTCTTGCTGTCCTCACCTGCTCACTTTCTGTCCTGCTGTTTTCCTGTCCACTGTCTAGTTTAACCGCTGCGTGACCTCCCAGATGATTAAATGGTTCAGCAACTTCAGAGAGTTCTTCTACATCCAGATGGAGCGCTTTGCACGACAGGCTGTCCGCGAGGCTCTCACCCGGTTGGTTTGAGTTGGCACTGGTTTACATTTAACTAATTTGCTGCAAAACCTTCATCGTTTGACTGGATTTTATAGGAGCTTGCATGTTGGCACTGGATTTTTACATTAAATGACACTCTTATTGTGCATATGCTGCCCTGCGTATTTGGTAGTTTGTAGAAGGAAAAATTACAAATAGCTGAATGACAAAACTTTGTTGTATCATGCTGCAGGCTTTCCTGTTTTATGCAACAGTGTGAAACATTATTGCTTCCTCACTGACAGTCATGCAGTGTGTTATAATCAACCACGCAAAAACTAGAAAACAGCCAGGAGGTGGATTGCAAAAATAATACTCTGAATACTAATAATACTAGTTGAATATAAATGCTACAAATAAATATCAGCGTCATTGCATGCATTTCATATTGATTTAATATATTTTTGTGTGATTTGTGTAATCCAGGGATGGTGCACCTCGTCTGGGCAGAGACAGTCAGCTGCGAGTGGGCAGAGATACAGAGCTCTACCGCATACTGAACATGCACTACAATAAAAGTAACGTCTATCAGGTAAGGGGAGCATATCATTATGGAGCATATTTATAGTCCTTTAATACCATTTAGTTCTGTCAGTGTAGCGAGAGCATGACTGCGGACCTTGAGTCTTATTAGCTCCAAGTTTTCTCCAATGGCAGTATGCTGTTTTCAGTAAACCAAAGAACACCCCAAGGTTACATGTAGGCTATGTCATTAAAGTTGTATAATACAGCTTATAGAATAGTATATGAACAGGACGTACCTGTTGTCTATAATGACATGGCCATGGTTTGTCCAATGCAGAATGACCTGTTCTCTCTCAGATGCTATACCCTCACCATACCTCGAAAAAGACAGGAATAGTGTCCACATACAGTTTTTTTTCTGCCAATTATTTTTTATTTTCATTGAATACACTGGTATACTGTGCAAATGGTGGAGCATAGACTGACCTTCTGTTCTCTCTGATTATGTCAGTTTTCTCATGTTGCACAAACAGTCGCTTGATATGAAGTGATAGGATAACTCCTATGAATATGCTTGTGTGGTTGTTTATCCTATATATTTCAAAACTGCAATGGCCCGTACGGGGATCGAACCCGCGACCTTGGCGTTATTAGCACCACGCTCTAACCAACTGAGCTAACCGGCCATATTTTGGTTTGTTAAGGTAGCCATTTAGTCACACTTTTTAGCTGTTGCTATTGTTATATTTATTCACATGGGTAATCCATCAGCAGCACTGACATCTGCAATAAACAGCAGATTGAAATGAAGGAAGTGATCCAGGCACTGAGAATTCAACTCGGAATAACAGTCCAATTGACCACAGTAATGGATTTTGTTGTGATTTGAGCATTCACAAAAAGTATGCATGTATCAATAATAGAAGTAGTTGAAAATAATATATGATATATATCATTCACCTAGTAAAATCTCCACAAAAGTAAGCATTATTTATTAGTTGTCATTTTCTCTAAAGCTCAATTTACTAAGATTGACCTGAGAATATTTAAGAACTTTTACAACAAACACGGCCCCTATTCGTAAACATGTGAGTTTAACCTAAACATGTGTTTATGTTCAGGTATATGCTTTATTAAATCTAGTTAAGACCTCACTGCATAGTATTTCTTTGTTCTATAATCCACAATAGTGATGACTATTGTTCAGCATTGTTTACAACATCATATTTATTATTAAGCAATGTTTATCACATCATATTTACCTCAAAATCCTTCTGGCCCGTACGGGGATCGAACCCGCGACCTTGGCGTTATTAGCACCACGCTCTAACCAACTGAGCTAACCGGCCATGTCCAATATGTTTCCGGTACTGTTTTTGGATTATTTTTTTTAATGGTAGATGTCATTATTTTATTTCATATGGGCAATACACCAGCAGCACTGACACCTGCAATGAACAGTATTTATGAGTTTATACAACAATTTATAGCATTTAAGCTACCAATATACTTGTGCATTGTAGCGATTAATTAAGGGACCATTGACAATACCACAGTTCATTACCTCTTTCAGTAATTGAGTTGAATGGTGCCCATAAATGAATGACACAAACATGTCATAAATGCATTACAAAATCCTAATGGCCCGTACGGGGATCGAACCCGCGACCTTGGCGTTATTAGCACCATGCTCTAACCAACTGAGCTAACCGGCCATATGTCCATTTTGCATGACCAACACATTCGTGAATAATTACTGCAATATGGATAATCGATAAGGAGTACTGAGTACAACTTAGAGTTGCTTTCAACACAATAAGGATTTTTGTCATTCACTCATTTTTCGGTCATGGTGTTTGTTAATACTGTATGGTGATTTTAGGCAAAAGTTGTTGTTCCAGACAACCTGGCTTAGATGGAAAACCCATCCATAGCTAGCAGCACTCTTAATATGTCATTTAAAGAAAAATGCATCTATGTATGTACATGTATTATATCAATAAAAAAATCTCCACAAAGATAAAAACTGTTCAGTTCTGGTCCAGTTAACCTCAACACAAAGTTTACAAAGTTCTGATTTTTTTTTTTTTTTGTCAATCACTTATTTATACACTTCAGTACTTTTATTTCATCTTCTCAAGAGCACAAGCAGAACAAGGTGAAATCACAAGTGTTTGTCCTTACTATTATAATTACTATAGTTCTGATTGATATTTTCATAAGTGCATATTTCCATCTCAAAAACCCACTGGCCCGTACGGGGATCGAACCCGCGACCTTGGCGTTATTAGCACCACGCTCTAACCAACTGAGCTAACCGGCCATAGAATCTGTGCAGTACTTTCACTCACAAAAAGCAACAGATTGGAATGAAACAAGGGATCCAGACACTTAGAATTTAACAGTCAAATCAACCACAGTAAGGATTTTTGTTATTCACTCATTAATCACGATGTTGTTAATACTGAATGGTGAGTCAGGAAATGGTGTTCCAGAGAACATGGCTTAGATAGATGACCCTCCAAAGTCAGTATTAACACTGTCAGTGTCATTATACATATTATGAATTATGCATACATTGTGCATACTAATATATGCATATGATAGTAATAATAATAATAATAATAATAATAATAATGAATGTATCATATCAATAATGAAATCTCTCATAAAAGTATCCCTGTGTGCATTTTCTCTAAAGCTCACTGTACTTCAGACATCAGTCAGGAAACTGTCATGATAATTCATAACTACCATGTATAACATCCTGTGGTGTACTCAGTGTACTCCAGTGTCTAGTGTGTACACTGTATTTTGGATTCCTTAGACTCTCAGGCTTTTGTTACAATGTAGTTTCCTTACAAAACCTGTTTGGCCCGTACGGGGATCGAACCCGCGACCTTGGCGTTATTAGCACCACGCTCTAACCAACTGAGCTAACCGGCCATGATTGTGAAGGTGCTATGTGCTGATTCAGTTGGAAAAAAACATAGCTAACGGAGTAGGTCTGCAGCATCATTGGAAGTAGTAGTAGTAGTGTAACAGTTATTTTGCTTCTATAATGCTAGAACATATTTAGGGTAAAAAATGAAAAAGCTAGGAAAACTGTATTTACAGCTAATTATTATAATTGGATATTTAAATGTATATTACCCTTTTTAAAAAAGAAAAAAAAAAATCAGTATTTTTCAGGTATTTATTTGTATTTTTTTTTTTTTTTTTTACTAATTTCTCTTTTTTTTTTGGAGCCTTTTTTCTTCTTTCCATGTTTTTGAAAGGAAATCAAGCCAGTTTGCTCTGGTTTCAAAGGGTTAATGAGGCATAATCTGTGTACAGCCAGAGAGATCCAATCAGGTAAAGTAAGCGGAAACACCTGTAGGTGCGCTGTAGGTGTGTAAGTGCTTTCATATCAATAACGAAATTTCTACACAGCCATCAAAACATGAATTGTCGTGTGCTACCTACAGCTGTCATCTATTCGAGTTTTTGCTTTTTTTATGTGATTTTTTTTTCTGTACTAATTTCCATGTTTTTCCAGAATTTGAGGCCCAAATTCTGTAAACCTTGACGTAATATGCTTTGACATTCATATTTGTGTCTGCAGGTGCCAGAGAGGTTTATCGAGGTGTCAGAAGTCGCTCTGAGGGAGTTTTACTCAGCCATTTGGACTGGGAGAGACAGCGACCCCTGCTGGAAGAAAGGGATCTATAAAATTATCTGTAAGCTTGACAGTCCGGTACCAGATGCCTTCAGACTACCGGGTTGTCCTGTTGGCTGATGATACTTTAATCTGGTACATGTATAAGAATGCATGCATGAAAAACACAAACTCACTGAAAGAAGGGAATTGTATTAAAGCATTCATAATCTGTGAGAACTGGTGAGAGGAAATCAAATCATTTCTTCAGTTCGTTCATAATTCATTCAGTTTGAGAAAAAAAAGTTTGACATAGTGTGCAGGGAAAGACTCATAGATGCTTAAATGGACAGACACTCACAGTGAAAACTGACACCCTCAGTGCTTTGATAAGAGCCTTGTGACTGCACTTATCGGGGAACGTGACCATACCATTGAATTAAAACGGACAGAGCAGGAATTCCCTTTCCAAACATTCTTCACCAGTCAGCTGACTTGTGAAATCGCAGCGCTGCTACACAGGTTTGATAAAATTGTCACGGAAATAAGAGTTGCTGCAGACACAGAGCTGCACACTTGCTGTGTTTGGTGTGTTCCCACAAGTTGGCGACTGTGTCAGATGTTAAAGTTTATGAGCATCACACCCTAGCTACACATCATTAAATCACTTCAAAATATAATATGGATTCCCTGGCAGTCCCTCGCAAATGACTGCAAATCACACAAGAAGATGCCCTTTTATGCATCCTCTCAGTAATCAAATGTACTGCTGCCAACTGTTTACCGAGCATGGACAAATAAATGCTTCAGATACTTTCAGACAAAGCGTCCACAACCTGAGCACATACCAAGTTTTTTTCTGATTTGGAGCCCCATTTTTATCATCATCACTTTCATTGTCTTAGTGTGAAAAGTCCAGCTTACTGATAAACTTTTTACCACTGTACTATAAAATCTGACAAATTGATCTTCCTTAAAATTATCTTTAAAAAAAACAGATTGCCTTAAATGAAAGTAAATACAACTTTAATACATCCTCATGTCAATTTTTTATCTAATTGTTAAGTTTACTTTAAATTTAGATGTATTTCCTTCATTTTTTGGAGTTGTTGCAACTTAAAAATGACAAGTAAAATGTCCTTGTTCTTTCTTAGTGTTAGCAACTTTGGTAAACACCAAAGGTTAGTCTGATTTAATTTGATTATGACAATGAGAATTTTGGAAACGATGAAGTTAGGAGATCTGCAAGTTCTGTCTTTTAAAAAAAACCCAACATATTTAATAATATACAAATAAGACTAACTAGTATGCAACCTGCAGAATACAGATATATAGCACAACTTCACAGAATTAAGTTAATCTAGATCAATTTTAAGTAAAGATAATCAGTCAAAAAGTAGTTTTTAGTAAAATCAGTTGTACAGTTTTACATTAGAGCCTCGTCAAAACACAGAATCTGATTGTTTGCTAAAAATCAGCTGTAATTATTTCCTTGTGTTTGGGCTTCTCTGGAGGGTCAGAAAAAACTTTTTTGTTCAGTGTGCACAACAGCTTTTACATTTCAGTTACAGCTGACATATATCTTTACGTTTTGTTCCCACCAGAGAAATCAGGCTTGAAAACAAAAGGACCAATCCTAATTATCATCACATAATATATTGGAACTGTTTGATTAATTGTATGATTTTAAAACATGAATTTGCCCGTGTTTAAAATAACTTTAAGGGTAGTGGTGTCAGTCCGTGGATTTATTTTGCTTGTATATCCATCTTTTTGTTCAATATTGAATTATTATGGAGCTTTTTGTACATGATAGCACAATGTAATCAAAATGTAATTAAAATTCTGCCGAGAGGGACAATATATTAAATTTAAAATTAATGTTTGTTGTTTTCTTGATGTACTCTTATTGTTAAAATAATCTGTTTTTGTATTCCTTTAACGTGATGCTAAGCTAAATAGGCCGGCTGCACAGTTAGTATATATTTTACATGTGTTTCCCGAAGTTATTGCGGAAACTTTCACTCTATCTACTGTATATCATGACTCTTTAATCTAGAGGAGACTTCTGCCTCCTCTGGCTGAATCACACCTCTGTGAGACCGAGCCCATGTGTAAACTATTTGTGACGTGTTTTCAGGCGCATGTTTCCTATATATGCATTACATTTTGTATCGTAATCTCCTCTGTTTCTCTCACATGCTTTTATCGCTCTCTCTTTTCTATTGTACACATTCTTTAGATCTGTGCCTCATTCAGACTTTGGTGAATTTTGGTGTTTATCAGTGAATTAAAGTGATACCAGGCTTGCGTTGTGATGTCTGGATACACACCACACACATGAAACACACACGCTCTCTCCTGGTAGCCAACGCTAATGCCATCATACTTTAAGCCTTTAATCTAACAACACTACTACCGCACTGAAACACACACATACACACACACATTCTCACTGACACTAATACTTGGATGATGGCTTTGTAAGAGGCTCAGCCCTGGACTAAGTCTAGCCACCTGAGATGGCACCACATACACGCACGCACACACACACACACACACACACATACACGTATACATGGTTTCTGTGGTATGCCAGCAATGTATCCAAACCACAGTAGTCTTGCAAAAAGCTGTTTTTTGACTAACAAGCTGGACAATGGCTTATGTCTTGGACCTTGTTAAGCCTAGATGCGTTCTCCACATTCTGTAGGAAGCACTTCGTCACAACAGACACAGAACAAATATAAATGCAGGAGTGTCGCAGTGGGGGGAAAGTGGGACTGATTACCCAGAGCCCCAATAGAAGGAAAACCCTCAAAAAGCCTGAAATTAAAGGTTTGGTTTTATTTGCACTTTTTTCCCCCTAAATAAGTAGTGCCATAACTAAATTAAAATTGGATTGACTAAATCGGTTGAAAGACTTAACATAACATTAAAAAAAATAGTGGAAGCTCTCTAAGGCCCCTCTGACCTCTTAAATGTACCCTAGCTAACCTGTTTTTGGCCTGTCTCTCACTATTTTAGAATTAACCGGGTTAGATTTTAACCACTTGAAGTCAACACTTGCTATTATTAACTAGTATCTGTTTATACATTATGTAAAGCTTTTTTTTAATACCGGTTCTATTATGAGGCTGTGACTGATGCTAAAGCTTTAAAGCAGAATGGCCTCTTTGGATATTACTGTTGCATCACTTTGTGTGCTTTCCCCTTCAGACAATCAATCACGACTGTGGAATTAGGAAAGTGCCACAATAAGAACTCCCTAAAGCACAACATGTAAAGGAGTCTGCGGTCTGACACAGAATTGGCACACATGTAACTACAGACTGTACACAGCCTATTTGTGATAATCACATAAAGCTAACAGTAGTGATGAGCACCAAATGGAATCTATAACAGCTTTATTTGACATGCAGAGCATTTTCTAATAATATGACAAGCATGGATGGGTTATAGAACAAGCCTACTGAGCACAGGCCCAGGGGCCCCCAGCCTTCACTTACAAAATTTCACTCAAATTAACGCATGACCACAAGGAGACATGGAAAAACCACGGTGAGATGCAAAGGACTTGCAGAGAGACACAAAACAACCCAAGGAAACACAAAATGACAAAAAAACACAAAATTATGTGAAAGAGACTCAAAATGTCTCCAAATAACCCAAAGAAATACAAAATAACAAAAAAGAGACACAAAAGCACAAAAAGATTTATAACAAAGACATGCAAACCACCAAAGTCTGTGTGTCTTGCTCCAATGTAGAATAGGTGGTGGGGCCCTTTACATATCTGTGCCCAGGGGCCCACTGTTTCAATAATCTGTCCATGATGACAAGTCTGTCTTGAAAATAAAAAATAAACTACATAAAAACATTGTTATGCTATTGTCTCATCTGTGTGGTCTACGTATTTCTTGTGCAAACCTAAATTAATGACTTGAATGATGCAACACGCCTCGAGTAAGAGCGAGTATTTCTACTGCAGAAGACTTAAAAATTGTGTTACATATATCAGCATGGCATGGTCATATGACAGGAGTCACAAGGTTTGATTATGCATTCAGAGAGTGAAGTGCCACTTGCAGCCATCACACACACACACACACACACACACACACACACACTGACTGACCAGCACTAATAGCAGGATGACATGCCTCTAAATTGCCAAGTAGCTCAACATTTGACTTAGTCTAGCCACCTGATCTTCTACCACACTCAAACTACATGTGATGCACTATTTATAAAATATGTCTCATAGTACTCAAGTTTCATAATACTGCATTACTGTATCATCATAGATTATATGGCTCACAGTGTAAAGTTTAAGCATTCTCATAAGTTAAAGGCTGATTCATCATCTATTCATCATCACCTTCTCTCTGTTTCCGACAGCTTTCATTTCATCTTTCTGGGTCATGATCAGCTCCTGACCCGAGGAGAATTGCTCTCTTTGACAACCAGTGTTGAAGTTTCTCAACACATCAGTGTGATAAATGAACGATTTTTACGCATTTACAAGAGACACGTCTGTCTCGAGGACAGACCCAGTAGGCAGCACTACTGAACCTAAATACTGTTGTGAATCTCGAAGGAAGCATTGTCGCTTTGGGCAGCTGGACTATGAGAGTGAACTAAGTGAAGCCGACCAAAAAAAGCCGAAATATCGCCGGAAATCAAATACTCTTACCTTCAAAATTTAAGCGTGAAAAGTTGTTACATCACAAACGGCTCAAGTAGGTGAGTAATTGGGTTCAAATTGGTTTCATCTGGCTTTAGTAATAGCAACAGATTATTTGATTCTGTTTTTCAGACATTTGATAGACAAATATAACAACTTTAAACTTTTTCTTGTTTTGGAAAACACATTTCTGCTGACTGCGTTCTCCTCTAACACCTCTTTCAGGATATGTAGTTACACAGTGGTAAACAAAAAGATTGATAAAATATAGCCTTGATCTCCAGTCAACCATGCATTGATCTTGCTTAACCTTGCTTTCCTGTGCTGTGTTCAGACCTTTCTTTTCTTTTAAGAACATGGGAAAAAACTTACTGGGCAAGAAAAGTCCATTAAATTGCAAAAACAAAAACAAACATAAAACAAACCAAAAAAACCGATTACATATTAATAAAAAAACCAGCGAAAACTATTTAGAAAACTACATTCATGACTCTTTTAATTGTATATTTTAAATTATGGTAGAAAAAGTAAATAGGCATATATTTCAACACTTTCTTAAGGTAATTTTCCTGTTTGTTTTTGTGATTTACTTCCTTTTCTTCTTTTTTTTTTTGCTTATTGTCGTATATCTTTCTTGTAACTTTTTACTAATTTCTTGCTAATTTTTGATCATATCTTATTAAGTTGCCTGTTACCTTCTTTCCATGTTTTGGAAATAAATCAATTCAATGCGCAGGTTTTAAAGGGTTAAATTAAACACTTTGTTAACTGAAGCAACTGAACTGAAAATTTTTTAATCGGACATTTTAATTGATTTATTCTTTTGTACTTGACGCTGGTCTGCCCCGTTTCTACTTTCTACCTTTCTCCTTTCTGCCTCTGTTAGGGTTTTATTTTGAAACACTCAACCGGAAGTTCCCATTCATACCGTGTCTATCTTTATGCTGGTGTCTCTGCAGACAGGAACCTGGCCGCAGGACGATGGCGTTAACGGGGCTGCTGCTGGTGGAGTTGGCTCTGTATGCCAGCTGCTTCGTCTGTGGGATTGTTGCCGCCGCATCCATCACCATAGTCCAGGTGACTTTATCTAAACATTGATAAACTAGCTTTATATAATGCTTCTTTTTTCTCCATCCTCTTCCGGGTAGTACACTTTATCGGTGCGCACGAGGGTGTTAGAAAGTTTTAAGTTCACCAAAGGGACAGCTAAAACGAAAAATTCACATCAGAAGTTGTATTTGTGGCACTTATTTGTACTTTATTCCACAGTTTGTCAGCTTTTCAATTCATTTGCGTTTCCTGCTTCAAAATGAGCATCTCGGTAGGCTATTTTTTCTCGTTACAACTATTTTTGACGGCTTTTTTTTTTTTTTTTTTACGCTCGCGCACTTAAAAAAAAGCAACATAATTTTCTACTTTGTGACGTATCCGTAAAACAAGAGCGCGAGCAGGTGAAAAAAAGGACGCGCCTTCGCTTTCTTTGCATTTCATGCTAGCTGTGAGTGTTGTTACAACTCTCTGAGCCATCTTTCCGTATTTTACCTGTGTTTGAAGCTAAAAACAAACAACACAATGTATTACATTGTACAGTAGCGAAACTATGCTTTCCCTTTTTAACACAGTATACCCCCCAAAAGATCACAGAAAGACTGTTATTATCAGTATCGTCAGCAGTATTACCCAACCAAGCGCTTATTTCATTCAACCTAATTTAATTAGTTGCACTCGTACAAAGCTACAAGCTAAAGGCACTGTGAAAACTAACATTTATTTTGATTCTTAAAATCATGTAATGAAGTGAGCAAGCGTATGGACGCGCGTGCGTAACTGTTTTCCTGCGTGCGCGCGCGAGTAATAACAGAGTCATGTGTCCAGATACTGTTCTCACCATGTGACCAGATGGTCCTCGAGCCCAATTATTGCCTCCACTCCTTTATTCAAGTCAGATGCTGCAGTTTATGTGTTTATGTGTGCTCTATTCTGTTGTTGCAGTTGAAACAATGCAACAAAATAAAAAGTCGTTGGAACAATGTAACAAAGCTGAGACAATTAAAATAAACAAATTAACAACCACAAAACAAGAATTGAAATTACTTAATGAAATCTTTTGTCTCTCAGGGTAACTTTGGAGGGCGGTGTATGCTGTATGGACTTGTCAACTACAATGCTTCAGCAAGCCTCATTGATGTCAAGTCCTCCAGTGCCTCGTCACTGTGCTATTTTGTGTCGGCCATATCCGTCTTGGTGGCGGTGGTGTGTTTCTCACTGTCTCTGTACTGGCTGTACTCTTTCTGCATCGACGGGGAAATCAGAAGGTATTGCCACATGTGTTTGTGTATGTAATCAGAAACCACTGGCTGTCAGTGCCATGAAACAGTCATTGTTTTGTGTCCTTTGTCATTTTGCTGCTTGCTCTGTTAGAATCCTTGAAGCAGGACCCTAATCGCTCATTAAACTTTGGAGAGACTTATTTTCAATTCAACCTGTATGCCCAAACCTCCAGGAGGTTTTAGGGGACAATTCCACTGAGGATAAACTTTTAGAAACTCTAGGTTTTGACTACTGTGTGCCGTTTAAGGGAGCCAGCATATGATTGAGGGCCACACAGGAAAAGGGAACACACCATGACATTTTTTTAACCCAGTATACCATGACTTTTTTATGGCATTGTTTATGACGTACTAACACTATAAAAACTATCAAAGCCAACAGTGATATAGACTACATAACACTTAAATTACGTTCTAGTTTTCCACTTTTTAATATGTTTAAAGGTAATGAAACACAAAGACAGTACAGTGTTTGACATTTATTGTACTTGCCTTCTGCAGTTTAACAAAAGCTTTTGCTGGTGTGAAGCAATACCACTTAGACAAACCAAACTCAGAACTGCATTACATCGTCATATTAGAACTAGTAGTAATAAAAATGGAATTGTTTCTAAAGGTTATTTATGATTACATTTGCTAATGATTATTTTGGACAGCAGTGTGTGGTTGCCTTTTGCAGCATAGCATTTTTTTCTATATATACTCAAATATAAATTTTATTTACAGCCTCACCTTAAAGTCATAATTTTATTGTCCTTTGTATGGGCTGTAAACAGAGTTTGACTAAATTGAAACTTACTTTTTAACTCCGTAATCATCTTATTCTTGAACTTTACTATGTGCCAACTACGTGAATGCAAATTTTACACATCTTGTGACATTTTTGATTTAATTATTCAATCAAGATTTTACAGATATCGCTGTTTGGAGGCTGACTTTTGACTTGAAAAGATAAACTTTATGGCTCACAAACTGGAAAATCTAAACTGATTAAGGCTGATAAATGTTTAAAATTGGGCACCACTCAGTGTTTCCGCTCATGATTTGGATGCAAAATATAAATGATGTATCAGAGCTGAAACCATTATCCCGTACAGTATTTTCCAGCTGTTTCAGCCATCATTGCCAGGCTTTTTTAAAATAATTTTATGGCAAATGCATGCACAAAAAACATGTAGCTGCACAAAAACACTTGCTCGTTAAAACAAAAATTGGCCAGTACATTGTCCTTCCGTATTGCAGAGTTGTATTCTTGTTAGTGTGACACAATAACAGCATCAATGCACACTTATAAAATCCCTTTGGGTGGGTCAGCAGGATGGTTTAATTAGGTTTTACTGCAAGTTTTACTGCCTGAATGTGATCTTTGACACTGGTCTAACAGTTCAGGCTGCAGAGTTAGGAGGTGGGAAAAAATACATGGAGTAGAAAAGATCAAACTGGACATGCCATTCTAACAAAGTCATACGTTACGAACACGAGTTGTACGTAATTTCCTCATTTGTTCAGAGGTTGAGATAACACTATTTTTCCATTGCTTCAAAAAAGCGTACCGCCGCTCTCACAAGTTTCTGTTTATTCTACTCTCCACAGGGAGCGCATGGGGATGAACCTCATTATAGCTGCGAGCGGCGTCTTCCTGTTCTTCCTGCTCATCTCGGGATGCATGTTGAAGATTGGACGCGACTCGCTCTGCAAGTCGGTCATAGAGAGTGTTCCCAATATCACCAGGTGCCACACACACACTCACACACACGCCACACAATGCAGCCACAGCATGCACAGGCATGTCCACACAGTCAGAAATGACACTAAAAACATTAGAAACCCAGTGAGTTTTAGCTTCAGGTTTGCTTGCATTTTCTTCCAACCTTTGTGTTTTTTTCTTTCGTACTCAGAACAGTTTCTCTGTCTTTGTTTTTTTTCACAGCCTCATTTATCACCATTAAAAACACTTACCCTTTCAGTTGGCCTGTCAGCAGACACTCTACTTTCTTTTCCCTTAGCATATGCAAGCAGATACTGATGGATAATTTACTGAACCTTTGACTCCGAGTGTTCATGTAAAATAATTCATGATGTTTCTGAGGAATTATAGCAGCTATAATAGACCCCGTTTGCTATCTGTTTGATAGGACACAAAAGATGGGTTGAAATGTAATTTTTTTTCTGACATGCAAACTATTTTCTGTCTCTCAAGATGTGAAGATGCCCAGACCAGGAATTGGGTCAGCCCAATTAAAGGGGATAGGTTCTTCAGCAGTCTTTATAAAGCCGAGGTCAGTAGGCTTCATTCACTTCTTTATTTCATGTCCAGAATCACATGTGAGCAGTTCTCGTAACTCTTTGCATTACATTGATGAAGGCACCAGTTTAATTCATGTACCAGTCAGCTGCTCTACTGTATTTTCATCAAATGAGGAAAAATACCTTTTACGAGATTTTCATGTTCAGTCCCACATTATGAGTAAAGGATAAAGCTCAAGCTGAAAACCCCAAACGTTCCTTTTTTTCATTTAAAATTTAAACAGTTAAACCCTTTGAAAGCTCAGAAAATTGGTTTGATTTCTTTAAAATCATGGAAAGCAGGTGAGAAGCAACATAATGAGAAATCACCCGAAAATTAGTAAGACGTTAGTAAAAAGTTACAAAAAACCCTGTGAAAATCAGCACAAAAAAGAGAAGTAAAAAAAAACATAGTATAGTAATAAATAATATACCTTAATTTTGAATGTATAACTATTATACTTATAAATGTAATTGTTAATTTTTAACCAGTTTATCTGATGATCAAATTTCAAATAATTTTCTTACTTGCTCTTTTTTCTTTTTTTTAAAGTTAATTTCCAGGTAATTTTTGTGTCATCTTTTAAAAATGTCTTGCTATTTGCAGTACATTTTTTGCCGAGTTGCTGATTGCCTCCTTTGAAAGAAATCAAACAAATTTGCTCAGGCTTCAAAGCTTTAAATTCTTGTGAAAGGTGTCTTAACACAGCACAAGAAAACTTATGTCAACCCAGATTTGAAAGGGCTTAAGTTGCAATTTGATCATGATTCTTCAGTTTTATAATTGGGAACGTTTCCTAACATTTGCAGGAATATGAGATTCTAAAGGAAATGTGACCAGCAGGATATCTGAAAAGATGTGTGAATGAATTGTAGCACAGCCTCTAAAGCTGCTTATTTAGAGCAACTGATTGAGTCAGCATGAACTCTTTAAAATATTAATAAAGAACCACTAAAGTAATGATATTCAAACTTTTGTAAACTGGCATCAGACCATTAATAAACACATTGATAATATTTATCAGTAAATATAATGGATTTATTGCCTGTTTTCACCCTTTCCTTACTCTTATTTACCAAGAAGCAAACCCAGTTGCAGCAGCCCCACAAAGGTCAGGTGTTCACAGGGTGTTTCTAGGGTTTAAAGATATTCTTTACACTTTTTTCAAGCTCTATTTATGCACTCTAACACCTTTCTTATATTCAAAATACAAAAAAATCCCATTCCTATTCAGTTTATTTTCATTGTGAAGTAGAAAATATTCCACAAGCCATCCGGCGCCCTGTCACGGGACAGATTTGGCCGATGGGCTGCAGGTTGACTATCACTGCATACGTGCTCTCTAACGGCAGCTGCTACAAAGTATCATTTCTCGATTATCTGTATGTAAAGGGTGTGTCCATCACTGACTGCTCAGATTCAGATGAAAGAGCTTTGTGTCTTTCTAGTGTGTCACGTTTCGTCTCTTCCCTCTCAGACGGCGGTGTGGGTCAACTTCTTCTTCTGGCTCATCATCGGGGTTCTGGTGATCGTGCAGAGGCGTCAGGGTTTAGGTTTGAAGTTGATTCCAGGAGGGTACGGAGGGTATGGCGGGCCGGCCGGAGGTCTTTTCGGTGACGCCGGGGTGACGGCTGCAGAAACGGAGCCATTTTTCAACCGCCCTGCAAGGCCACAGTGAGGACAGTGTCACAGATGACTTACAAAGACATGTACATTAGCACAACACAATGATGTGGGAGTAGATGTGGAAAACGGGTAAATACATTCAGAGTACTTGTAGTTCAAGTGTTTCAGTGAACATGTTTTGTGAGACATCAGGAATCAAAGCACAGTAATTTGGGAATAACTTTATTTGCTGTAGGGCGTGATTCCACAATAGAAGCATTACCCGACGAGGATGGGATTCGAACCCACGCGTGCAGAGCACAATGGATTAGCAGTCCATCGCCTTAACCACTCGGCCACCTCGTCAAGTCTGAACAAAACCTTAAAACCAACGATCTTGTCGAGCCTGTCTGGCATGTCTGACAGACTGAGCACATGATCCAGGGTTTTAACTGTTGAACACTTACCCGTTTCCCACATTTGCTCACAAAAGTCACATTTCTGACCACTGGATCACACAGAAATATATATTTGTTCTATTTTGTTTACATAACAAGAAACGGAAGAATGTTTATTGCAAGCATTCATTTTTTAAAATTTTTATTTCATCAGTGTGCTGACATTAACTCTTGATGTGACGGGAGAGAATGTGTCCTTTGTAAAACACGTCTTCACTCAATTTACAAATTATTAACAAAACTTCAAAAGCCTTGAATCACAGTTTTTTTTAAACATTTGAAAAGTTGGTATTGTGAGTTTCTACTCTTTGCTTACCAGTTTTATTCCGCTAAGTTGCCGTTTTCTTTATTTATAATTAATTATTACATTTTGACGTTATTTCAATTGTCTTTTCTCTTCATTTTGAAAATGTTTTTCAAGTGATCGTGGATTAAGTTTTCATATATAAACAAAACAACTCCTTAAAGAAATACCCATGAAACAACTAGAATAACATTATATTACATTATGCAACAAATAATTTAAATATATACATATTTTTTACATCTGTTATTCAGTCTAGGTTCATTCACAGGTGCTCATCAAACACTGATCCTTTGTTAAGGATATTGTAACTTATGAGTTAATATATCTAAAAAGGCTGTATGTCAAGATATCACTCACTTGGTTTGTAGTGTTGGTACTTGACACATGGTGTGCTACTTTTTAAACCAATAAACCAAAGAGTTACAACACAGATGTGTTTTCTGCTGATGTGTTTGAGAGGGAGTGGAAACATGCTGATGGACATGTTGATCTGTGTCTCCCTCTGCTGGCTGATAACAGGTAGATAACCACATGTGACAGAGATACATTCATGTTAAATGAGGTACTTTCTGAGGCCAGTTCACTTTCATTTAATGACTACAAAGAACATTTTTATGTGAATATCTGGATAAAAGTTGCTTTTTGTGTGATAAGTAATAATTTTATTGTGGCTATGAAGTGATCTAATGAGAGACTGAGTCAGTAACCTCTATAGACTTGAAGCTTGTAAACTTAAAGGAATAGTTTTGATTTTTTAAAGTGGTATTGTATGACATATCTAAAGACAGTGTTTTAGATACAGTAGATGGCGGTCAGCACGCCCCAGTTTCAGAGAAGCAGACTGGAGTCTGACAACGAAGCTGAGCCATGTACTGCTGTGGAGTGGTCAATGACTAAACATATTTCCTCCACCTAAAAAATGTCCAATCTAAAAACATCAATAACAGTTCAAGAGTGTGCTATATAGAGAGTATTTTCATTGATTCTCCTTTCTGTCAGACAGCCTGTTTCAACAGGGAAAAGACTAACAGCTTTAGTTACCCCTCTATGCTCTGGATATCCAGACTCTGTTGCTATGCTCCTCAGGTGCAGTCAGACTGTTTCTGTCTACAGTTAAGAGCCTGTTTCAAAGCCTCACAAAACCAATAGGACTCACCAGTTTTGCATAGTTTTTGTGCAAGAAAGCTAAACCACAGACCACTATCTGGCTGTGACTTTTGTTAGTGATTTGCATCCAATCACCAATCTTATCAGCAAACCCTGAAATAAACCCAGACCTTACTATTAAATTATTGTTCAAAATACACATGATGAAAAATGCATTCATAAATCAATCTGTGCATTTTTGCAGATTAAGACATTCTGTAGCTGCATACTGTCAAATATAGAATCATTATTTGACCATTAGACTGAGGAGAAAAAAATAAAATGTAAGACTGAATGAGTTACCAGCACATCAGGGGCTGTGAAGGCCAAAGTTGTTTTGTTTTTTGCCACCTATATGCATTATTTTACCTCATGAGAGGCGTTTGTGTGAAGTCAAATAATGCATGTGAGAGGTTTTATTGTGTATGTATAATGTAAGATAGTGTAAGTGAGGGCAGAAAGACTAATTTTGGCCTACATGACCCCTGGTGCCAGCAGATCAAAATAGACAGCTTACTCCTGCTATTACAACATGACTCCTACTCTTTCCTGAAATGCCTAATCTCTGTGGATTACGTGACCTCACTTGAGCCCTGAGGTAGAAGATAATAGGAGAGAGAAAGGAGAGGCAGGACGAGAAAGAGGGAGACGCATGGGGACGGAGAAAAATAAAGGAATATAGGGAAGCCATATCAGCAATTTGAAGGAAAAGAAACCTTTCTCTGTAAGTCCATTTCTAACATCCACTTCGGACCATACCTGGAGTTACTGTGTGTTTTTTAATACGCACAGGAACTCTGTAGAGGACAACCAAGAAGAGAGAGAACGCTGGAGAAGATCGAGGACTGTCTTACACTCGAGTCTCCGAAGAAGACCACAAAGCTTGTGATAAATTTGACTTTGGAGTCCATGGTAAGACCTTTTCACATCCTGTTTGACCATCATTGAGCTACTGATTAGAAAAATAATGTGTGGATACAAATATGTCTGAGAGAGAAAATAAGAGTTGAATTTTAAAAAAGAAAGTGATGAAAAGATAAGGATAAAATAGGAATTCGGAGAAGAGCAGCAGTGGCCGCTGCAGAGTGAGCTAAGCTGTGATAAGCCTCGTTAAGCTACTTTCACTCTCCACAGATCAAATGTTCTGTTTAAAACCTGTTGATCTGTGCTGGACTTGTGACGGCAAGCTATTGATTCACTTCATCAGACTTTTTTTTGGTAGGATGGGTGTAGTTTATTGCCAATTCAGACAAAAACTATAAAGAACTGAGTCCTTAAAGCTCAAAAAACTTTCGATTGGACCAGAAAACCTGTTTTCAAGCATCAGACTGCTTGAGCAAATTGGCTTGATTTCTTTCAAAATCATGATAAGAATGCCATGAGCAACTTGACAAGAAATGGCTGAAAAGTTAGCAATTTTTTATTTTTATTTTCTTAAAGTTACCACAGAGTTGTCGAAAGTAAGCAACAAAAATTTGGAAAAAAATGAATGTGTGTGTATTTTTTTCTGCAGCATAATTTCATTTTGTAATAAGAATTAAAAGTGAAGTTTTCTGGACATTTCACCTTATTTTTATGATAATATCTAATAATCCTCCAGCTAATCTTAAGGTTATTTTCTTGTCATCTCCTAACTTTTTTTTTTTTAAACTTGTGGACCATTGCAAAGTTGCTCATTGCCTTTTCCCATGTTTTGAAAAGAAATCACACCAATTTTCCCAGGTTTAAAGGGTTGCTTGTAAAAGGTATCTGAACGCAGGGTTAAATGCCCTTGAGTCAACAACACTGTATTACGCCCAGCTTTTGTTTTGACCTCTGACCTCCATCCTTTTCCAGAACATGTCTGCGACCCAGTGTGAATCAGTAGCAGTGAGCGTAGAGTCTCTCCTCAATGACGCCAAGAGGATGCAGATGCAGTGCCGTGAACGCAGCGAGCAGCTCTCCATGGCCGCCACGCAGCTGAGGGTGGAGTCGGCCGCCCTGAGGGAGCAGTGTGAGTCCACCCAGCTCGACATGGCACGAATCCGCCGGCAGCTGGATGAGCTCATGGATACCAAACACGCCTTCGAAGCCAGAGAGAGACAGGCACGTAAACTCAGCAAGCATCTGTGAGGATGAGAGAAAGAGAGGGATAGAGATGGTGAGGTTAAGTTTGATAGATCACAGTATGTAGTTTAGAACAAAGAAAGAAAAGAAAAACAAAACTGTCAGAGACTGAGCAAATGAGCAAAAAGCCAGAGAAACAGAAGGAAAAAGAAGCACTTTATTACTACTGACAGCTCTTACTCGTTCTCCCCGACTGTTGCTGCTATGTAAAACAGATACAAATGTGAATGCGCACAAGAATTTCATCCCTCTCCTCTTTCCCTCTTTTCATGTCTAATAAACTCTGTGCAAGTACATTCTTGTCTCTGGCTAATTTCAAGTGTATATTCTCCTTATTTAGCTTCATGTATCTCTATCATTGTGCATGTGAGGTAAGTGGCTCAAAGTGGATAAAGAGCAATTGATATCTGTTGTGGAATTACAAAGTGAAGTCTTAACAGGCTTGAAAATGAAAAATATTTAACCCCACATTAAACCTGATGTCGCTGAACGCCTCACAGGGCTCTTTTTTGTTTTTAGTAAACAAATGTTTTTGAAATGCATAATGATTTTAAGAAACCCTTTTACTACATCAAAGCATAGTTTGCAATATTATATTGATAAATTTAAAGTATGCATATCACAACAATGAACTTGCATTAATTACACCCATACTATATATATATATATATATATATATATATATAACTGAAGTGTGTGTTTGTGATAGACTTGTTATTTCTTTAAATCAGAATTGAGTATAATTATTACATAAGTATTAAAAATATACTTTTAACTTTTTTAAAATGCAAGAGAATGTATCTTAAATTCACTTCAAGCAACCACATTAAGAATATAAATATATTATAAATGTACTATAAACATGCTATGTGCATTTATATTTTGCACGCTTGTAATATGACGCACATTTGTACATTTCTCATATTTCTTATACACGTATTGTGGCTATTTTATAAATTTCTATTCCTCATGCAGAAAATCTCTTATATTTTTTATTTTCATATATGTTACTCATATTATATATTTATATATTATAATGTGTTTTATTTTGTAGCATAATTTGCTTTTTTTCCCCCTTGCATTCATGTTATTCTATTTCTGTTTTCTTATGTCTCTTTGTCCTTACAATAAAAGAGCAACTGTATTCTTAATCTGAATTTAAAAGAATTAAAAATGTATTTAATTCAGTTAACAGCAATTCTTTTTGAATTGTGAAAATAGCTACAGCTCCACTCCAGTCCAGAAAGGGGCGATAATCTAATATACAGCAACAAAAACGAGAGGAAGAAGAAGAAGATGAAGAAGAGGAAGACTACTTAGCTGCACAAAACCAAAAAACAATGTACAAAACGAGATAAATTCAGCCTTTTCGGTTGACAGGAGGAACATTTTTGGACTTCCACTTGAAGACAGACACCAAAAATACTGAGTCGCTGTTTGGTGAGTGCTGCCTGTCTGTCACCATCTTTTAACACCAACACCATAATACATAAACACAACACACGGACCGCGTTACCATCGCCCTGTCCTCGTTTTATTTTAATTTTACCGGAAGGCGATTTGGCGGCGAAGTGTGAACACTATCGTGAGTTCATGATAGCAGGAGAAAAAAACAACATCTCCTGAAACCGGAAATGACAATTAACTGCACATTCACATTGCACTTTTTGATTGTGAGATTTGTGATGCCAGTGCAGGCTGGTCCATGCTCGAGTCTTTGAATTCAAAAGTAAAACTGATGCACTTTTGCAGACATAGAAGATGCATTTTGTAATGAGCCCATGCCATTCCTTCACACATGCACACAGCAGTAAAAATGATCCGCCGACTTCATTCCAGATACTAAATAAATTTGACATTTTAATGAGGTAAGCTTTTTGCAGTCAATATATTGATGTATTATTGTGTTGATTTGACAGAGGAGCACTTACAATAATATCTCAAATTGTCAGATCTTAGCTGCAAGCTTTTGACACTTTAACACTACACTATTAATGTTGGATTTTAACCAGAAGTGATAAGGTAAATGATTGTACAAAGGCGCTAGTTATGTTACTGCTTGTGTTGTTACTGACTTAAGTAACCATTATTTAAGGCATCTTCCTCAATCCCTGTTTTTTTCTGCTCTCATTTCACAAACACGCATATTAGATTTATTTTTTTAACCTGTCCTGATCTGTTGGAAACTGTTCCTCTTTTCATCAGCGGTTTCTATGAAGTGGAATATTTCTCCTCTTTCTTTTTTTTTGGCTTTCTGTCCACAGGGAACGATCCTACTACCACCTCAGTAAAGACACAAAGGCCTGTTTATACAGTGCATAAGTCGTTCCTATGTGAGCCCTGTGAGCACAGCAGCTGAGGACACACCAGCATCTACACGAGAGAAACACAGGGGTGGGTATTAACATGTAACACACAAGTAAAAAAGTTGTTTTTTTTTCTATTTTTCAAAGAACAAGGACTTCTCGTGTTCTTTTTTATAAGAATGTAACTTCTTTACTCAATATTTTTGAGTCAGTAATCTATGTTTTAAGTCACTGCATTTCCATTTCTACCTTTGGTACGACTGATTTGCTATAACTGCAAGGACTGAGTGCAGGGGGAAAATGCACAAAGAGCTTTTGTACTCATCACTTGTTTTTTTTTTTTAATACCTTGCAATGCGAGGAAATCCAGTGGCAATCACGGTCCACATCTGGCCACACATTTCACACTAAAATCTAAAAAAGGAAACAGCTATATGATTAAGAGCTCGCTGTGCATCTAAAAAAAAACTTCTCAAAATCTCTTCTTTTAAATCTTCCAAAGCACACTGAAGGAAGTTGCACATACTGTAGGTGAAAATGTAGTTAGCTAGTTGTTGTTACCTACATTAATCTGTCATATGTGGACCCACTTTACTTCATTAGGAAAAAAATGCTGTTTTTTCGTTATTTTTCACTGGCCTGCACACCCTAAAAATATCAAAAGTAACCTGTACTTTGAGTAATTAATTAACTTTTACTTTTACTTGAGTAGGTTTGTAAAATGGTAAGTTTGACGTTTACTTGAGTTATTTTTCACGGGAGTAATTGTACTTTTACTTGAGTAAAGAAATTCAATACTTAAGCCACAACTAGAGAAACCCTACAACTGCAGCTACTGTAAGCAGAGCTTCAGCTCGCCATCTCAGCTGAAGATTCATTAGAAGAGAAACCACACCAGTGCAACCTGTGAGAGCAACGTGCGTCAGCGATGGCAGATTGTACAACAACAGCAGCAAACTCAATCTGAAGTAGAAGATGAATGGCTTTATTAACCCCTTAAGGGGAAATGGAAATTAAGAGAAACCTGTGCAGCCAGTGTGGGAAGTGTTTTTACAGAGCTGACAAGACCAACAGAAGTCACATCACTGGAGTCAAAGCTTCACTTTGCAGGCAGATTTAAAAACCTCAACAACAATAATATTAATAATAATAATAATTTTATTTATATAGCACCTTTAAAAACAGAGTTTGCAAAGTGCTTTGACAAACAAGGCAAAGCAAAAAGTAGAATTAAACAAGAGAGAAACAACCACAATCAAAAACAACAATAACAAGCCGTACCAATAACAGTAAATACAATTAAAAGATTATAAGATGTAAACACAGAAATAATAGCACTAATAGAATTAAACACGATCGAGACAGAATAAAAGAATAAATTGCAAGATACGTTAAAATAAAAACTAAAATAGATGAGTTAAAATAGACGACGCCACATAAAAGCAAGTCTATAAAAATGGGTTTTAAGAAGTGATTTATTCAGTATTCAGTATTCACGCTTATGACTCTGTTTTACTCTCTATTAACTCCTGAGGGAAATATCTAACCCTCAAGCTGCTAAATGTTCCACTATGTTCATGAGCTAGTTTCTAACTCGTCTACTGCACAGTGGGTTTATCCAGTGGTGTAATGTAACAAAGTAATAATACTTTGTTACAGTGGTGTACATGTAAAAAAGAAATAAACTTAATAATCCTCAGAATTCTGACTGCTTGCATTTACTTATACTTTTACTTTCAATACTTAAGTGCATTTAATATAATTCAATTACTTTTGATAGTTAAGCACCAGAAACTTCAGATCCTTCTTTAAGACTATTACTCAAGCAATACTGCAAAATGGGTGACTTTATCTTCTGCTGAAGTCGTTTTCTGGGTTTATCAGCTGTTGCGATCAGAAACAGCTGCCTGCTGTGGCTGAAAACAGTTGGTAAGAATGTGAATGAAAACTGTCCAAGGTACCCTGTGGACTGGAGTATTTGATAGGCCTTGAAGTAACAAATAACAGTTTCACTTATTGCTGTAACAAAGTCATTTTTTGTGTTCTTGAACTTTTTTGAGTATCTTTTAAAAATATGTAATTTTACTTTTACAGGGGTACTTTTTTTTAGTAAGTATTAGTATTGTACCTTGATACATTACAAATTGCATCAGAGTAAAAGCAAAAGTCAGGTCAGGTGAAAATCAGGTGGCACACTGATTGTATTTTTATTTTTAAAAAAAATCTATTTTACCTTTTTAACTTATGTTTTATCTATCTATTTTATTAACTTTCATTTGTGATTTTATTGCTGTTATTGCTCCTGTTGTTTTCAGTCGATTTCTTTGTATTAGGCTATTTATTATAACAATAATAATAACAATAATAATTATTATTATGCCATAAAATTAAGGATCGCATCATTATGGGATATGGCTAGCATTATTGCACTTTAAGACAGTTAAATTAAAGGTTGCATTTAATTAATCACTGATTTGATGCATCACCTGGACGAATTTGCATTTCTTAAGCCTTGTTTGTTCTAGTGCACTAGAATAGAGAGGGAATATGACCCGCCCCTTTCTCCCTCTGATTGGCTGGATTTCGTTGCTGTAGTTGTTTAGATTGGTTGGGTTAACGCACGAGGACGGGGACTAGTTAGGTTGAAGGTTGAGTCTGGCTAACATGCTAAATGCAAATGGTGAATCTTCCAGTGGTGACTTCTGCGCAGTGGGACAAAGAGGCCGAGTGGACTGGTTATATTTTCTGTGGTTTATAGTTTGTACTGAGAGTGAAGGAGCAGTTAGAGGAGGACTTCGCAGAGTACAAGACCCTAAGAATCAAGTTCAAACAGGTGAGCACCAAACTTACTCTCCAGATAAAGTTAGCATCGTCTTTCCTAATCTGTATGAATCTCTGTCTGTTGTGTCTACTTTGGTGATATTTTATTCTACTGTTCGTTCTGGTTATGTTAAGTTATTGCATTCATGTGGCTTAACAAAGCTTGTTACACCCGCCGTGGTGTCCATACATTGTTTTTATTTATTATCGGCCGTCTTTGTTTCACTGTCTATGTTTTGGCTCTTATATGCTGCCTTCATGTGCTCCTCGGAAATATCGGATTTGCCGGATATACTAGTTATGAGCACATGAAACTGCCTTTAAAGTCGTAATTACAAGTGGGGAATTGGGAAATTTCGATGATACCCGGGCAGCAGAAATGGCGGAAAGTATGGAAACAGTGTCAACAACTGACAGTAAAAGATATCTAGTTATTTTGTTCTTAGTTGCTATCATTTACTTTTAGTAGCTGCACGTTTTAGTATAGGCTATATGACGACTTGACAACGTCATAAATGCATAAACATGGCGGGCAAAAGTGAATGTTCAGTGGATGGTCAGTGGTGAGACACTATTTATACATTCAGGTATTAAATATACATTTTTGATCACATGTTAAAAGTAATATGGTATTATTGAAAGAGCTATCAACCTCTTGTTTAAACGCACTTAAAACTAAAATGCAACCCATCTTCTTTGCAGCCTCCATGTTGTTTCTGCTTTAGGACTGCAAAGCACACTAACACAGCAAAGTTGGAAAAACAACTTCCTAACTCAAGTTGTACTCACCGGCAGCAAACTACAGTCTATAGAATAGGAATTAACTGTTAGTTTTGGCATTGTGGCTCTGTGGTGTGATGTTGTTCCTCTAGTATACAATAACATTTAATTGGCAGTATTATTGTGTGGAAGAACATATTTAAATTTACAGGGGTGGATTGTTTCGGTGTGTGTACAAACATTTCTGATATTGATGGTGTTGTGCAGGGGGAATTTGGACGATTGACCTCAGTATTTGTAAAATTCTGGCTCTATGACCCTCTAGTTTACAGTCGCTTCTCTGTGCATTGTTCCTCCTTAAATGTTTAAAATAGATGGTTATAAAGATCAGTGGAAAATATTGGGACAAAAACTTCATCACTCATAGTAGCAGGTGGCACCTTATATGGTAGCCTTGTCCATCATTGTGTGAATGTGTGTGTGTGTGTGTGTGTGAATGGGTGAGTGTGACTGGTGGTGTAAAGAGCACTTTGAGCGGTCGGAAGAGCATACAAGTGCTACACAAGTGCAGTGCATTCAACCTCAAGACAGAGATTTTGTGTATTGTAGTAATACTAACACATCAGCTATTATAATAACAATTAAATAAAATAATATGGTTGTGGGTTGTTGTAGATTTAGTTTGTGTGAGCTGATGGGGCACAATTTCCAATACTTAACTCTAGGGTTTTTGCTTTTTATATGTGAATTTCTTCTAATTTCCATGTGTAATTTTTGTGTTTCTTGAAATAATACAGTTTTTCTAAATGTTACAGTACAACACTTCCATAATGACAACTTCTCAAAATCTCAATATTTCTTTCTTAAGTCAGTAGCCTTAATAATTATATTGTAAATAAAATGACATCAGAGAGTATATTTTGGGAAATGGTACACTAACCTTAACATACATTTTTGTCCTTTTCATAAAAATCACAATTTCTGTGTGTGCGTGTGTGTGTGCAGTCAAAAACTGGAGGAATAATTGATCGTATGAGCACGCAAAACCTTGTGTCACAAAAGATTAAAATTTTAATCACCATTATAAATCATTCTATAAATACATGGTTGTCATATCATTAAGAACTCATTTTAAATAGCAATAGATAACAAACAAGCAGTAGGATGGCTGGTTGGTGGGGGTCAGAGGCGTGGAAAAAAAACAAGATAATCTTCAGGGTCTCGATGAGACAAAACCGTCACTGTTAGTGGAAGTAGCTGGGAATGTGTGTGTGTGTGTGTGTGTGTGAGGGAGAGAAGTTTGGTTTCTTTGCCAGTGGTCTTCAATACGATCCTCCTTTTATCACCGCTCTAAAAGACAAAATGAGAATGGCTTTTAGAAAAAAAATCTACTAACAGTATGTTTATATGTAGGTAAATGCATGACAGCAACACTTACTTTCGACTTTCTTTTTTAGTGGTGACAGTGCTGCTTTTGCCTGAAAAGCACACAGAGAAAACACACAGTTAGCTGGTTTATTACTGTCAGTACCTGAAATGACACTGTAGTACAACAGCTGAGAAATGTTGGAGCTAAAATAGAAATGTAGCCACTCATTTTTTACCTTCTTGATAGCAGTCCAGTCTTCAAGGATGTCGATGTCTCTCAACATGTAGACAATGAAAGGCCCTGGGAGACAGAGTAAGCCGTATTAAAACCACCTATTGGTCTGTTAACTGCAAATTCTTAGCTTACAGTCACAGCCTGGCATTAGGAAAATAAACTGAAAGATGCTGTTTATGTAAGAATAAAAAGTAAAAGGAGAATAATTGGATAGGCAGGTGACAAATAATTAAGAAAAGGAAAAGTTTTACCTGAAACCAGAGCTACTTTCTTTTTTCTCTCCGAGCGACCCAGTAAGTTCTTTCTTTTACACTTCTTGCCCCTAATCTCATCGCTCCACTCTGAAATGAGAAAATATAGTTTTACACAACTGGTCTCACTGTTTAGATTATTTTATCTGACGAGGGTTGAGTAGTGTTCACATTTCAACAACACCCAACCAATACAGGTTAGAACCGATACCGAACAGCAATTTTTTTTCTGTGCTTAACTTTCTTTATCATAAGCAAATTTTTATTTTTGAACAAGCTGCAGGAGAGACATTGTAGACTTAGAAGCATTCTGCAGTAATAGGGGTTTAACAAGGCATCGATCTGGGTCGATATATTGATTGAATGATACAAAAATATCAATGATGAAAAGTGAAAACATTCATACATATAGTCATCTTTAGGATAAGCCTTTATTTTGAAATTCCCATGTTACGTCTCTGTCAACATGTCCATCCAAGCACCATGTCCAAGCGCACCTGCTTCCTAAACGTTCAAATAGTGTTGGCAGCCGAACGCCAAGCAGATAATGGTAAGCAGCCAAGAAAATGACTATGAGGATATTTACTGATATTATCTCACATCCCTCGTGTTCCCCATTAAAGTATGATATAAGTATGATATATATAAGTATAAAGCTGTCCAAAGAATCAATAAAATAAGGTATCATGATTTTTTTCACCCTGTGTAGTAACTTTGCATTACGGATGCAAACATAGTTCTAGTTTTCACTAACAAATTTGCAGATTTTTGTCTAAAAGTTAATCATGTAAAAGTACTTCCAATTTATTTTGCTCACCAAATCTAAAAGCCTAATAGTGATATTGACATTTCAGCTGTACCTGAGGTGAGGTCTATATTCTGTCTGTCCTCCTCCAGTCTTCTGATCTTTTCCAGCAGTTCAGACTTCATGGTATCAAACAGCATCATCCGCTCACTCTGCATCACACAAACAGTACAAACACAAATACACAGCTTTAGTTTCAGAGTAATTTTGCTCCATAGCAATATTTAATGTGTATGAGTGTCCCTATGCAGTGTGTGTGCTGTATGTGTGTGTGTGTATTACCTCCAGGTGCTGCCTTGCTCCTTGCTGCTCACACTCGTACTTGTGTTTGATCACCTGCAGACACAGCTCTCTGTACACTCCTGTAGACAGAGACAGAGAGAGGGTGTTAAAGACAGAGAGGGGGTATTTTTAGATTGATTTTTAATTACTTTTAAGTTTTCAGGGTAACTGCATGTAAGGCTTTTCAATGAACTTAATGAAGCTGGTTGTCACTTTACAATCAAAGCAAAGAAAAAACAAATTTCCAATCAAACACAGCTAAAGAAACTATAGAGAAGAAAACAAAAAGACATTGTTACAGGTTCCCTTACAGTGCCCTTATGTAGCATTTAAGATTCATCAAATCATGTTTTTATATTTTTTATGTTTATTTTATGTATATAGTCACATACTTTAGACCACAATCACCCTGCGGTCTGCAGATTACATGTATCATAGTGGGTTTTTTTGACTCTCTTCAACCTGTCAGAGAGATTAATGTCTGTTAAGCAGCCCCACCCAGTGGTCGGGTGCTGTATCATACTACTTTGACTTGAAACACATCTACGCCCTATAAAAATGCAAGATCCTATTTTGTCTGCTGGAAAAGATGTGACAACAATCATGTGTTTCAAATTGTACAACATGCCCTCTTATTTTTTTCAGATATGTTTGGGATGCATTTTTTTTGCAGGTAAATTTCAAATTCCTCAAAAAAAGTCACATTTTTATCTTTAAACTTAAACATAATGCGACTGTGGTCAAAATCCAAGCGTGTCATATTCCTTTTTCCTTGCGTTTTTACTTACCTGCCACTTGTGTTCGTATCTGCATGCTTTCCTGTAGTGCAATCAGTGGTTCTCTGTATTCTCCGGCCTTCCCTGTCAGCACCTCGTCCAGCTTCACTTTCACCTGGTTCTGCCGCTCCCGAAACAGCCTGCAGTCACACTCTGAAATCAGTCTTCCCTCCTTTTATTCTTCTTTCCTTCATACAACCAAGATTATTTCAAATCACATCAGAGGGACATGGTGTGAAGTTTCTCCTCTTTTAACTTACTTTTCTTTTAGCTCATGAAATTGTTTTTCCAGATCCAACATCTCATCTAGACATTCCCCTCTCCTCCGCTCACAGTCTTCATCATCCATCTCTTCACAAAGACACACAGAAACAGTAAAACATTGCATCATATTCAGTCAGGCAACCCTTAAGCAAAGCACTGGGATCTTACCCGAACTCTCCTCTTCCTCCTCCTCTTCCTCCTCCTCACTATCATCCAAGTCACTCTCCCTCTCTTCTGTGCTCTCCTCCATGGTCTCCTCTCCTCCTCCACCTCCACCTCCTCTTTCGTCCTCTCTCGATTTCTCCACCACTCCATTGGCCTCAGGGAGTTGGGACTCTCCTTCTGCCTCCATCTCCTCCTCTGGCTCCCTCACAGGGGGTTGGGCGGGCATGGCTGTCTCAGACACATGCAGACACACACAAACTATACCACAATGTGTCTGGATGAAGGTTTAAAAGTAAACCAAAAAACATCTGTCCTTCTCATGTTGAGCTATTTCATTAATGAGTAATTATCAATTAGTACGCGGGACTGCTTGTGTATTGATACTTGTTTTTTTCACTTTATTGTTCATTTTCTGAATAATGGCAAGTTCACTTGTTATGCAAACATATTTTTCAAGATTTGGGATTTTTTGACGCTGTCCAATATTTATATATAACAACTCATTTGGCCAGTTACTGATGCCAATATTGATATATAACACTTTTTCTCCACCAAATTTTAGTAATCATCAAGTCTCTTCTGTAGTGGAATAAACACCATATTTTGCATACCCTTATCATGATGACCCACCAGCAGATGAAGACATAAGATACATTGCTGTTTGGTGTATGTAATATTCATAGAGTTGATTTTTTGTACATGTTCACATTGTCAATTAAAAAAAATAGGCTAAACAAAAATATCAGTTTGTCATGTCAGCAGAAATCAGCGTGTTGGCTGATTCTGTTACTTTGTTTTAAAGCCAATATTGGCCGATACAGATGGTGTGCTGATATTAACGTGCATCCCTTGAATTTTCCACCAAAAATTGGTACTGTACTGGTAATATACTTGATGGGAAAATAACTACGTGAGCATGTATTTCTTTTTAATAAATCACAAATGCAATATTTGTTAAACAAAATACTGTATGTATCCAGTACTAAATATGCAGTAAGTGCCTAGTTTTAAAATTTCCATTTTAAGGTTCTACTTCTGCTGCACACAGAGTATATTAAATGACAGAGTAGCTTTCACTGACACTGTTGATTTCCTTGTGTTCATTTTGCTCAGTATGACTGATGTTGATGTATGACAACACTGCAGCCTGGTTGCAGTAATAGTACCTCTGCCTAAGTCACAACAGAGCACAGAAAGCAGACAAAATGATAAACATAGCACGATATTGGTAAAACAGACTTGTCAACGGTTTAGTTGTGAATTGTTAATTTTTGTGCAGACAGAAAATAATTTGAATTTAATAACAGTGGGAAGCCCGCGGGACATCGAGCTACCGTATGGCTTCCGTATCTCTGTCAAGCCAGCTAAATAAACATAGCACTCGACCGGAAATTACACGATTATGTTTGATGGAAAGCAAAAATGAAAAGCGAAAAATTTCACTTCTAACTGTGTTAGGAAATGTTTAAATTAAAAACAAAACAAAACAAACTGAACTAAAGTAATGTTTATTTCTTCCAAAATGTCGCTACTGCTATTTTTAGGGCTTTTATTTTGTTACTTACCGGATGACCCATTTTAATCTGCGTAGCTTGACCACTAGTAGCTTCCGTGAGGTCATGCAATAAACGTTATGAACTCGGCGGCGTATTAACACTAAAATAACGTCCTGAACTCAGTCTGAAGCCTGTCATACTGTCAGCCCCATTTCCTTACAACCCTCATTAAATTATCCGAAACTCGTTTTTCCATCTTCATGACAAATTTGCGGCAATTAAACCCCAGTGAAGTCAAGTGCAACACTAGCTAACAATTGAACCCACACAGCGAGGGAATGACTGCCTGCTCATCACATCACTGTCACACTGTTTAAGTTAATTTAATGGCAGATATTTCCACGTATAATTAGCAGTAAACAATATTATCAACGTTAAAATGTCATTATGTACGCTGGGGCATCTCCAGAGTAGCTTTCGCACCGACCCTGTCTTTCAACTGTACACGGATTAATAAGTAACGTTATCCGTCCATGCAGCAGGCGATGCTGTGTGTAAACAGATAACGTTTCCTTAACCGGACAACACAGTGACCAGAGGAGCCTGCTCACCTTCTCCCTCCGATCGGTTGTAGAAAGTTACAGTATCATTTGCTATATTTCCATTTTAAAAAGTACTTCCTCTTCACTTGAATCTTCAGTTCGACACTTTGCCGGACTCTACAGCCCGTAAATTCAGCCAATCAGCGCTAAGCCGTACCGATGGACTGACCAATAGGAGCGAGCATCCCTTGACGTCGCTTGTCCAATCAAAATACTAAAGCAGGTTTAGTGACCAATCATAATCAATTGTAGTGCTGTAAACTAACAGCATTAACCAATAGATTTAACCTTGTTAAAATGCCGCGCATCTTAATTTTTCCCCTCAATCATAATGTTGTATAATGCAATTGATAGTATCAGTTATTATTATCAAAACAATAAATTAACAGGAGTTTTCATTAAAGGTTTTGCAGAAAAATGCTGCTATTTTACAGATTTTCCTGAATAATCACAATAAAATAACTTCAATAAAGTGAGAAATAGTTAAATTCTGCAGCAGCAGAAACCAACAAAAAAAAGATTAAAAGTAAAGTAAAATTTTCTAATTCAAAAAAACAATACATTTACAGAAGGTTTTACTAAAGATTTTGCAGAGTACAAATATTTTTTTTAAAGTTATTTTGTAATTAAATGCATTTCTTCTTCTTCTTCTTCTTCTTCTTCTTCTTCTTCTTCTTCTTCTTCTTCTTCTTCTTCTTATTATTATTATTATTATTATTATTATTATTATTATTATTATTATTTTGATTTGAAGTGGTTCAACTGACCTTATATTTAGGGAATCGTGTATCTGCCTTCTACTGTAATTCAAAGCCTCTGTGATGTAAAAGACAGTTTCCTAATCATAATGCAGACAATATGCATAAGTGGAGATGTGTAATGAGTAAATCATTTGTTGTGGTAGATACATTTTAAGCCAAATATCAACTCAAAGTTCCAACTTTGTCCCTTAATGCCTCCAGAAAACGTATTTCTGTTTAACAGTATCATTAGCACAGTGTGATGCAGCCATTAGTCTTTCTTATGTGGACTTGCATTAAAAACAGAAGACTATTCAGAGACCCTCTCTTACTTCAGAGTACTGTATTCCTGCAGTGTTTATACAGCAAGTAACCACAAGGTGGCACCAAAGTAATGCCAAATGTGTGACGGGTCATGCAGATGATAATGGTGGAATTCATATCATTTGGACAATAGGCCTTTTTCATGGCAGACATTTTGGCATGTCATTGCAGGAAAAGTACAGGTGTAACTAATAACATTATGTTGGCATTTCATTTCCTCATATTATGGATGCTGGCCACTGATTTACAGGGTTACTTCGTGGAACAGAGCCACTATTACTGTTTTTATACATCGATGCTTCACCTGCTACGTCAAAATGTCTTCCATGAAAAGAATTTATAAAGAAGGTTTAATTAAAAAAAAATCTTTGCAAGTGAATCAATTGCACAGGAATGAATATTACTTTTAAAAGGAGTGCTTTGATGATCTAAATACAAGCTAATATACTGTGGTATAATCATTTTTAACGCTTTTGAGGTCATATTAAGCCAACAAATCCAATAAAACAGTAAGACAAACAATAAATCCGTTTTACATGTTTTTATTAAAGTTGCATAAAAGTGTAACAAAATTGGGCAAAAACAAGACCTGTTGTTGATATTGCTACATTTGTTTGTTGGTTTGATCTAATCATTGTCCAGAAAAACACCTCCGCTCCTTCAGTCCGCATGGTTTAGCTCTTGTATTTAGCCTCAATGATGATAATCAGTATATATATTTTTTTTGCAATTTTCCCCAACAGTAAAAAAACAGACTTCTCAATAACAGTCTAAGAAGGTATAATCCAAACCTGGATTTAGAAATGAAAATCCACTCGAATTCACCTACTGATTGAGCTTGCCTGGTACAATCCGATGTCTCCAAAAAAGAAAAAAAAAGAAGACCGTTCTTGATTTGGAAACCCCACCAGTAAAGGCAAAAGCAATCGCACCAAAGTGTATCTGAATGGATTTCTCGTTCAACTACATGTTAATCCAAGGCCCGGCATCAAGAAGTGTCATGATCACAATAAAAACAGAGCAGTATTCAAATGGTAAATGTAAAGAACATTGTTTTATCTAAACAAAATCACTGTATCAAGGCCTAAGTATTAAACACTCACTTCTAAAAAAAACCCAACAGAATCTCATTTTGTTTTTCAAAAAAGAAAAAAAAAAAGGAGCGACAGAAGTTTCTCCACGTGCCGCAGTTCTGCTCAGCAACACACGTTTGCGTTACCTTTTTAAAAATGAATGTCTCCCGTTTATTTGGTTTGTGTAACATAAATAATACCTAAGGCAACATCTGTTTTAAAAAAAGGGAGACGGAAGAAAGGATAGAAGGAGGGTGGACAAAAGGATGGAGGTGGGAGGAGGAGGAGGAGGACAGAGGGGATGCCAGGGAGAAATGACAGAGCAGCAAGATGAAAACAGGCCAGTGTGTGTGTGTTGGCACTGAGAGAGAAAGAGACAGACAGTGCAGGTCTGCTGTCACCGCAGGTGTTAGTGATTGGTCACAGGAATCACAGCAAATGCCTCTCCGATTGGCCGACGGGCTTCTGTCTCTGATCTGATTGGCTCAGGTTGAGAAACAGATGGCTTATTCTTGCAGATGATTGGCAGCTGCAGCGGGGGAACACACAGATCTTGTGACAGCTATGGACTTGTCTCTCTCTCTCGCTTTCTCTCTCAGCATTTGGAGTGTGTGTGTGTGTGTGCGCACATCTGTGGGAGAGGCAGCTGTGTTTACTAATGTGTTTCCGTTTTCTCCGCCCCAAGGGTGGCCTGTGTTTGTGAGGGAAAGAAAGACGGCTGAATGCATTTAGACAGCTTCAATGTAAAACGGTGGCCTCACTCCCTCTGGCACTCCCATTCAGACGTCTCATTGGTGGGTCTACTGACAGGCAGAGGACAGTGCAAAGTCTCACACAAACATGGAGACATTTTTCAGACTTTCAATGTGCGTGTGACTGCTCTGAACTGACATGTGCTCAACACAATGGACAAAATAATTTCGAAGATAAAAGGAGAAAAGGAGATACAGATAGGAAGGGAATGATACAAAAAAACAAAAACAAGGCAGCTTTGTTTTGGGTCCCCCTGTCGGACTGTCAGTGTGTGTGTGTCACAAAATGCATCCGGAGAAAAACAAACAAAACAGGAACCAGTCCTCTACTAATAATCAAGTTTGTCGTACAGAACAGCAGAATATACAGGCCAGAAAAACACTCCTACTATGAATGTTGCTGTACATTATGTAGCAACATGTAGCATTTAGCAGACATACACATATGTGCAGGCTGGACAGCAGAGGCTTTAAAGCGCCTCTCTTAGGACTGCACTATGCATTTGAGGAAAGAAAACTCTTTCCACCCCCCAAGATTTCTATTCAAGCACACCCAACCTAAAAGAGTCTACTCTATCCTCAAAAGCTTTTCGTCTAAAATTAGTTGGAGCGTCTGACAACCACAGCCAACCAGTGACTTTTTTTTAAAGGTTCAACCACTATTTCCAGGGATCAGATTTCCCTCTTTGTTGCTAAACATATACCACACATTATTCTTCGTGGTCAGAGGTTCTGATTTTCTTCCCGAAATGACATAGTGCAGATTTTTCAACAGATCCACACACACAAAAAAGACAGTCTTTAAATGCACCACTGTAGCAAATGCCTCTGATTAAAGGAGGGGTTATCTGAATAGAAGTACTGACCCCCCCCCCTAAAAGTTAACTAATTAAAAAGTCAAGTCAATGTCCCCCATGCCCTCGAACTGAACTAAAAGGTATCAAAAGAACCATGGTTGGATCATTTACAAGTTAAAACCCCTTAAAATAACAAAATAAGGAATCTCGTTGGTTGAGACATAAGCGATGATTAGGCCCTGCTTCAAGCTGATTGGCTGTTTCCTCCTTCCACTCTTTTCTTGGCTGTTGCAGACTCTCTCTCTCTCTCATGCCTCTTCCCACTCTCAGCCGCTCCGCTCTCAGTAATTATGGGACTCCGCTCCTCTTCTCTTCCTCCTCAGACAGATGGAGGGTGATATGAGGGAGGGTGGGAGGATGAAGAGCTGGGCGAGGAAGAGGAGTGAAGCCAAACAAAGGGTGAAGGAGGAGCAGGAGTGAAAAAGAGGAGGAAGGAGAGCGCCTGGATTGAGACCAATGAATCGCTTTTATTTACTCTCTCTTCTTCACTGATGGTTTTTTACGGAGAGGTCCCCAAAAATGACAAACAAAAGCGATTTATGTGGCTGAATCCAGACAGGCAAAGAAAGGGGTTTAGATAGAAGGGTGTGACCAAAATAGGAAAAAAAGGTTCAGTTAAAGTATTTCATGGAGATCAGCAATGGAAGACGTCAAAATAAAAAGATGGAAAGCACAGTAGGAAGACGACAGGTGAGGGCTGAGGTGAAAGGGAGGATGTGGGGGTGGAGGGATGGAGTAGGAGGGACGCCATCATTTCTTCTGAGGCGTGGACAGCTTCTGCATCCCTCGGATCTTGTCCAGCAGCTCTGAGATGAAGTCCTACGGGTAGACAGGAGGGACAAAAACACATGAGGGGGATTTAGAAAAGTGCATAAATACAGTGCATAATTAAAGGGTAGGGAGATGGACAAGTGGAAGGAAGATAAAAATCTTACCTCAGTAGGTTTAAAACAGTCAACCAGTAAGTCCTGCAAGACAGTAAAAGAGTCTGAATGCATATCTTGCCTCTAGCATCCTTTCATGCTTTGACACAAGCGTAAATTAGGGTCCTACCTTGACCCTGGCTCCCCGTTCAACATCACTAGGCATATCCAGCAGCTCATCCACATCAATCTCAAGCTCAGGAATGGCCTCCTCCTATAACAGCAATAGAAGAAGAGAGGAGAGCACATGAAGACACACAGCTCAAAGTGTACTTCTTATTTCATTAACATGTGCGTAGGTTCCAAATGGAGTACTTTTTACCTTCAGTGTTTATGGCAGTTGCCCTTTTAGTAGTACTGTTGCATGGAGTGTGCATACTAATTAGACATAGCAGTTTGTTACAATGTTGAGCCGTGAACTTCATCCCTCTTGCTTATATATCCATCTCAGTCTCTGGCGTAAGTATGCAAATTGGAACGCAACAAATTTTAACGTTATCTTGGAGATACAAAACACCATTTGCAGAGCTCGCCAGAGATAAAGATCAACTGGTATAGCTCTGCTGTTTTTACTTTGCAGTGTTTGCAGTAGTGTAGTGGTAGTCGATGAGGTGAAGGGACCACTAGTTAGATCAGAAGTGGATATACTCTCCCTTGGGTGTCCTCTTGGGTGTCCTGTAAACCACCAGGACAATGCCTCATATACCTGCATATATCCTCCACCTCACCAGTGAATGTATGTCATTTTAATTGCATAAATTGTCGATTTCAACATGCAGTATTTTGTTCACAATACTAATATGACATATACATCTCTCTGTCATAGTCAAGTCTTTGTTGTTAATAGTTTTCTTTATGATTATTTTTACAGCTTCTGTTAGCTGTTAATGTGCTGTCATCTGTCCGCGGCTCAGTCTATGTGATGGATCTTCCACTCCGCAGAGGATTGTGGGTAAGTAGCATGCTGGTTGTCATACCTCAAAATACAATATAACAAGTCATCCTGGCATATTTGGCATTCTGTATTGGGCCATACTGAATCTTTTTCTGGCATACTAAATAATATGGTAGTATGGGTAGAAATGATGGATAGAAATCCGCATCATTCTTTCTATTCTTAGTCTTTGTGTTTATGTTATGTGGTTGTCTGCGAATAGACCAGTGCAGTCATTTCTGTCTCTGTGTGATGTGGTACAGTGACTGATGAATGTCCATTTTTGAACACTAGAGGGCGATGTCCTTCTATTACTCCACATGTTGTAAAAGGTAGAGAAAAGAGAGGAGAGACAAAGAAGATATGGGCTGATTATTTCAAATAACACTTAAAGGATGCAGAACAGGAAAATAATATGTCTACTGAAATACAAAATTGGTTTTGCCTGTGTGCACACAGTTTGAGAAGATTCTTGCTCTGTATAAGGAAAACCAACTTAAGTTCTTTCCTTTTTCGTAACACACCAGTGTTAACAATACAGATCACAGCTTCACTCCGATGTTTAAAATCCTACAGAACATAAAGAAGTAGTGGGGTGTCAGTGTGATCAAGTACATAAGGCCTGCGGTGTCAAAAGTCTTGTTTTGTCTTGAAATGTCTTGTTTTGTCTGACAAGTCCAAACACTAAGTGGAAACAGACAAAGAAAACCAAAAAAATATTGACATCTGAGAAGCTTGAAACCTTGAATATATTAAATTGAAGTCAAATTTCAGAATCTAACAGAATGGTTTGGCATTTTGGGAAACACTAAGTCACTTTTTTGGTGTAAATCAGAAAAGACATATGAAAAGACTGATACCAGTCGATATATCCAGCTTAGCTTAGCATAGCTATAAACTGGAAGCAGGAGAAAACAGCTTGCCTTGCTCTGTCAAAAGTGTCAAAATAACAAGTTGTATTAGTCGCTTTTACACTCTCTTTTTTTATACTAATTAAAACAAAGGAGATATAACATTTAAATCACATTGTACAGTTACAGGCCAGCTCTTTCCACTTGTTTCCAGTCTTTATGCTAAACTAAGCTAACCAGCTGCTGGTTGAAGCTTTATATTTAGCAGACAGATATGAGGGTGGTATTGATCTTCTCCTCTAACTCTGGGCAAGACATCAAATAAGCGCATTTTCCAAAATGTCGAACTACTGCACGATGTCTACAGCAAGTATATTATTGAAAGCTTGCTAATCTGCTGACTGTCACGCTGTTGCCTAAAGTGAAAACGCGCTGCTGTAAATCTCAAAAGGGGGAAATCTGCTCCTTTGAATCATCACAGGGGTTTAGTATTGCACAGAAAGATAGAGAATAACTCCATTCAAAATTTGCTTGCATTTCACATTTTAACGGAAATAGCTGCAGTAAACGAAAATGCAAACTAGTGCACTTTTAATTTCAGCAAAGCAATTATCGCCTGATACTGATAAGCTGACCTCTTATATGAAGGTTAAGAGCACCCTTGCCTCTAGGCTTAGAGATATTTGGCTTATTAAATAAGAAAAAGTGAAACGTGAGTTCACCGCGAGTTCTTCTTTGTCTCTTTCCCTCCCTCTCTCGCCACACCTTCTCCCTTAGGCCAATCAGTTCCTTTTTTCTGATTAATCTGTTGCTCTGTATTAAGTGGCTTAATAGTCTCTCCCTTTCTTTTTGTCCATCTGTCTCACTCAAACACACTAGCTCAGTGTGTGCTATCAAAGCCGTTCACCACTGGCAACAGCACACACACACACACACACACACACACACACACACACACACACACACTCATACAAACACTCGTTTCCCCCTCTTTTGCAGCTCAATTGCTACCCTATATTCATGTCATTCTCCAGGAATCTTTTCCCCGCTTTCGTCCTCCCCCTCGGTGAGAGTTGCCCACACCAGCTGTCTCTGCACCTGCCCAACTGCCCCCTACTCCATCACAAACTCACACACACACACACACACACACACACACAGCCATGTACACTCACAGACAGACAGGCACAGCATGCTGTGTGTGCACATTTGTGTGACACATTAACCGAATGGTACTTTTTTTTTCTTTCCAAGAGGCAGGTCCTCAACATCACACACATCCTCTCTGTTACACACACCTCACTCACACACATGGATTAAAGAATTATAAAATGAGCATTAATAAGTCTGAGCTGGATGGAAAGTGTGTGTGTGTGTGTGTGTGTGTGTGTGTGTGTATATGTGTGTTCGCGCACACGTGTGTGTGTGTGTGTGTAAAAAGGGTGGGGTATGAGGATTTAATTCTGAGCAGGACAGCCTGTGTATGTGAGATAGAGACTGGAGGTGACAGACAGACTTACTGTCAGCAGACTTAAACACACACACACACACACACACACTCACACACACTCACACGGACACATAGACACACAGTTAGCAACGCAGACAAAAATTTGCAAAAATACTGACACACAAAGTAGGCTACTCGCAGAGTCCACTGTAAATCTCTCTCTCTCTCTCTCTCTCACACACACACAGACACACACACACACACACACACACACACACACACACACAGAGGCACATAATCCTGTATTCTTATAGAATTTCAAAATTAAAGCTCCGACAGACAGACACAAAGGTACGTACATGCTTAAACTGCAGACATACTGACGCTGTCTGTTATTAACGCTCACACACATACAAGCTGTGAAGTCTGACACAAAGACTGATCTGCACAACATGTGGGCTCCATGTGCTACCAAATGCAGTAAAGAAAGCTATGGCAGACAATGTGAGAAGGGCGTGAAGAAGACTGTAACTTCTGCTGTCATGTGGGGAAGATAAAAGAGAAATTCTAATATATTGTTTTAACTCTTAGGCTATTCGTTTCATGTATTAACAGAATTTATTTCTACTTTACATCACTATGGCATACTCATGAGGTAAATCTGCACTAATTGCCGTTCCTGAAAAGCGATACAGATTGGCTTCCATTTAATACAGCTTACTTGAAAATGATTTGAGAGACAGACTGTTAAAACTGCTAGGGGGGAAGGGAGCGCCAAGAGGAAGGAAGGTAAGAGGTTAAGGAGCACATCGAGAAGAGGGAGCAGCTGAGTAGAGCAAACCAAGAGGGAGAGAGGAGAGAGAGAGAGAGAGAGGGAGGGAGGGATTTTGAAAAAGGCCGGAAGACGAGCTTCAGAGAGGAGACACAAAGAAAGCAGGGAATCACGAGGGAGCATTTCCAAAACAATCTTCCAGACTGACTTACTGAACTAGTCTGGAGTCTGGAGGGGGTTTTTACTGTTGGCTACAGATGTGATCTGGACTAAAAAGTGCCTACAAGAAATTGGCACACACTACAGGGTTGTAAACAAAGCACTGCAGTGTGGAGCTGTTCAAAGAGGAAAATCTGATTTACCCTGACCTAGGAATCTTTTCAGTAAAACCACAAGACATCAGCAGTTTGGATGTTTGATATATTAACGACATCACTGTGCAATTTATGGTGATACATGTGCAAGTAATAGATACAGCTGGGGAGGAAACAAACATAGAGTAAGGTGTTACTCTACCAGCAGCTGTCAGTGTTTCATGGCATGTTGTCTTTAAGTTTCTGAAACAGTATCAGATGAAAAAACAGTCATAGCATGTATTATTATATTAATTTCCTCATTTAGTGTTTTGGCGATAATGCTTCACAATTTACTATAGTGTTCAGCTGTGGGGTGATGTAGGGCCTGTATCATGAAGGGAGATTGGTGGGTTAATTTATCTTTGAGCTGAACTCTGGTTTTCTGATGGCTCACTCTCAACTGAGGTTCATCACCATCATAACCTATGCTGCATGGCTACACAACTCTGGAGCAGGATAAATCTATAGAGTCAGATCAGGTTTCAGAAAAAATCTTTTTTTCTCCCTTTTAGTTTATCGCCCGTATGGTTTACGATGCACCCAAACTGCAAGCAAAAAAATATTTTCAGCATCATTTTTAGTTAAAGTTGAAATGCACATCACAAAACATAAGTCAGGCTGAACCACCAGATTCATCTGAGAAACAAACTGATTCCATAAACTGCCATATAGATCTTTTTACACCTTGCTCTGAAATGCAAGGTCTCCAGGCTGTATTTAGATATGATGAAAACTGATAACATTTACACCTGGTATAAATATGTTTATGCAGGGTCCAAACTGAGATATGATTGAGATCCAATCACTCTGTCCATCTCAAACAAGCTAACAATTGTAGCTATTCCCCTCCACTTGCTTGGTCATTGGTTCATAAATGTTTCTGTTGCAATATGATTTGCCAAATGCTGCTTGTATATTTTTGTTAGACCAATCTGAAAGCAGACATTTGATCTGGGTCTTGACTTCACTTACGAGTCTCTTGAATATCCATAAGTTTCCCTACTGCTTTCTTAATAGCTTAGCTTGCTAATCGGCTAATGGCTCCTCACCTCACTGGTTTGGAACAATCGTGCGCGGTTATATATTCCCACATCGGCACCTACATGGTGGTGTCCGTGGACTGAAAACACAATTGCATTTACACTTGTGTTCAATGTAGTCACACTGCATCACTGACCACATCTGAAGGTGGTTTTGCAGAACTCACAAATGAAAACATAGTTATAAACAATAAATTCAGTTTCTGCCAATAGATCCTTCTAAATACTGCATACTGTACCTTTAATTCACTGAGTTAGATGTAAAAAAAATATTGGCTATACATATTGTTTTTCTTCGCTGTCTCACTGCCGTTACTGCCAGCGGCTCTCACTTGTTCTTTGGAGGCAGACCAATAAATCAGCAAAATAAAATGACAAAAATCGCCCCGCCAAAAGATTAACCAGCGATGGACTCAGCCAGTTGCCAATAAAAGATATTCTTCACATTGCCCTACCCTAATATAGATCTATTTAACTGTGGTCTTTAAACTTAATTATAGGCTATTCTTCCTGACAAGCTTGTGAATATGATTCACATGCCACCACAAAGAGGCTGCGACAGCGAGAGAGCAACAGACAGACGCGCTGTCTGTCTGGAGGCTGCGTGCAGAACAGAGCGGAATCAGATGTGACAGTATGAGAGCGTATTTGTGTGTACACGCAGGTCATAGTACTACTCCTCTCACAGGGGGCTGTGTACAGCGGCTGCAGGCTTGGACAGATCAAACACCAGATACAGCGCCCTCACAGGAAAAACATAAGCTACACACATGCAAGTAGGTCAGCGCACTCGCATTGCAACAAAAAGGCTATCATGGCTACTGTAAATATCTCTGAAAGGGGAAGTGATGAGAGCAATGAAGTAAAGTCAGGGTTCCTCTGGGGAAATTTGGTCAGAAACAAAGTTAGAAACTTCATCATACATCAACAGCTTTTATTTAAGACTGGCTTGATTTCACAGTACTCTAACTGACTTCTGATCAGATTAAAACTTCTCACACTGCGGTAATTGTGAGACACACATAATGCAGTTACAGGCTACATGCAATGAAAGATGAAGTATGCAGATATAAAAAGAAAAAAAAAGAATAAAATCAGAGAAACAGCCACCAGATAAAAACAGATTGAGAGACGTAACTCTCAGCACATATACACATAGCTAATGAACAGACAATACAGTTTCATACTAGGTGTGATAAGGTGGATATAAGCCAATGCCTTTCAAATGTGGCATGTAAGTAGGTCACAGAGGCCACCTACAAGGATTGCACAGCATGTCTTCCAGTGATAACACACTACATAGCTGATTCCTGTGATAGGATCTGTGTAAACTGTGTGTGTAAGTATGTGTGAGAAACGAGCACTAGAGAGAGATGAGATGCAGAAGAACGTGATTTAATTGTAAAGGATTACAGAGGGGCTAACAAAAGCTAGATGATGGGTGATAAATAGCCACTTTTGCTTTCCTACTGCCACAGTAACAAACAAGGATAAAAATAGTCGGACCTCAGGATGGCCGCTTGCCCGTTTTGTGACAAAGACAAAGGCAATGTTTTGGCTAGGTACGGTGCGGGGATGAAGAGGGGGAAAAAGGAAGTTGGAGACAGAGGGAAGTGATGGCTGGAACAGTCAGGATGGAGGAAGGAGGACAAGGAAGGAGAAGGAAAAGTAGGCCGCGTGTCGCTGAACAATGTCACAACTCACTCCAATTTCCGTATGTCTGCTTGTTTTGACTGAATAAACTAGACACCTTTATTCGCCTAGGTTAAAAAAAAGGGTTTTTTAGGTTCACATCCTTATGTTTAGGTATCAAAAGTACATGGTTGTGTTTGGAAAAAAAACCCATCATGTTATACAAACTAGCATTCTATGTCATTATTTAAATAGCTCAGTTAACTTTTGGTTTCATCTAGGACATGTGTACAGCAGTATCCCAGGTGAAAGTCTGGAGTCTGATTATTTCAGAGTTTAAACTTTAATAGCTGGTGTTCCTCTGCTCCGTCTGTGCCCAGAGTATGCTCTGTGCTCCAAGAGTGTGGTGCTCTGAATAAGCAAACAGCCTTTAGTGTAGATTACAACAGTGTAGGTTTTGGTGCTATGTAATATTTTATACCTTCATACCTTGCTGAAATTTCAACAGGGGTATAGATGGTATAAGTATGGTGCGCTAACCCCCTCCCGCTATTTACTTTCAGCTGTCAGACTAGTAAATACATAATAGAACATACAACTGTAAACCTCGACTTTCTCTGATGGTGAATGCTGTGCACTACAATGAGTTAATATAAAGAGGAGTGCCTATATTTATGACAGTATTGAAAACCATGAATACCCTGGCACACTAGTATACCGTGATACCATGTAGCCGACTACGCCCACAATAGTGCTCCTAATGAACGGTCCAGCTCCAAAAATAGAAATATGTGGCAGCATATGCTAATATTGTGGCAGGCCGCCACAAATAAATAAATGCCTCGCAAACCCAGCTTTATACTCTGGCAGTTGCTTGAAGCTGCAAAAAAAATGCCAGTGCGTCTCATACCATCACTAAGGGGTGCCTCAGTGTACCGGTATCTGACACAGAGGGCCACTAACCAAGCCTTGATTTGTTGGGCGTGAGACTGAGATGGGTTTTACTGTAATGAGGTCAGACTATGCAGGAGTGTGTTTCTGCTGAGTTTTTATATGTGTTTGTACTTTAGAGTGGCTGAGTGAGCGGGTGAGTGAGTGGGTGAGTGAGTGAGCAAGTGAGTGTGTTTGTGTGTATGTGTTTGTTCCATTAAAACTATTACCCCATGCTGGTGGACTTGGCACAGTGACACAGGTTCAAAATGTGTGAACGCTGACACAAGTTGCACACACACACACACACACATGGCAGGAAATGTGAGCACAGGCATAGCTGAGATTGTTCGGCTGTTAGAGTGTGTTTCGGTTCTCACAGATGACAGAACATCGTGTCCACACAACAGTTTTACAGCTTCACATCACTAACACCTGAGCAATATGGGTGTTGGTATAAGTTTGGATCAATTACTTAAGAACTAAGAGTAAAATATCTGTAACTAAAGCATCTATTTACATTTTCTGCCCCAAAAAGGATGTTAAACATCTTTAATAAGCTGGATTGTGCCTTAATTATCCTTGTGTAATGGTCCAAATCAAAAGGCCTGAGCTATATATCATTCAGTGCTATGTCGATAACGCTCGGCTATTGTAATTAGTTGTGAATTTGGAAAAAAGGATTATTGGTGCATCACGGACAGAGAGTCACCTGCTGAGGTGAGCTCAAGAACAGACAAAGGCGAGGGTGGGAGAAATAAGAGAAGAGGCGAGAACAGAGGTGGGAAAACAGAAGCGTGGCTGAAGGCCAGAAAAAAAAAAAAAAAAAACAGTTCAAAGAACAGAACATTTTGATAAAATATATAGATGCTGCCAAGGTCTGACAATCTCCAGGTATGAGATGAACAAAAGAGGAGACATAGTAACAGCTGACAATAATTTCTAAATAATCAGACACTAATATGCCAAGTATGGTCTTGTTTGACCCTCATGAAAACATATATTCCTGCATTGCTCAAGTTTAAGATAGTGGTGGCTCAAGGATGAGACATGCTTCTGCAAAGATTCACATAATCATATTTGACTAAGGGTGCAGAGAAGGAGTTTATAGCCCTGAGACTCACAGATGAGCCGATAAGCACACCTTTGAATTCACATCATCGTATGCATGCACAGGCCTGCTTCTTAAATAAACACAGATTGATTGAGCCAGAAAGGATTTGCAATAATGTTAGAGTTGAGCAAACATCCAGAACTCAAAATATTATTCCTAAAAAATGTTGTATTGGAAAAGTCCCCCATTACGGCTTGTTGAGAAATTAAGGGTATGCTAGCACATGATGCTCAAATATGTGCAGGCAATGAACATGAACATCCATTTTCTTGTCATAATAACAAACTAGAATTCTTTTAATTCTTGACTGTAAGTAAAAGTTTGTGCCAAATTTGATGTAATTCCCTAAGGCCTTCTTAGAAAATTGTGTTACTGACAATAAGATGGACCTTTGACCATCAAATTCTTCTCAATTTATCCTTTACGTAAACTGGATGTTCGTGCTAAATTTGAAGAAACTCCCTCAAGGTGTTCTTTTGATACTGTGTTCAAAAGAATGAGATGGAGGCAAGGTCAGGGGGACTTTGACCCTTGAAGACCAAATTCAAATCAGTTCATCCTTGAGTTCAAGTGAATGTTTGTGCCAAATTTGAATTTGAAAAACAAATCCCTCAGTGTCTTCTTGCAATATTGCATTAATGAAAAGGTCAAAGTGACTTTGCCATTTCCTACCAAGTGGACGTTTGTGTCAAATTTGAAGAATTCCCTCAGAGTGTTTTTGAGATATCGTAGTCAAGAGAATGGAACGGATGTACAGACGTACAGATGAAAGCACGGACAAGCCAAAAACATCATGCCTCCAGCCACAGTCAATATACACATTTTATGCACAGATGCATCCAGTTTTTGAAGTTGAAAGCTGAAAAGTTGCCTGCAAGCCATCTCGAGGTGGTAATTTATGAAACCCTTGTGACTGTTAATCAGATGACAGTTGACCATATTACAAGATCACAGGCACAATCAGAGGATGATAGAAGTAGTGGAAAAATACTGGGCTTGAACCTGCTTCCTGTCATGCTCCCCCCTCTGTCTCTTTATCTTAATGTCTCCTTTGATGCCCTTCCTGTCGGGTGGCATTACCACTCTGCGCTGCTCTCCTATAAATCACTCTTGGATCGCCTGTTAAAGGGCAACTCATAGTGTTTGGATCACCTCACTGCTGGCACTTATGAGAGAACGAGAATATAAGAGTGAGGCAGTCACAGAGGGGTCAACAAGGGTATAAGGATTAGTGATGCATTGTGTCAGTCATCGCCTGCTGCTTTCCATCTTCTTATCTCCCTCACACAATTGCTTATCAGAGATCTGCAGCTCTTTCAATAACAGACATTGTTGGTTTCCCTCTTACACTTCTTTTCCTTCCTCCCAGAACCACTTCACGAACCCCAAGAAAATAACATATATAAGTTTCTGCTCTGCAAAGAAGGGGTTAAACCACCAGAGCACCCTGCTACTTCCTGTCTGGGCACGTGACCTTGGGAGATAGCGGGGGGAGGGGAGTTAAGAGCGATATCTGTGGGAAGAGGCTGGCTGAGTGTGTGTGTGTGTGTGTGTGTGTGTGTGTCAGAGTTTACAGAATCACTTTAAGAGGGCAGAGTTGACAGTAAGTGTGTGTGTGTGCATGCAATTAATCTAAGTGGTGATTGGCTACTGTAATGAATATGTGGCCTCACAACCATAAACCACGATCCATAATCAATATAATGTACGTAATCCAGTCTGGGGTGTGCATGCAAAATTGTGTGTGTGTGTTTATGTTATTGTGCATCTTTTGTTTGTGTGTGTGTGTGTGTGTGTGTGTGTGTGTGTGACCGATCTTCATCTCTATTGCGCGTCTAATCAGCTCGATGTACTTCCTCCCAGGAAGAATATGATGTCCTGTTTTGAATCATGAAAAACAGAAGGAAAGAGCCGCAGGCAAAACAGTTCAGTTGGACTAACCTCTTTGTAGTCTGCTCAGAAAATATCACTTGTTTTATCAGTCATATTTTCTTTACATTGCCACACCTTGCAGTGCAGTAAGGGTCTAAATGTCTAAGATTATCAGAGTTTCTAAATGCAACTCTGTGGAAGTAGCTCCTTTATGTTTTTGTTCTATTTACCACCCCCTCTCAAAACAACATACACCCCCTTTTGCGCACATCCTACCACAGCTTTTATATGTTTGACTCTGCAGCCCTGTCAGCCTTCCTGCTATCTCACTACTGATAAAACAGCTCTGTCATGTAAAGTAAAAGGAACCAGAGCCTCCCGAGTCTGGTGGTGGTGGTGTTGATGTGGGCATGCCATTGTGTCCCAGTGTGTGAGTTTGTGTGTGTGGGTTGCTTCAGACTTACTGCAGGAGAAAGCCAAACCAAACAGGCTCCAAGTACACAGAACGTATCTTCATACGATGCCAGGAAATATTCATCACTATAATTAGGCAAAAGCACAGTAGTTCTGGCAGTTCTGACACTGTAATTAGGTGACAATAGCATACATATATAGAGTCCAAAGACATACATAATATAGAGTCAAGGGATAGCTGAACCTAGAGCTTCTGATAGATTGGCCTAGTTGTACCAAAAAACGCACACACAGATACAAATATTGCGAAAAATCCGTTTGCAGAGTTAAAATGTAGACTGTCACCCAACCTTGGCCACCCCAAAAGCTGCCCAAAGTCATAGCTGCTGGCAGCACGGTTGAATGATTCTCACATCAGCTTGTTTGGCCTGACTGAACGGTTCAGTGATTTCTGTGTGTTGACTGGACATGTCTGTGCTGCAGCCTCTCCAGAGGGGGGAAAAACACTCTGGTTGGTCCCTCAGGGTCACAACCAGCCTCGGGAAGGCTTGTACTGGCAACCGTGAGGTGCTGCCAGAGCTGGATCTTTGCCGCTGGATCACGCTTACTAACTACTACACGAGGGTAACAGATTGTCACCACTGCAGCTCAGTTTCACTCTGTTTCTAGCTGTTCATCCAGCTGTGATGGAGAGGTTACAGCAAAAACATGCAAAATGTTGATAGTCAATCATTGCCCATTGGCTATTGTTTAATATGGTATAACAGCAGGGATTTAAGCTCATTCATTAAAGTTTCTTCCATTTTCCACTCTTAATCCTCACACTGGGGCCACATCACCATGCTTAGAATTGGTTGAAAGACAGGTGGCTACCATAGCTAGACAGGCAAAAACTACTTAAACTCAAACTTAGTTAAAAGTAAAAACTCAAGTGTAGACATCTCTGTACCACTGATGTGATCGACAGGTGATCTAAGGGACATGGGCGGATTACAGTGGGCCCCTAGGCACGGATATGCAAAGAGCCTCACTCCCTTTCCTACATAGGAGCAAGACACACAAAGTGTGGGGATGTTGCATCTCTTTGTGGTCATTATGCATCTATTTGTGATTTAGTGTCTCTTTTGGTTGTTTTCCATCTTTTTGTAGTTGTTAAGGTCTCTTTAAGGTAATGTTTAGTCTTGTAGAGGTAACTTTGTGACTCTTTGAGATTGTGTCTTATTTTGAATTTTGTGGGGGGGCAGGAGATGTACAGATGACCTCTAGCAGCTAACTTTTAACCTTGGCTTTCAATTTCCATAAAGCTTTTAATGATTTGCATAAAAAATGCAGCTTTTATCTGTCCATTTCTCTCTCACACACAAAGAATATTCATCTCTCTCTTCAGCCCACTCTTATTACAAAATGCCCCATCTGAAATATTTGATCCAGGAAGCATCTCAAGTGCCCATTTTCACCCTCCACCTCCACTCTCCATCTTCTCTCGAGTCTATCATTACTGCAGCACAGAAGATCTGAGGAGATCATGATGCACCACACAAATTCACACACAGACTGATATCGATGTGTGCGTGCATCTTGACAGCATTGGGGAAAAGTGGCCTGGGGTGCTCTAACAAATAGATTTTTCCTGTTCTTCCGTCAATTGCTAATTATCATGAGAGCAAACAAGTAAAAATAAAATAACTCGGGAACAAATAGATACAGAAAGAGAGTACGCAAGCATACACACACCTCCTGTACAAGCCAGAGGAGTCATTACTACAATTGGACTGAAAAATGAGATTACGTGCAGATTAAATTAAGAATGCATACAAACAAACAAGGATTACAACAGATTATCATTATGTCATTCCTGGCGAGTAGCACTAGCACAACCAGAGGGCTCAACATGTATTTGTTCATTTGGCATGTCGTTCGTTGAACAACTTATTCCTTTATTCTGGCAGTTTGAGGCAGGAGTGGAGTTTGGCAATCCTGCACTGTCATTCAGGTCCCATTGAAATATTTTTTCCATAAATTTTCATCCACTTTGCTACAGACATTTCCATATTTATTTGTGGAGCCCTTTAATTCACTCTGCCATTATTGAGATGTAATCCTTGCGGATTTCAAAAGGGATTAGAGAACGTTATAATTCTTTCATACAGATCAATCATCAACACAACCTCTGACTTCTTGATCACTGGCAGCACTCTGGGTACTTTAATAAGTGAACGCTTAAAGGATATTCCAGATTATCTCATGGAAACAAAAACAGTGGAACTAATAAGAAACTGCCTGTCCCAACATGATCATTCGTCCGTTTCAATAGCTGATTTGGCAAATCATTCACTCTTCTGAGAAACCCAACTGTGAGTTGATTAAAGTGATAATCTACCAAAAATCTTTTTCAACCTAAACCCCACCCCTGTAGGTTTGAGCAATAGCTGGAAAGGAAGTTTTAGCAAACATGTTTTTTGCCCAATTTAACAAGATAGAACAGAAACAAGTAGTGAATGATTAAACACTTGTGTCAATTTGTTAATTGAAAGCTCCTAATTCCAACATCATGAGAGTACATGTGAGTGAGAGATAGAAAGACCAGCTTCCTTCCTGATGAACCAGTAACTTGTAAGTCAGAGGCCCATATATGGTCAATAGTTCCTTCCTGCTCAGTGACTAAAAGCAAACTGCAGAGTTTGCTTTTAGTCACACAGTTAAAAGTTTAGTTTGGATTTTTGTGATGGGGTTGTATGAAGTACATATCCATAGTGAGTATATTACATACAGTAGATGTCACTTGGCCCATTTTGGAGAAGATGGCTGGAGTCTGACATGGAAGCTAAGCAATGTGCTGCTGTGGAGGGTCACCAACAAAATGTATTTTAGCCACCTGAGAGAACTCTATCAGTTGAAGTGTACGCTGTATTGAGATTAACAACAACTTAACACTAACAACTTTAATTCCCCATCTTTGCTTTCGACAAAGACACTCCACTCCACAGACAAAACCAGTAATTTGAGATCGCTGAATACGGGAGCTGCTGATCCACTGCTGCTTCCATCAGTGAGTTTGTTTGCTATTGTGTGACTCTGGTGAATCTGAGCTAATGCTTTTAAACGCCAAAGTCACACAATAACACTAACAGAATAACTCTTTGAGATAGTGGTAGACCAGCAGCTCCTGTTTTTAGCAATGTTAAATAACTGTTTTTCTCTGGCTTTGAGAGCAATGTAACAGCTTCATTTTCCCTTTGGAAAACACTGTCTGACATTACGGTAAAGCAGTGAAAATATTCTAAATATTGTGTACACTTAAACTGACAAATTGCGACTTTTTTTGTTGCTAAATTTATTTTTTGTTGCTGACCCCTCCACAGCAGTATATTGCTTAGCTCCCATGTTGGACTCCAATTTCCAAAACTGGGTGCATGTCAACTGACATCTACTGTGAGTACACTTTCACTTAAACTTTTACACTTAATCACTTTAAGTTCACACTTGCAACACACATACAGTATGTAAAAAAATAAACTGTATTGAATTTGAACAGTTTCATACTACCTAATTAGAATTTCTTGTATTATAATACATGACATAAATGACGAGTCACATTAATCCTCCACCTAATTCATCTCTTGTCTATCATCTCTATTACCAGTTTATCTGTCTATCTGCCTACCAGCTGTCTGTCCATCTGTCCACACATCGTTCATCCATCCATTTCTTCCCAAAGACATTTTAACCAGAGCACTTTTCACAATCACATAAGAATCCTGCCACATGACCTTTTCTACATTGCAGTACCATGAAAGCTTAAGTTAGGTGTTACACAGTGGTGACATCATGGAGGATGTATGAAGCCAACATGGCACCGGTGCACTAACCTGGCAAACTCTCCATCAGTGTCTGCTAACACAGTGCCACAGCTCTGAGCACAGTCTGTAAACCCATCTGACTGTACGTCTATTACTACATGCTGGAAGCTGCAATAATAAAATGTCATCACCAGTTTAAAATCATCCATCAACTTCTCGAAATATACAGTATTAACAGGGAAGACATTGTGCACAGCTCCTGTACTGTCTGTTATTGGCCTACAAAAAGAACAATAAACACATTATACACACACACAGCAATCAGAGACATCGAATAAAGCCTGTGCTTTTCTGCAGTTAACAAACAGCTCAACTGGCGTCTGCTCTAATGCACCTCCTGGGACTAAAATACACTCCTGAGTGGATCTGTGTTACCTCACTCAACCTGCAGGCAGTTGGCGTTTCTTACAAAGAGACTTGATGATGAGAACAACTCCATAACAAAGATTCATGCCAGCTGACGCCAACTCTGTTCGCAACTGTTAAATATTGGGACAACGGCTTTCTTGTTTTCATATAGTTTCAGCATGTTTCAACATTTCAACATTTCAACACGACAATAAAAAAATGCATCCCCAAAACCTCATATTCATCTCTCATTCAAGCACAATTAGGAACAACACCCTGGAGTGAAATACAATACCAACACTGACCTGTGTATTAAACTATATCACTATTACACCCATGCTGAATTTAAAAAGCCTCCTCAAGGGTGCTGAAGCTTTTTCAGAACACACATCAAAAGCATATGCACAGTTTTATAATGCGCTAATTAAAAAAGGACACTGACTAGCACTTTGAACCAGGAGGACTGCTGTTATACATTGTATCTTAATCAAAATAATGAGCAGGGAAGCAAAGGGGTACTTTAGTATATTACAGTCATTATGTTTATGGAAGTGAAGATCTTAAAAGCTTGAGTATTTACTGGATGCCCATTAAATGGGCACACATAATACACACAACTGTTTAGCAGGAAGAGGTGAATGAACAACTGGCTGTAGTGTCTGTAAACTGTCTCAAGACATTAAACAAGTTACCGCCTGCTTTTAGACTCGCTGCAAGCAGCCGAGTTTTGCAATCCAACTCCAAATGTGCCCCGCTTGACTTGTGATCATTAAGGTAAAATGGTTTTGTTTAAAGCCTTTTGCGCTTGGCTGACAGCCCAAGGCGTGTGACAGAGGATGGAATGACAAGCTCATCAGGCTTAGCTAGTACTGACACATGATACTGGATGGTTTTACATGGTGGAGAGGTGTTAGACAATCAGAACTGTATGTGCAGGCTACACTGGTTGACACATGACACAAGACGTGCCAAGCATTGTAACAAGCAACAAAGAGAGTGAGACAAACAGCAAAAGGATCATGGATGCATACACACACACAGACATACACACTATTTATTAGGGCTGTCCATCAACTGCATGGTTTTGAAGTTTTTGAAACTTCTGCTCATTAGTCAGCTTACTTCTTAAAGGTACTCTTTGGAGTTTTCTTGTAAACAAAGTTATAATTACATTCACCATTACTTACTAAAACACAGTGTATCCTTGAGGCCTAACACATGTTAAAGGTCCTATATTATGCAGATTTTCAGGTTTATACTTGTGTATTGGGTTTCTACTAGAACATGTTTACATGCTTTAATGTTCAAAAAACACATTGTTTTTCTCACACTGTCAGTCTGAATATAGCTGTAATGCTGAAATGCTCAATTTTAGCACCTGTCTCTTAAAGCCCCTCTCCTGAAAAAGCCCAGTCTGCTCTGATTAGTCAGTGTTTCTGGGTCTTTCACATCTGCACTCGCAGCATCTCTGCACCATCACTGCAGTCCGGGAATGATTCGGACGACACTGTAACGGCATTTTCTGCATTTATATAGTAAAGTTATGACATCACAACCTCACTTGAGTCCTGACGGCTCGTTTAAAGGCACAGTTTCTGTATGTGGACTGTGTGAATTTCGATATGAATTAAGTTTATGCTTAAAGATTATACTCTCACAGAATTTATACAGCACCATATATCTGCTTCATAATAATCATAATCATAATGGTGGTGGAAGGATATTATTGGAGCCTGCGGTGTTTACGTTCATGTTTGCTAGCAAGCAGTCTCTTTTCTTTCATGCATTTTACTGGCCCATTGGTGTGTTTCTCCCTCTAATTATGAAATGTCACCAAGAATTTATATCAAAGCCCATATTTTCTAGCACGTGTGTCCTGGTGCATGTGCACAAGATACAAGCAAAACATCACCTGCTCTTCATTCAACACTGCTCCATAGCACTACGAGTGACAAAAACAAAGGGTACCTTTAAGTAATGCATAAACCCAAAGATGTTCACAATATGTACCGGGCCACTAGATTATTGTTTCCAGCAATGCATGTTTGCATATTAGAGTTATTATGAGAGATAGGTGATTAACATGATCTGATGCATACTTTTAAGCAAATAACTTGGTAAAAGGATACACTCTAGGAAATGACCCACAAGGGAAGATTTTGATATCCTTCCTGTCAGCTAAAATGAAAAATTGGCAAACAAACCTATTCCCAAAAATGAATTCTTTTATCTGTTATCTTGACATTGAGCAAACCTTAACCTCAAACCTGACTCCCCTGTTTGAAACAGCCACTTTTAAAAGTGATTTACAGCTGCAATTTTGTCTCCTGATATTTAAGAAACGATTAACCGTATTTAACACAAGTGCACTTAACCAAGACAGACATGTGAGTGTGTTTTTGTGTGAATCAACAGGTGTGTGCATTTATTCTACATGTTTTTTGGGGGGAAAGTGACATGTTAATATTGTCCATTTTCCTCTGTACACTGTGTTTATCTGTCACACACTTCCTATGACAACATGCATAAACATTCCCCTTTATGACTCACATCCCTCATTCTCTCTCTCTCTCTACATCCCTGTCTTTCTTCATCCATGCCTTCTCTCGCCTGGCATCCTCTACTTCCTTCCGATCTTACTCACACATTACCCAAAACACGTGCTTAGCCTCGCTCGCTCACAACATTCTTGTCCGCCTCTCTTCTCTCTCTCTCTTGCTTGGTTGATTTATTCATTCTGTGTCTTAAAAAAACACTCACATGGTCCGTCAGTGGGTCAGGCTATAGTAGGTGCTGACTCACCCCTAATCAAACAGGAAAGGACTATTCAACATGTAAACCACATGTAAGCTATTAACATGGTGTGTTTATGTCTGTGTGTGAGTGTGTGTCTGTGTGCTGGTGTTGGTAGGGAAGGGGGGGTGTTTACAAAGACACACTGGAGTCTTTCACTCCCGCTGTGTAACAACCACTCTTTGTAGTCACCCTCTTACGCACACTGAGTGAAACAGGGTAATGCTGATTGGTATTCCGACCTTTAAGTGTAAGGTTTAAGCAAATGTTGCACACTTTATGTGTGTGTTTTGGTGCATTTGTCTACCAGAATGATTTGCACAGACATGCAACATCATGAATACATGTTGCATTATTGCCTGGCTTGTAAACATGACTTCTTCAACTTAACTTCAAGCGTCTCTTGTTTGAGACCACAACACAGTGAAAATGAGGCAACATAATTAAAAGAAATAACCCACTTACAAACTTTCTTTACTTCAGGGGAGCACGGGGTCGGTTGGGACAGGAGAACAGTTGGGACAGTGCATTTTTAGCAAGTTAGAAGGCAGCTATGTCATTCATTGACATCATATAGGCCTACATTTTAATCCCTAAGCATATTTTGAATGAGCTGAGTTATACTATTTAACTTTTTTGCAAAATTAAACAAACTCAAAATAATAACTAAAATTAAAAAAAAATTAAGACTACATAACACTATAGGGTGCATGTAGCCTATGGTAATGACACTGAGCTGATAGGTGCCACTAAAATGAAGACTCGAAAGACGAATTACTTATCTCAGTAATTTACGAAACCACTTTCCCATCTACCCCAGGGAAGCTGAATTTTAGGAATTAACAAAATTGTGCCATTTTACCTTTGGGTTGGGCTCTATACACTTGTTTATTCTTAAAAGACACCTGTATTTGTTCAGGAATTGAATTATTTATATTACTGTTAAAGTGGTCTATGAGTTGTGAAAGGTTATTTTGGGTTGAAAGAAAAATGTCCAAACCAACGCTGCTCTCCCCTACTCCTCATTAATAGAATTTTGTTCATTTATTTAGCTGTCAGAAGTCACTGTGTTGTTTTCAGTGCTGTTGTGGCCAAAAACAGGGACTTAAGGCACTATTACATTAAAGAAATAGCGGAGGACACATGTTACAAAAACACTCTCTCCCTTTCTGACATCCCTGCCTCCTCCTACTACTTTTTCCTTCTCTTCTTGCCATACCCAACTGTTTTTTTTCCCTCTCTTCCCCCGTTTATTGCATTCCAGCTCACCAATCCTGCCTCTGTTCTCACTCGTATTCCCATCTGTGTTTATGTGTGTGTGTGTGTGTGTGTGTGTGTGTGTGTGTGTGTGTGTGTGTGTGTGTTCGTCTGTGTGGCCACGTAGGGCCCTCGAGTTTGGGGATTGGACCGCCCCCTCGCCCCACTGTTAACTATATAGCTACTGGCCAGCTCCAGTGTACTATGAGCAGAAAACACAAAGGGAAACAAGAGAGAATAAGTCTTTACCGACACAAAAACATTTAACAGCACAGTTGCCATGGAAATGTTACCAAGGCCGGTGTGAAATTTGATCATTTTTACTAGAAGTGGAGTTTTGGACTTGGTGAGTGTAACCCCCACTCTCCTTTTCCCTAGAGTAAGCAGCTCAAACTCACTCAGCACATCATATACAAAGCCACTAATAGAACGGCGGCTCAATAACAACAAAGAAAGTGTACACTATTTAAAAAGGCATCTATTCCTAAAGAGACAGTGCCTGATTTTGTTGTGTGCGCAATAATACCATAAATCCTAACACTCCCTGCCAGGTCAGTGTTTATGTTTTCAATATAAACTGTGAAATAGGCTGGAGTTGTGGGATTTGGAGGCTCTTTTTCTTGTCTCATACCTCCACAGCCCTTTCAGATTAACTCAAGTAACCCCCTCATTAGGGGTGTTGTCATGGGGGGAAAAGTGGGACAGATTACCTAGGGCCCCAATGGGAGGGGGGCTCCTCAGGAAGCCTGGTTTTGTTAACATTCTTTTTATTTCTAAGTAATACGGACCATAACTAACTTAGAACTGGCCGAATAGATGAGTAGAAAGACTGAACTTTGTTTAAAACAATACTGAAAGTTCTCTAAAGTACTTCTCACCCCTTAAAGCCACCAAAGTGTTTAATCTGCCACGCACTGGAAATCATCCCCAAAACATAGCTGAGTAAATAACTGCTCATGCTTTCAGAGCATCAACTTACACTTATATCTTTCCCTAAGAAAGGGAAATCATGTCACAAAAAAAACAATTTGGTGCTACGCCCATACCGCTCACTAGCCCTTTTTACACAGAGGTGGCACTATAGGGCCCCCGTGAAGTCACTTCCTTATGCTTCCTTTGCATTTTTACCCAAAATGAAATGACGGTGGCATCATTCCACCCCTGTCTGATTTTAGACAGCATGCTGGCATCACGGAGGCAAAAGAGGCGTGACAGACATAACGTTTAGCACAACAGTGTCGGCCTCCAGTGTAACATATAACATACGCGTCAGTAGCCCTTTATAAACAATAACAATGGCATAACACGGCAATAACAATGATTTACATTTTTTTGTTATATGGCGATTGATCTCATCCTCTCCTCAGAGGGCGGGAGCTCCAGAATCTCATTGCTTTCCCAATATGCGGATAGTTACGGCTGCTGTTCTTTTTCTTTGAGTAAGCCACTAACTGCTACTAACTGCTTTTTAAATCTCCCGCAGTGGGTCGCTCATGTCCCTCCGGCTGTTCCTTTTACAAAGACCACGATGCGACGCTGGTACTACCTCCATTGTCGATTCAAAGGTGAGACAACTCTTTCCCCCCATTCTGTGATTGTACCTTCTATAAAGAGAGACGCATAACTGTGTGATATTCCCGGCTTGAATTGACAGTGTAAAATGGGCTTCTTTTTTCTCTAATGTACCCCAAAGTCCTATCAAATGAACTCGAGTAGTCCCTTCACTAACACCCTGGTTAGGAATCACTCCTCTATTGGGAACCCTTTCAAAACCGGGGAGTGTTTCTTCAACAAAGAACATGCCACATTAACATCAACTACAGGAATTCACTAAAGCCATGCTAATATAATAAATGAGTGGCTCCAATTATAATATTGAGTTAGAAAAATAAAATAAAAGCAGGGGCTTTTTGGAAATGATGATTTTACTTTGCTTTCTACAGAGCCGTTTTTTCCACTGCATGGTTAACCAACATAAACATTTAACCAAGCCTTGTTGCCATGGAGCCATATTAAGGCTCGGCTCCTCACTATTACCCGTAGCAACTCTGACTGATAGACTGACTAAGTGGCTGGATGCATATCTGACAAGCTGGCTGGCAGAAATGACTGGCTGACTGCTTGCAGCATGTTTAAAGGGATTATATGAATGGGGGAAAATAGCTCATTATGAATTCCCTGTTGAACAAACTCCATGTGGTTGTATTAATAGCAGAAATATGCATCCAGGGAAGGAGAGAAATAAAGAGACAAAGGAAAAAATGAGGGGTGAAAAATTAAAATGTGGATTATGGCATGAGTCAGAACGAAAAGACAGCAAGAAAGGAACGCATGTAAGAAGGTGAAAGACAAGGAGTAAAATCTCACCACATGCTCCATCTCTTTTGTCAGTGAACAGGGCTCTCCCAGCACCCACTCTGCTCTCTGACCGGCTAAAGCTGCCTCTCCAGTAACACTGTTCAGCAGCACGTGCTCCACATTTCCCCATCTAAATGAGCCCAATGTGTCTCCATCAGTGAACCGACTGTAAATTAACCTCTTTGTTGTCTAGCCAGAGATGAGATCGGGACAATGAAAAGAGGGGAAACCACTTTGAATGAGAGCAAAAAATAGGCATCATTATGTGTAAAGAATGAGAGATTTGTGTTAAAAAATGTGACATAAATCAACATCCTATTTGCACGAGTATAATCTGATATGCCCCTGATCTGACAAATCCTTATAGTCCAAGTCTCACTGGCACTGTGGCATCTATTTGGAAAGCTTTTTGGACTTTTTTTGACCCCATTTGTTTAAAAAAAAAAAAAAAAAGCTGACTATCAATAAAGCACCAGTGCATTAAAGCATGCATGGCTAAAACAGAGTGGATTAGTGAATAAGATGGATGTGACAAGGGTGAATGAATGAATCTACACTGAGAAAATCCTCTGCTATCACTCACCACTTTGATTGTCTTCTGCTGATTAAACAAGTCGTAACTACAGCACAGTACTGCAGAGATTCTCTCCTGAAAATACACTTTTTTGATTCTGCATGGTTTTTAATCCATAGCATATTAATCCATCGTTGGCAGACAATCAAGGCACATTGATTTTAAAATCCTCTCTAGGCCATTTAATCGCCTCTGTTGGCATGCAAGTCTCTGTAGTATCCCTGCTACTTTATTATGATCCGCATGTCACGGGATATCCCTGTAACTGCCTAAAGTCTCAATGAGAGCAGGATGCAAGCTGGTTCTCAATCTGGTTTTCACACCAGATGATAAGAGAGGTATCAGATTTCACCCTCGTGAAGTGCATTTACTCATGTTTAACAGTGGCTTTGAATAACATCCGGTTACGATTAGTTGCGCTTTGTCAGTAAATTGGAATTTGGACTTCCAGGTGTAAATGAGGAGTCTGTTGTTAATGGCCAATTCGTCTGCATAAAGACTACTCCATCTCTATAGCAACAGCTCCATCTCTTCATTTGTTGATAAGTAGAACAGAGAGTTTTTTTTCTTTTTAGTTTTGCTTCGTAACAACAAAAAAAAACTTTTTATCCTCTACATAGTGTGATGTTGCTTCTTGTGCTCTTGCCTTTTCGTCCCCTACCAGGAATTCTCCAAACCTGTTAAGTCGTTGTATTCCTCATGCTCGGAATAGAATGTGGGTCAATGCCAGCTCAGTAGAGTCGACATGAGCTTACCAACTACTGACGCCAGCAGCTACACCACAGCTGCCGCCAGGTTACATTAGGACTGCACGGCTCCCCTTTAGGTCACCATGACCAAGGCTTTAATGTGTGATAGTGCTGAGGGTTAGTTGATGGTTGTGCTCAGTCATACAGTCAGGGAGGTCATTATGAGGCCTCCGCTGACTAAACGCATGACTGGACCCCCCCACTTTGACTCATCTGTTTCACCTCACTTGCCTCCACCTCCCATTCCTGAAAATAGTACCTCCCCTACTTCCACCATCTACCTTTTGCTTTACTTAGGGACTGTGCTTCATTTATCAGCTCAGACGGGTGGCTGGGGTGTGACAAATATTTTATACAAATATTTTTCTATGAACCTTCCTGAGTGACTGGGGGAAAATGCATGGCCTTCCCTCTAACATAAATAACAATATTTTACAGTTTCTAGCTGATAAATAGTGTCATTTTGGAGATTTTTAAAGAAAACATGCCTTTAAAACCCACTTGCTGATTTGGGGGTTCTAAGGGTATTTAAAATCAATACAAAATACGACCATTTGAAGTTGAATGTCCCTCCCCTGAGCCAAATCAAAAACTCCCTCCCCAATAGGGCTGCAGCGATATACCAATTTTCAAGTATACCATGATATGAAAGTTGACAATTATTATACCATGCACATTTGCTTATCTACAATATTTTTTAAAAAATGCAACTAGATGGAGAATCTCACCTTTATTTACTTATTTTCAAAAAGGAGACTTTTATGCATTCTTCCATTAAAAAAAAGCAATTTCAAGGCTTTATTATAGAGATAAAACATTTGTTTAAGCAAAACGAAAGAAGAAAAAACAAAGTCTGCACATTAGACTATGCTCCCATGAATACTTAATATAATTACCACTGAGGTGACACTGAGCTACATGCTAAAACTAAATATTCTGTTTTCATTGTTTTAGGGGTTATTCTGATTGAAAATCATAGTTATGCAGTACTGTGATACGGTGAAACCGCAATATTTTCTGAGACGGTTGTCGTACTGTGAAAATCTTATACTTTTACCCTACTCCCAAGTCCTAAACTATCTGAAATATAAAAGTATCTGAAATGCCTCCCCTGTTTTGCACCACCCCCTCCCCTCTCATAAATGATGAACAGTCCCTTAAAAGTGTGTAGAGCAGACAAGAAAGAAGCAGTGTAAAATTGGACATTTTGACCTTACTTAAAAAAATATATATATAAAAAATAAAATCACCTTGAAAAAAGTGAGTAAACATAACCATCTTAAATTATATTTAGTAAGCATAACTTAACTAAGTTAAGTAAACAATACTTAAGACTAACAGCTAAATAAGCTTGATTTTTACAATGAGTGAGGGGGCATCAACATGAGTTTAAGTATAGATAAACCAAAAACCCAAGCACATAGAAAGTCATGTTTTTCTTGATTTTTATATTGAATTAATGAAAAATGATGCTGCTTACTCATCTTTCCACTCGAACACAAGCTCAACCATATATTTCATGATAAATAAGTATGATTTCCAGTCAGCCATTAATATTTGATTAAATGAATTCACAGGTGTGCTTTAAAAGAGCTTCAGCCAATCAGAAGAGAGAGAAGAGGCTGTATATTTTATGATAAGGCTATAAAGCTGCATCAGCCACATTTAGCCTACCTGTGGGTGGGTTTGGTTGGGGGGGGGGCTGAAGTTACACCACAAGGTCTTTTTCTTACTTAAAAACGTCTGACGTGAATTGTCTTGTAATGGTCACACTCTTTCCTAATACACCGTCTTTATTACCTCATCTACTTAGCCTACATATGGCCCGCATACTATGGGCTATAGAAGAAGCGAGGCTAGGCCAACAGCAGCGACAAAGGGCCTATAAATGTTTCTTTATCAACAGTTTGCTTCCAGTCTGGACAGACAGACAAGCCCCACAGCTGATAAACTGACTTATTAGGCTGTACTGTGGAGCCCTATTACTTAGCACAGCCGCCTGATCGATACGTTCGATCGGTTTCGAGGCCGGTTATTGTTAGGGTCTTTACCTCACAGTCGTAGAGGTCCGTTAGCTGGTCGATAATCCACTCCTCCAGGTTCAGTCTCTTCCTCAGCTCCTTACGGTCGTATTTGACGGTTACGCGTCCCTGCTTCCGAACGGGTGTCTCCGGTTCCTCCGTGGTGCCGGCCGGCGTCTGGAAATATACCCGGGGTTGAGGGCTCGTCTCCGGGCTCGTTACAGCAGCCATGGTCGCTCGGTTCGAGGAAGAAAAAATCGCCCCCGGAGATGTGGAAGTGTGAAAGGGGCGACGGAGAGGAGGCGAAGCGGTGTGTGGCTGTTCGCTTCTCCGCACTGAGAAAATCCCGGCTGATCAATGTGTGACTTCCCCCGAAGAAACAACGTTGGACCTGATGCTTTTGTTGTCCAAAAAAAATCGCTCAAAGGGACATTGGCAGTAATCGGCCGCTTCCACAAAACAAAAGAGGACCGACGGTTGCGGTGAAACGTAAAGTGTAACCGGCTTATTGGGCTATTTACAGCATGCAAACTCTGCTTATATAAAAAGAGAGGTGAGCGGTAGCGGAGCCGGCCTCAACTCTTCATTCAGTACAAAGAGAAATCACACGTCTTTCTCTCTGTCCCCACGAGAGGTGCGTGCGCGCTCTCTGACTGGACTCGAGCGAATCCGACGTAGAGCGACTGAGAGAAAAAAAGGAAAAAGCAAATGTTGATTTTACTCCAACTTTGAAAACCAGTTCCCCCCCGCTTGTCTTGTTTTCTTCTCATATACACATCCCATTATCTCCTTTAACTACCACACGTGACCCCCCTGGAGCCCACTGTCCTCATTTTTACGCAGTTACTTGGCACAGGAAGAATGTGCTCTATAGACAGTTTAATTTACCCCGCTTTAAAAATCAAACTTAAGGGGGGGCTGCACCCATTTTTAACATTCAAACATGTGATTCCAATGGTCTAAGAAAGTCCAAAAATGTTAGTAAACTATTAGTAAACATGTAGCCTACAACTCTCTGAAATCTACAAACTAAAGTGCTAAAACTAAAATGTGTGATGTCATAGTGCAGGGACCCATACATGTTTCAAGGATTTTAGAAAATGTCTTCTCATTTTTAGGATTTTAGGGCATTTCTGGGATTTTAGGATATTCCTTGAATCTTAGGACATTTCAAGGGTATTAGAACACCATTTGGATTTAGGATGTTTCTAGGATTTCTAGAGTTTTAGGACATTTCTCATATTTATGCCGTTTTTTTTTAATCTTAGGACGTTTTGAGGATTTAAGGACATTTCATTCATTTAGGATGTTTCTATGGTTGTTGGATATTACTGAGTTTTAACATTTCTAGGAGTTTAGGGTGTTTCTAGGATTTCAGGACATTTCTAGGATTTTACGATGTTTCTAGGATTTTAGGACATTTCTAGGATTTTGCAATGTTTCTAGGATTTTAGGACATTAGGGGCTTAACTAGGGCCGCTGTCGAGGGTGCAGGGGATCTTCCACTGGCACTTTTTAAAAAAAGAAATAAACAAGCTCTATTTCGATACTTTTTTATGCACTCTGGCATCTTGTGTTTATTAAAAGTACAAAAACAATTCCCTGTGTGAATCATTTTATTTCTATTGTGAATTAGAAAACAGTTGGGGGGCCTCCTGGCACCTCATTTGGGGCCAGATTTGCTCCACAGGTCATAAGCGGAGCATCACTGTCATAGGGCATAACGTCTGGAGCTGCTCCAATGACAGGGAACGATGTTTAAGATGACAGAGAGAGCAGCCAGGACATTGTTATGTCTGTGGGTACATTCTGTTTCAGAACTGAGCGCACTAATTCAAGCTCACATTTATTGGCGATGGCGCAGCTCCAGTCTTTATACTCGATGATTTTACAAGTTTGAGACTTCTTTCTCTGGTTTCTGGCTTTGAAAGAGAACAGCTTGTGTTCACAAGTATTGATTGAACTTTCCTAAGTCATAAAAATAAATTCCTAATTTAGGTGGTATTCCCCTTTAAAGTCATTATCCACAATGGCCTATTCAGCCTTATTCTATAGCCCAACCTTTAACAAATTTTGACTTTTTAAATGGCCTATTATTTGTCATTGTCTTCACCATTAGAGGCAAATCATTAGGCTATACAATGCATGGCTTGCAGTGCATTGTGCAACACTTTGTCCTTAGACAAATTGCCAGTTTGGCCTGGGGCCTGTACTTTCAACACTTGGTATCTGAATGCTCATTTGACTAGTTTTATAACAAATGTCTCCTCTGGAATGTGTGAAATGTATACAGACAAGATTTCACACCTCGATTTCACAGTTAAAGCCTATAAATGACAGTATACAAAAAAAGATTGTTGTATGTGTTCAGTGTTTGCTAAATGTATTTTTTTCTCCTCTAAGATTACCATAAATTAGAAGCAGCTGGATACTCACGTTTGCGTTCATTTTTGGAATTTAACTTTTACGCTTCATCTCTAAAAGCTTCATCAGAGATAAAAACCACTAGAGGTGTTCCATTTACAGGAAACCAGTCCCCATTTTTTCACAGTCTGTCCATTGTGTTGTCACAGCAGGGAACCCCGCACCCCGGCCAGGCTGGTTAATAACAAGAGTTTTAATAATAATAGGAGTGTGAAGTGAGGGGGGAGGTAAAAAGAAGGAGAGCGAATTCATAATGTCTGACTCTCTCCCTCCTTTGGAGAGTGTATGGGGGTGTTCACATCTGTCAACATGCTCATATTTGTGTGTGTGTGTGTGTGTGTGTGTCTGTGTGTGTGTGTATCGCACCGGCCCAAGCAGCCATTTCCGAGACAACCATGGCAACAAGACATAAAAACGTGAATTATTCAGTGAGCATGTCTGAAACTTACAGTTGAGTAAGCACAGACAGACCAACACACACTCATACACAAATGGTAACTGAAACAATCACGTGTGCATATAAAAATACTCACACACACACACACACACACACACACACACACACACACACACACACACACACACACACACACACATAGCCATTATGCCACTATGCAAAAACACATGGCACAACCCCAGTGGGACACCAGGTAAAACAATAAAATGCATATGCAGACTGTGCATCTGCAAGACCTGTCAGTGATATTCAGGTCTTTTCCACTTCATGTCAGACATACAGTGTGGAGAGGAAGTTAGTATAATGTTAGCATGCAACATGGAAACTCTGAAACTGTGGTGGCCTTGGGGGGAGTGAAATGCACAAAGCCAGTGTATAGGGTATGATGCATGAGAAAGCGTCATGTCATGAGCTCAAATAATCTCACTAAGAACCTCAAGCTTGCAACAGCCATAAAACTGAGCTTATTAGATTGTATAGTGGATATGTCTGAGGCTTAAGCTCTGTGGGAGACCTATACATGACACAGATCTGCTAACACTTATGTAACCATAGTCCTAAGCAGTCCATGGCTCCACAGTGACATGGTTTTCTCCTGCAAGAAGCCAGTCAGGATTTCCCCCATTTAACTCTTTGAAACCTTGAGCGACAACACTTTCCTTGTGCGTCTTTCAGACGCCTTTCAAGTATTTAAACCTTTGAACCCTGAGCAACTTGTGTGATTTGTTTTAAAAATATGGGGAAAAAGTCAATCAGCAACTTGATGTAAAATGTTCTACAAATTGCAAGAAATTAGTAGATTAAAAAAAATTATTTTTTTTTTAAAAAGCTGGGATAAAATGACTGGCGACAAAAGGAAAAAAGAATAGGGAAAAACTATATTTACAATTATCATAATTACGTGTTGTTCTGCTCGAATTATTATTTTTTAAAATTTTCTTTTACTTTTCTTATATATTTGTTTCTTTGTTAATCCTTTTTGTTAGCTCTGTTTTGAGTTTTTTTTTTAATTTCTGCTTCCCTTGGTCATTGCCTTCCTCCCCTGTTTTTGAAAGAAATCACCTTTCAAAGGGTAAACACTTTGGGTGTGCAAAAGCAAAACTTATAATCAGTAAAAGCAACAACATTGAAATCTGGTAAAAAACAAAAAAACAGAACAAAACTCTATTACAAGCGAAAACAAAAGTCACCAAAGTGAGGTATTGCAAAGACGTGTAAACTAAGAACAAAAGTGAAAGAACCAAATTTGTAGGTGTAGTCTCAGTCTTGACTTCCTCTTCTATAGTGTGCCTGTACAGCATTTTAACCTCAAGCAGCTGGTGCAACTTGACTGTGTAAACCAGACTTTCACTTACTATTTATCAATATATTCTACATGGACTACTGGAGCCTGGCCTGGCTCTCAAAGAAACAGACTTCTTTGTTCCCATAAAGCAGCCAGGAGAGGAAGTCATCCACCCACAGGGGGGAACTGTTGAGCACTTTCAGCCGAGTTGTCAGCTTTGAGAGACAACCTGGACGGTTTTTTCTCAGTACATTTGTATTCACCTTGCCCTTGAACATTTTTTCTATGAGTAAGAATACAACTTGTTTATCATTATAAACACATTATTTTTTCTCCTTAATTTTTCCACAAGGAGGTCAAGTCAGTTTTTTTTAGTCATTAATTGACATGATGGCTGAAACAAAGAAAAATACATACTCACATATAGCCAGTCAATTATTAGTTATTATTGTTGTTGGTATTATTACTTGTTCCAAACAATAAGAACTGATGAGCGAAATCGGCACATATAAACAACTTAAATGACAAACAATAATAATATAAAACAATCCAAATCCAAATCAGTCTCTCTCAATGGTACATCAGAGTTTCGCTTCAGCCTGTGTTTATTTGTAGTGTGTGACTGTATACACAATGATTTTACCTTGATTCACCTGTGCAAATACACCTAACACAGATTGTTGTGATTGACAGGTGTGCACATGCACAGGTAGGTTACACCCCCAGTGGTCTCACAGCAGAGGACAACTTACTGAAGCACAGCTAAAACTAGTTCATCCACATTCTTAGCTGTTACACAATCCAGCTGACCTGCACAGATAGGAGGGCAGTGCCACCATGCAGCCACTAGATGGCAGTACAGGATAATTTTGTAGCTTTTTTGAAAGGAGTCAAAATCTTGAGTTGGGTCCCCCATGTGGAGCATTATGAGGCTGCAGGGAAGAGATTGACAGCTGGAGTTCAGCTAATTTAGACAGAGTGGATGATGATGAATGAAACTATCGTGAAAGACTGTTTGGTTTTCGGTCATCACATCCGTCTGCATTGTCCATGAATGCCTCTTCTGGGGAAAACTGTAATCAGTAATTTGCACACATGCCCACACCGTGGCTCTTTCTCAACAATAATTGTGCAGTGCTGTGGAGGCAGATGGGTTCAGTCTCCAGCGAACTGTTAGCGACTTCAGGCCAAAATCTCTGCAGCGCTGTGGAGAGTAATCTGATCAAGTTTTATTGCCACTGTTGACTGAGTCAGGCCTTTCTTATTAAAGCTGGTGTGTATACTGTACATGCTTGTGTGTTTCTTTGCGTGCAAAGTGTGTGGGTGTGTGCGGAGAGGGGGCAGTGTGTGGCGAGAGAGTGAATATGCCTGTGTCCTCATACAATGTGTCTTTGTGAGTCCTTGGCTTTGCGTTGGAGAGAAAGATCTGGCTGTTACTAGAGAGAGGGAAAGAAAGGGAGAGAGAGAGAGAGAGAGAGAGGAGTGGCTGGGGGTCTTCCCTTTCTCTACAACATCTTTTCCATGCGTCTGTCCCTCAGTTTATTCCATTTTTAACCTCTGTTGTCCCCCTTTTGTCTCTTTTCATAACCCTCTTTATTAACAGGCCGACGCTTACCCCTTTCCTTTTTCCCTATAGTCTTCTCTTACTCTTTATTTTCAAAATTTGTACACCATTGTATGTGAAACAGATAACAGATAAGACGTAACATCTTGGCTTCCTTGTTAAAACGAACACAAAAACAATAAATACCTGAACATGATTTGGTCTCGCATTTGCTACAGATACGTTTCCCATGAAAAGAAACCGTCTCTGTCCCTCTCATTCCCCTCATCCCCCCTTAAATCATCCTCGTTTTTCCCCAAAATGATACTCCCTTATGCTCTGCTTGTCCTCTTTTGCTCTCTTTCCTCTCGCAGCATTACCCATTTCTTTTGTGGTCTTATGGAGAGGGCTTCTAAGGACACTGCAGCTGTTTCATGGCAACCTAGTCTGTAGTTGTCGGGACATGTCACTGAAAACCAAAAATGTAAACCTGCTGGCAGGGCTACAGGAAATGTCAGGGTGTCAGGTCATCAGGAGACATCATTTTGGAAACATGCATTTCAATACCAATTGAAAAGAATCACTGCCCGTTGTGGAAAAGTCATTGACTTTTGTGTGTAATGAAACTGTTACCGTGATCTTTCATGGATAAACTTACATCTAAGGCAACAACACGGCATTTTTTTCTCTGTGGCTATCAACATCACACTCTAATATGTGTTGATGTGTGACATTTCATTTACCATTACAGATGTTTCTCCATTATACCCTTCTGTCACTCCCTACATGTAGCTGAAATTATGTTTGACTCTGATATGTTAAAAAGTCAGACAAAAGTTTTTATTATGGGTCCTTGAAAAGTTATGGAAAATTTGGTCCAGAAAAATATGTGGGAACCCTCAATTAAGTGAAAACTTTGACCTGCTGTTTGCGCTAGAGGTAAACTCCTGGTGAAATAATGCAACAGATTCCTTTCCTATCGCTAGTAGAATAGAGCTGTGTACACGGCTCTGCAGAAGGTAAGTAAGCCGTTATGTTTTTTTACTTGTGTCTTATGTTTGACATCATTGATGCAACGTAAAATAGGTTACAATAGAAAGCAGCATGGAGGCCAGTGAAAATATTACAGTGGTTACTTCTTTATTTGAACTACTACTTCAGTCTCTATTTCAAACTCAGTGCCGACTAATTTTGTACAATATTATAGCGCTGCTTGGATGGAGGTGGACGGTATTTTATGGTGGCCCATCATTTCATGACATTATTTCAGATTTAACACGTCTGCCTGTGTGTCATATTTCTGTCACTGCTGATCGGAGCTGTTAGGAGATTGAGCTGATAAATACCTGTGATTACTATAAAGTCATTTGTGAAAGCCGATTGGAACCTTTCCCATTGAATATTAGTGGTTGTTGGTAGGTTCCAGTGGGAAAGAGGCTTGTGATTCATCCTCTAAGGACCATGAATGTCTGTGGGCTACCAAATTTCATAGCAATCCATCTGATAGTTGTGCACAAATCCTGTGGGAGATTCACTGTTTAACAATTCAGGAGCTAGACAGATTGGCATTGAGGTGATTGTGTGTGGCTGTGTTTCTTCGTATATATGAGCTGTGAGTGTTTGAGTCTGGGCTGTAACTGAGTCCACGTAGACTTGATTAATCTGATCTTACACACACACACACACACACACACACACACAACCTCTCAAATGACAACAAACAAATACAAGATGGACACATGAATATGCATCCTTTCAACAGCACGGGACACATGCATAAGCAGAGATATTATGTTTCTCTGGTGCATAATAAAATGCACACACACTCATACACACAAATGGATTTCTTTTTTGCCAGACGATGTTCCGTTGAATGCTGCAGTTGAAGTGCAAGCACCTGTGGTGTCAATAGACATCCTCCTCCCTCCATTCAACACTCTGTTCTCTCTCTCTTTTGACTGATACATTCTCTCTTTAGGTTTCTCTGTCCAAGATAAAAACACTCCCTCTCTCCTCCTCTGTGTTTTCCCTTATCTCCTGCTCTCTCCTTTCAACAGGTGTCTCTCTCCCATTGGTCAGAAGGACATGGTGTACATGATCGTCTGAATAAATATGGAATTAGGCAACAAGACACAAGACATGAGTAAATGTAGATGACTACTAGGCTTTGCGTGTGTGGATAGTATGAGGGGGGGAATTCAAGTTTTTGTCGGTCACTTTCCAGCTTTGTTCCAGACTGAAATATTAGGATCAAATTAACAAAGTCTACCTTGACTCAGTTACAGATTGAAACGCACACAGCTCATATATACAAACACACACGCGCACATGCACACACACACACACACACACACTCACCTCAGTGCCAGTCTCTCAAGCTGCTGAATTGTTAAACGATGTATCTTCCACTGGGTGCGTGTAACCCCTCATGGTCATGTAACACTTGCACCGGCACTTTCTAGATAAATTCATGGAATTTTGTCTTCATAATAGATTATTTCTGATTGATTCCTGTTCGTTTTCTTTGGATTTCCTCCTCCTCGCTATGGTTTTGGTTCAAGGAAAAACACACCATCAGGCAGTCAGCAGGCTGCAGCATAGCAGACATTCCTGCCGGGTGTAGTTAGGGAGTTGGAGAATGGCAACGGTTTCCAAAAAAGCTGTTGCTCTGTAGGTTTTTTTATGAGAAGTCCAAGTTGTAATGTTGCTTGGCAGCCGGATTTGGTAGGGATCGTAATTGTGCAGCCTCCTTTGCACTCATGCTTCTTAAAACATGATACGCTGCCTCTGATGAAGAGACAGAGGAAAGTTACCTGATGACTTACAGTGGCTTCAGTTACCTTATCTAATCCAAATCCTCTAAATTATTTCCTGTTTATATGATGCAGATTTAAAATCATCATTTATAAAAATCTTTAATTTCACAATCTGGCACAACCATGTTCAAAGTTACCTCTAAACTTAATACTGTCTATTTCCAAGAACTGCTACTGTGTTTGTAATAACATTTCTGGATACACAGGTAATCTGTCACTGTCAGCACTCGGGAAAACAGTTTAAAGCAATTAAAGAAAAAGGTAATTTGAAGAACTAAAACAGCCCTTTTTCAGTCTGCAGACTACAGTAAGTAGGAGTTACTCTAATGTTTCAATGCTATGTGAGTGGTTCCTGAGCTTTTTGGTTTGAGGCCCCTTAAAAAAAGTGTTTTACATTTTGGGAAATACATTTATTCACTTCCTTGCCAAGAGTTAGATGAGAAGATTGATGATGTTAGGTGGATTTTGTAACCTGGCGCTGCTGGCTCTCAACAAGAAAGCGAATAAACGGTGGTGAAATGTTACTCAGTAGAGAAGACTGGGGATGTTTGCAACACTGGACAGGTTGTATGATGTTTACTTACTAAATAATTCAGAACTATAATATTATTGTATAAATAAATTGATAATAAAACTGTACAGCAATGCACATTTGCAACATACTTTTTGAGACAGAGCAAAAGTTGAAAATGAAATTTGATGAAGTTTTGACACGTTGCAACCTTCCCTTTGTCATGTTGCTACTGTTCCCAAGGTTAGGGTCAGTTGTAACATCTGATTTATTCCATTCAAATAAATATTGTAAATGATATGTCTTGGTATGGAAGTGTAAAAATTAGTTTGCTGTAGTCCAAATAATCTCTGAGTTATTTAGAGAAATTCAAAAAGTGTTGCGTCCCCCGTCTTCCCTCCTGAATGTAAGTGCAAAGGACTTAAAATGACCACAAATAGACACAAAAAGACCACAGAGAGACACAATATGACTACAAAATGGGTAAAAACAACTACAAAGACACACAAAAAAACCCCAAAAATGCATAAGATTATGCAAAAACACATAAATTATCCCCAAAAAACTCAAATGACTATCTTGTTCTCAATAAATAGCCTATAATACATAAGTGCAGGCAGAGGAACTGAATTAAAACACACCCCTTTTACACAAACTCTTGACTCCCCCCTCCTGTCTCATTTCTCATTCACTCAGCACTATCTGACGCTGTCCTTCTCTCTCACTCACTCCTCTCAAAATCTTCGATTTTTTTCCAGAGAAAACATGCAGGGAGGAGAGGAGGAGGAGAAACGAACAAACGCGTTGGAGGCGACAAGAGAGAGAGGAAGCGGAGAAAGTTGCTAGAGGAGCGAGAGGACAGGAGAGGGGTCGACCAGATGGAAGGAAGGAAGGAAAGGATCTCTCCGCGGGCTCAAGTGCGCGATTAAAGGATCCTGCATAAACAAACAAATACATGAATCAAAGCCTATAATAAAAGAAGTGGAGTTGGAGGCGCGCCACCGCGTTGCGTGCACGCGGACAAGACAGCGGCGGTGCGCGCTGAAACCCTCCTGTCTTTCTCTCTCTGGATTTTACTCCTCATGTTCTTCAAACTCGCGGTGAGCTTCACTAACTTTTGAGGTCGGCGTCTGAAAAACTTTCCCCTCCCCTTCACCTTTCAATTCACGCTCTCCCCGGAAAAGAAGAAGCAGCTCCGGGGTGGAAGCAGAGGAAGGAAGAGCAGTTTTTGTTCCTTCCGAGGAGTCCAGCTCGCCGTAGCCGGGGTTTAGGCGTTGGCACCCGGGCAGGGAGTCCCTCGCCATGGCCGGGGCCAAGCCGGGAGTCCACGCGCTGCAGCTCAAACCCGTGTCCGTCCACGAAGCGCTGAAGAAAGGGGGCAAATTCATCAAATGGGACGAGGTGAGAAATGTTTTGAAACTTGTTTGCGTTCTCAGACAGCTCTCAATACATGTGTTAAAGTGAAACGACTCGTGCTCCAGACGTCAGACAACAGAACATGACAGCCTTTGACAGTAGGGTTGTGAAGTGACACACGGGACCACTGTGCGTGACAAAGATACAGATAAGGTGTGTGCAGGTGTGTGCACAGCCCCCCCCCCCCAGGAGCCAGCTATATCTGCGAGTGTGTGTTAATCAGATACTGGAGTAGAAGACTCCCATTTAGTTGCCAGCAGGCAGCAGTGCTTGAATGTGTGTGTTGTGTTGAATTCTTGTCAGGCCGGTTTTTGCTCGGGCTCAGGTTCAGTTCAGACGCCCTCTTACGCCCTCTTTTCACCTACGTTTTCTCCTATTTCTTTCTGTACTTTCCTCATTTTCCCCCAGAGGAATAGAGGAGAAAGCACCTGACTGGGTGATGTTACCTGTTTTTGAGGGATTTTTGGCTTGGAGTGCACCTAGTGCTGCAAACCACACTCTGAAATCTCACCTTTATAGTTGTGTTAGAACTTTATTAAGGATGCAGTGAAGTAATGTGGGTCATCAGGTAAAACGAGACAAATAAGGGTTTACACCTTTGGCTCTGAAAACATTAGCAGCCACTCACCTAACAAGTAATTGACTTGCTGCTACAAATGTTAGATTTTTTTTTTTTTTTTACATAAAATAATCATCTTAATTGGTCTGAGATAACCACTATGGGCAGGGCAAAAAGTCAAAAATCCACTGGTCCCAGAACTTGCAAGGAAAGCCATGTGGCATGATCATTTTGGTAATAGGAGTTCTACAGCTAAAATAATAATAATAATAATAATAATAATAATAATAATAATAATAATAATGATAAAAGTGTAATAACTGAAATAGTTGTAGGATGTTGCATTTTATGAAATGTTTAATTTTTACTTTTAATCAAAATATTTTCACTGTACATTTTACTTTTTATGGAAAGGTGTTTTGAGTGCATATTTAATGCATTCAGGTAAAATAGTAAGAAACTGGGGACATTTTTAATAGTAAAAACAGCATGCTTTAGGCTACCAGATGTCATAAAATTATGACTTGTCATCCTGTCACATTTTAGACATTTTTAGTATTTTTGTCACTTAAAAAGATATAAAATATAATGCTAGACAATATAGCACTCAAGAAAAAAACAACAAAATAGGGGAGTCATGGCAGAAAAGTTGGACAATCTTTTTTAATGACTAGCCAAAGGTTACACAAATGATTTAATTGAGTTAATGACTGAACTGATAAATGGATTTAACAATTTAAAAATCAAACAGACATGCTTGTCCCGTTTCATCTTAACAGCTGTCCAATTTTACCTGAATATGTCATCGGAGTGAAGTCAGGGTGCTCCATGTGTTTGAAGGTGCAAAGTCTCTAAAATATTTTAATCGACAACATATTGTCTTCATAGAAATATAGCAGAGAACATAACAAGTTATAAAAGTAACATTTTAGTTCGGCCGCATAATGTTTAGGTGGTTTTCTTGGTCATTTACCAAAAAGTGTCCCACATTACCTGACTTAACCCAACATGTTTAATGTGGCTTTTTCTGACTCTATTTTTTCTTCTGCGCATATCAGGAGCAGCTTGTCTGGCAACCTTGACATGCGCCTACCAGTGTCATTGACCATAATAGTGTGTGAGTGTGTGTGTGTTTGTGTTTGTCTGTTGGGCTTTTCTCAGACAGACTGCAGGGCCACTCTGCAATCTTCTCCAGAGAGAGAGTAGGTGTGTGTGTGTGATCAATGATTAACTGAGCTGCTGACTGATCTGACTCAAACTGCAGGCCTGTGTCTTCCAACAACTGCATGCAAGCGTGTGGCTCATCGAAACATTGCACGGAAAGGTTCATAGTTCCCATCAGGCTGTTATCATACTTTGTAGATAGGAGGACAGGAGTGTTACATGCATATGGACACACAGAAAAACGGGCAACACCAGTGTGTAATAAAAAATCATAAATCAGCTTCACACACATTGTAATGATGATGTGTATGCATGTGTGTGTCTGGCCTCGGAAGAAGGGTCTTGTCACGCAAACAGTGCATACCATGTCCTTTTGATTTCCTTTCTTTCTCTCGCACACACTAACTCCCTCTGTCTGTCTCTCAAAGGGAATTCCCAGGAAATGGTTATGGTGGTGATTAAGTGTGTGAACACTTGAAAACATGTGCATGCCTTCTCCTTGTATATCTTTCATGCGCTCTATTTGCTATTGCCCGCTAAAATCAACATGTGTATCATGGAGGAGAAGCTGAGAGAGTGAAAGGACACATCTGGGAGAGGAGGGATGTGGAGGAGATGAGAGGAAGAGAGAAAAGAAAGATGCCAGATTTCTAAAATGCAGAATAAATAACTAATAACAGGAATGCTTTTATATTTGGGAACAAGATGTGAATGATTGTTAAACATCAGTATTATAAAATAAAACCAGTTGAAATGGAACTTTTTCCATCTCCAAACAACTAGTGCTCATATTAAGCAAATTAAAAAGACGGGCAGTCTCACAGTTCAGGATTATAAAGGTTATGGTGTGTGACACTGAGCAAAATCCATAACAGAGGTCGACCGATTGTGGAGTTTTAGAGCCAATATATAAAACAGTTTGGAAGAGGAAAAAGCCATTTAATCAGCTGATATTTAATAGTGCTACAGCTCTAGACCAGCTGATGCAGTCCAGCCAAAACTTTATGTAAATACATGTTAAAATGAAGAACAATACACTTAGACACACTCACACAGCAGAAGGGACCTGCTTTCTCTGGAGCTGCGCCCACTGATCATTAATCACAACCCTTCCCTCTTCAGCGTCGGTTGGTGATGAGGCTACCGGAGGCCGCACAGCCATCAGCCACTATCGGAGCCAACTTCCGCCGATAACGATAGTTTGTAAAACGTCCTAATGGGTCAGATTAATCAGCCAAACTGATCAATCGGTCAACCTCTAATCCAGAACAATTTTGAATCCGGAAAAAATGCGCAGAACTAATGGAAAAGAAAGAGCTGTTATTTAACCATCAACCTAAATGTTGCCAAAAGGATGATTGCACTTGGCCTGAGTGTACAAAAGGAAATTGCAATTCCTTCTCTTTTGTCCCATAAGGCCATCATGCAGATTTCCTGCCAAATCCATAATGCAAATGTTGTGTTAAGACAAGTAAATCAGTCACCTAATTCCTTTTCTCTCAGTAATGAGTGATAAAAATAGTATCATCTAGACGCCAGTATTTTCTCTGCGCACCAAGGTAGCGCTAAAAGAACGAATCAGTCATTTTTAGGCTGCTCTATAGAAAATGAGCTGCAAACCATTTTTATATTTTATAAATTATTTAAGTTATTTATCAAGTTAAAATGCTAAACGTTGTCTGGTTCCAGCTTTGCAGATGTGACGATTTGCTGCTTTCTCTGTTCTCTGTCATTGCAAATGAAATATCTTTGAGTTTTGGACAAAAAACAAGTAACCTGAAGACAAAACCTTGACCTAGGGGATATTATTTGGAATGCATTTTTCTCTGATTTCTAAAGCTCAGATCAGTGATGAAATGAGTTTTGAGTTGCAGCATCACAGTGCAGTTATCTAGCCAGCAAGTGTATTAAACCTTGATTTGTAAGGCAGGCTTCACATCTTCTAATAGTCATGTTTCTATTGTCACAAATGATGATTCTTGTCCCTGACTTCAGAAACTCATTGAATAAATTGCATCTTTTCCTGTTCTGTCCCATAAAGTAATCAGGCAAATTTCCTGACAAATCAATAATATAATTGGAGTGTAAAGGCGAGACTTACTGCAAGTTAGACTCTCAGTCTTCTCGATGATTGCCTTATTTGCTCAGTTTGTCAGAATTGTATCAGGATGTAAATCAATAATTTCATCACGATACAATATTATTGATTCTTTGGATACAGTATTTATTGATATCACAAAGTTTACAGTGGTAGATTTCGATTTGATTCAGTGTGATTAATATGGTTGCTATGACACTTGCACTGTATGAATGTTTAGGAAGGAGGTGTGCTTGGATGGAAATGGTGACACAGACGTGACACGTGGAGATTAACTATATTTTGCAGCAATGATATTGGATCCTTGATTATTAAATTGATGTATCGATCTTAATCTATGTATCGTAAAAGCCCTAAAGGCCATATTGGGCTTGTAAAGCTGAATAATTATTTTCACAGATATTAGTAAATAAGACCCTGTTGCAGTTGCACAATCAAATGTTTGTTTTATCTTTTATTTTGTTGAGCCCTTTTTTTTAACCTGGAAGTTTCTTAAGATACGCTGTCTCTTTTAGAAGAGCAACCTGGCAAAAACAGCAGTGTAGAGTTAACACAGAACCACCGAAAGATATATTCACTAAGTTTCTCACATAGAAATAGCATATAGGATGATTGCATAAGACCTCAGTGGCATAAAGGATAAAGTTTGACTATTTAACACAGTTAATGTACTCATGAAACTTGTTCTTAATATCGCATTTGAAGACCTTGTGTGAAGGCAGTGTTTTTATATCTTGTAAATAATTCCAAAGCCAGAGCACATACTGTTTTCTACAAGGTCACATTAAACTCTGGGGGGCCACTGAATTTTACCCATATCAAATTAAGTATGACTCAGTGTAGCTCTGTTGCGGAGGAAAGAAAAAATCTACTGTGTGCAGATATAATTGAACCCCAGGAGTTACTTAGGGTTTATTAAGGTTTATATTTAAGATGTATTGATTACCTGGACATAACAAATCCAACTGTAATCTAGTAAAAGAGCTGTTTGACTTGAAGCGTTCTCAAAGTTTTCACATGGAGCTCAGAAATAATAGTCTACTGGGGACACATGGATTATTTTAGTGTCTGTCTGTGTTTTAACAAGGAAGTTGACCAATGGGGTGCTGTCCTAAAAACTTGGCGTACTTCTTTAAGGCCTTAGTGAAGTGAGAAAAGAATTAGGACACACACACACACACACGCACACGCACACACACACACACACACACACACACACACACACACACAGAGAAAGAGCCCGAGGCCGGTTTGGTTTGTTTACATGACAACCCCACTTTTGACCCCATCCCTTTCTTTTCACCCCCTTCATCATCACTATGTCCTCGCTCCACACAACTTAGTTTTTCATCTCTTTTTCTCACATCTCCTTATATTTTAGCCGCTTGTTTTCACTTTTCAATCCTATATGACTCTGTCGCTGAGCTGTTGTTACCGTCTACTGTATGTCCACTGCCCATCAAATGACACTCACACACACACTGACTCAAGCAGGGGGGAGGAGGAGGGTTGCATTCCAAATTGACTGTCTTTCTCCTGTGTTTCGGCCTGTGTGCACACACATGCTCGTGTGTGTGTGTGGTTGTTTTGTTCTGGGTGTGTGTTTGACGTTGAATGACTTCCTGTTCCAGCTTGTTGTAAGGCTCCAGAGCCAAACCATTTTCCTTCCCTCCCTCTCCCCCCTGGCTGCTGCTGCCGCCCCGCCCTCCTGCAGCCCCGGCCGCAATTCAATTTAGATAAATTCCGAGTGGAATTCAGTTAAAATTCCTCCCAAACAACCAATTAAACAAACGGAGACAGACAGCTCGTCTACAGAGCAACTCGTCTTTACACCTAACATCAACACTTGCCTCCTTTGCAGAGTGTCCCCAGCCTTCATTCAGATGGATTATATTTGCACCTGGTATTCAAATACACTTCCACTGTTCCACTTCCTTATACAGCATGTGCCTTTGCATGTATGTACTTTCGAAACAGGCACAACAAAGGCACAATTTATCTCTGGGTACAAACACTCCAGCATGTCTTCTTTGGTGAGAACCACAGGCGAAAAATACCCTTTTTTGGAGTTAATTTTTTCACTTTGCACAATTACAAGCAAACCAAGGCTTATAAACAAAGTCACATGGGGTCACTAGTTGCTCATTAAATGGATAGAGTTTTGGGAATGTGACAGTTTTGGCTCAGATTCAAGATGCCTGTAACGTGAGCAAAGCATGATGCACCATAAAATGTTGCATTTTGAGGTTTCCCTCAATTTTGTCAGACCTTATAGACCGTAGGGCAGTTCACTTAGAGGAGCCCTGAACTGTAATCTTGGCAACAGTTGAGGACACTAAAGACTCTAATGTTGCTGTTGTCTTCATTGTTTATCCGTACTCTGTTGCCAAAACAAACTGACTGCACACATTTGTTCCCCATTCACAAATATCCTGACTCTGCATTTTTTGATCTACTGTTTTCACCACCCTCATCTCGTTTGACCAGACTGTAAATGCCCACATGCTACATTTTGAGTGAACCATGCATGAAAGTTTGGTCATTCATACACTTAGTAGGAATCAGCCAAACATATTGTTCTTAACATCTGTAGGATCTGGTTTAAATGATTTTAAGGGCATCCTGGTCTACTTAAACGTAAATTATGGTGTACATCAACCTAAATGCTAAGGCAGGCTGAAGAAGGAACTTTTTGACATTTTGGGAAATTAGCTTATCCCCTTCCATGATGAGAGTTAGATGAAAAGATAAATACTTCTCTTATGTCTGCACAGAAAACATGGAACTGCAGCCAGTTAGCTTAGCATCAAGAATTGGAAAAATGGGAAATTTTAAAGCAAAATGACACAAGACATATTGCAAATGTATGGACATTTGAAAACAATAGCTTACAAATTATTACGCTACATCTTGTTTGTTCAGTCCACTCAAATATTACAACTACTAAACTAAAAAAACAGCTGTTTCCCTGTTTCTGGTCTTCTTGCTGTTAAGCTAATGATTTGGTAACATTTTTTTTCATTGAACTCTCAGCATGAAAGTGAATGAGATTATTTCTGTATTTAAGGGTGCCATTAAAGGGGCCTGTTTGTATGTACACATACCAGTTACTGTGCTATTGTAGGAACGCTACATTTTTTGTGAAGCGAAAAAGACAATACAGATTTAGAGTATTCGCTCACACATGAGAAAAATTAACATTGGCAAATATCGCTAGTGGTAACTCTAGATGTTCTATGTTTCAAGTGATCATTTTAACCTAAACCATTTACTTAATTGTAACCAGGTGCTTTTTGTGCCTAATACTAACCAAACTCTTTTTGGCAGCACTATTACACCATAAAATAGTGAGACAAGAATATTTTGCAGCAGCTTTTCAGCGCTGTTGCTGCGATTTTTGCTGCTTCCTCTTGCTTGAATGCTGTTACTATCTGCTACCTTTTTCTTAATTCCCCACCTCACCTTAATGCTGTTATATGCTGGACACTATAAACCACTGTCTAAGGGTTGAAGCCCAGAAACGTCTCCAACACAGCAACATAATAAGAACAATGTACATTGCAGATCAGTGTATCTGCAGATACTTGTACTTGCTGAGCAGCTCCTTTAATTGTCTTGTTGTTTTGTTCCTGCTTTTATGATGCTACAGCAATGATAAAAATCATCCACTTTAGCACCCTTATATGATCATTGCTCTCCTTAAATAAGATAAACAAGAAAGATATTTTCATAACTGACTCAGCACTATTCATGCTGCTGACACAGTATGAGTTATGTTGAATATATATGATGTGTTGAAAGTCCTAACACAAGGCGAGATGGTTTTGTAACAGCTTGGAATGCATTTTACACCTGATATGTGACAGTCAACACATCAAAATGAACATGTTACTATCCTTAGAAGAAAATCTCTTTGTTTTCAGAGGTGCTGTGTCATCGTGACCTATGGGAAAACAATATAGTCTCCACTTCCGTCCCAGTTGTTCCTGTAGGCCATTTTCAGTAGGACGATGTTTTGGTTTAGCATCAGAGACGTGGAAGCAATAAGACAAAAATTGTTATTATCAGTTAAGGGGTAAATGTTTTAGTAGATGTGAGCAGGAGTGTAAGGAGGAGGAAACGCAGGCTTGTGTGAAGGTCTGACGCCGTGCCGAGAAACACTGCTGACATGCTGACAGAGTGGTGAGAAACGAAGGATGGATAGATGGATGGAGAGAGGTGAAAGGTCAACCACAGCCACATGTGAAGTGTGGGACTGACATCTGGACTGCTCCCTCTCTCCTCTTCTTCCTCCTCCTCCTCCTCCTCCTCCTCCTCCTCCTCCTCCTCTTTCACCTCCATTAACTGCACATGTAATCTTGTTCGGACTCTATCTGATATGTGATCTCTTCCCCATTCATTCTTCAGCCATCTTTCTTTCTCTCTTCCTCCTTCTATTACTGTCTGTCTGCTTCCTGTGTTTTAGTTTTGTTTCCTCCTCCATCCTCCTCCTTCTTACTCGTCTTCAGTTTGGATCTCTGTCTGCTAGGATTTAGAGTCTTCCACTCCTAGACATGATATCCAAAAAAAACCCTTTAATATTTGGTCATGAATTTCATATTTAAAAGCTTAAAAAAACATTGCAGTCTTGCACATCAGCTTGATTTTGCAGTATCACAAAATCAAGATCAGAATCGTGGGATTATGAGATCACATGAAGTCAATCGTGTCAGGTGTCCAGTTGTGTGTTTGTGCTTGCACCACCATTGGTTTGGACCAATCAGCGTCCTGTTAGGAGCTTCTGGCAGCTGGGAGCTTAGTTTCGGGGAGACTGTTTGTTCAAAACAACAATTGTGGTTCGATAAGATGCTGCAATAACATCAGTTATATCAGAAATGAAGAGTTTTCTTAATGGAAAATGTGTTTTTACTCTAAATTAAGTGATTTTATTATACCACCCAGTACACGTAACATGTTATTTAAAATTCAAAGTAGGCAAATGCATGTTTGAAATTGCTTTCCTCCTTGAGTTGCATTAGTGTGAGATTGTAGTTATACATCAGCAAGCTACTGCTGCAGTAGTATTTGTCAGTTTGACAGCAGCTTTTCCTGTTTTTTGTAGCTGAAGTGTATCGTGATAGACTATCATAGCACCTCTGAAATCCAAATCTTGCAAGGAGAAGTACTGAGGGTATTGAAACTGGAGGATTTTATGTCAAGCACCTTTCCAATGTCAAAATTGGTGAGGCTTTGTGAAACCAACAATCTAACATTCATTACACATGCTGCTGTGGCTCAGGAGGTACAGCCAGGCGTCCACTAACTGGGACATTGCCGATTCTATCCCTCGCTGCTCCAGCCTGCATGTACAGGTGTCTTTGGGCAAGATACTGAACCCCATATTGCTCCCGATGACTATTCCATCGATGTGTGGGTGAATGGTTACTTGTATGTCAGCCTCAGCCACCAGTATGTGAAAGTGTGAGTGACTGTGACTCTGTATTGTAAAAGCACTTTGAGTGATCAGAAGACTTGCCAGGCGCTATACAAGTGTGAGTCCATTTACTGTTTATTCCATTTAAACCCGCTTAACATAGCGATTGTCCAAGCAGCGCTGAAAAAGTGCCCTTAATACCATAAACGATACTGATTCTTTTAAATATCTGTAATGTGTAGTGTCAAATCCCAAAATATGTCTTTTTTTCAACTGCACAGTTTAGAGTGGCCTTTTATTGTGACCAAGGCACATCTGTGAAGTAATGATTCTGGATGGATTATCTTAAAAATGAGAGGTGCTCAATAACACAGATTTTGACAAACATGACAAGATGTTGAGAGCAATATATCTATTGATTGCTCAGACAAAATCTTAAAACTTGTTAAAAATAATAGCAAACACATAAGTGTTACATTTCTTGTTCTGAGAAAGCATATCCTTACTTGAATCTTTGGGATTCACATGCTTTTTGCAGCGCTAGCACATGAACAATGACTGTAATAAGGGCGGGGGAATTTTATACCCCTAAAAACAGGACATGTAAAATAAAAAAAAAACAACTTTCCACTTTATTTAACTTAATGCAACCTGTATACACTGGGGTATTGTTCAGTAGTTAGAACATGCTACTTCCATCTGCAAGGTTAGCGGTTCATTTCCTTAGTGGATGTTGGAACAGATGAAGGTTAAATGACCCCTTTAAATCAGGAGTCCCAGAGTGCCCTTAAATACGAATATGTTTAAACCTCAAGTATTAAATACTGTTTTGATAAATACATCTACCACATACCATCTACAACTCTACCAAATATTAACTTTATTGAACTTTTTGTATTATGTTCTATAGGTTGGTTTCCTTCTCTGGCTCCACTCCACCCAGTTTCCTCTCTCTTTCTCTCTCTCTCTCTCTCTCTCTCTCTCTCTCTCTCTCTCTCTCTCTCTCTCTCATGAGTCCAAAGGTTACCTACTGTCATCAACTTTTACCATGTTGCCAAAGCAGCAGCTCAAACACACTCACACTAAGTGCACACTGACCCTCTTTCTCACACCACTCCCGCAAACTGTTGCTGAACACACACACAGTATGTCAGACCAAAGGTGCGCCTGGAGCAGCCACTTTTTTTTTTTTTTTTTTTCAGTTTCTCTCCCTAATGGCTTTCTCCTGACTCACATTATGCAACACACACACTCATGTGTGGTGAGGGCTGTATGTAGAAAGAGCGGCAGAGCAGCCGTGTGTGTTTCTACATGTGTATGCCCTCATACATTGTGATTTTGTTGAAGAGGGATTCATTAGCTGGTGTCTGTCAATGTAAGACCTCAGTCCCAGAGGGTGGTCCATCCACTGTGTGTGTTTGACATTATGGTCAGGTAATGAAGGTGTTTGTCAGAGGGTCAGGGCATCTGGAGGGGGTCTGGACAAAGAGCAGTGCTCTCTAATCAATTAAGGAGTAAGAAAAAGAACCTAAGTGTTGGAGAGAGAGTGAATTGAAGGGATGATTGACAGGGAGCTGAAGACTAACATGAAAGAATGAAAAGAAAGGAAGGAAGCGAGGCGAGACTTCAGAAACTTCAGAAGGTTTCTACATATGGCCGTTAATTAGTGAGTGGGGTGAGGTCCAATTATAGACCTACCACCCACTTTTTATTGTAAACAAGGTGTGTGTGTGTGTGTGTGTGTGTGTGTGTGTGTGTGTGTGTGTGTGTGTGTGTGTGTGTGTGTGTGTGTGTGTGTGTGTGTGGAGGGCATGCACTAATGATTTCCTCGTGAGGTTTCTAACAATTACCTATAATTTCATCTGGAAACTATAATGACCTTTCATGCTATTAAACACTTACACAGAGCTGTTACAGTGACACCGAGCAAGGAAAGGTGGATAAAGACGATAAAATAATTTCTTTTTTCATTCACATAAACCTGTTGACTGTTTTTATGCACCATGGATAGGCATGGCCGGAGGCATTATGATTTTGTGTTGTCCATCTGTCTCATTCTTGTGAACTCAATATTTCAAGAACACCTTGAGAGAATTTCTTCAAATTTTGCTCAAACGTCCACTCAGACTTAAGAATGAACTGAGTAGAATTTGGTGGTTGAAAGTCAAAGGTCTTGGTAAATGTGACCTTGTCTGTCTCGTTCTCATGAGCGTGATATCTATAAGACACCTTGAGAATATTTTTTTCAGATTTGGCACAAATGTGAATGGAACGTATAACATTAAAGGTCACTAAAATTCATTCACTAATAATTTCACACAAATGTCTAATTGGATAAGATAAAGTGATAATATTTTTCTAACCAAAAGGTCAAAGGTCAACTTCCCTGGGACAGCACAGTGTTCAGCAAAAACACTTTTCTGGCCACTAATGCCATATCTATGTACCTGTCCACCTTGTATAGATCTTTTGTGTTGTCTTGTTGAAGATATGTGTGTGAAGCATCCATTTTTTCACAGACATGAATGTCAACTGCACCAAAACCTTGACTGGTTTGCGGAGGCGTACAACCATGGGGTGGCAATTCTAGTCGATTAATCATTTGATCTATAAAATGTTAAAAAATAGTGGAAAAATGGCAAATTTTGGTGACATCCTCAAATAATATGTTGTCCAACAAACTGTCCAAAACCTAAATCTATTTAGTTTATAATGATATAAAACTCAGAAAAGCAGCAAATCCTCACATTTTTTTAAAAGCTGGAACCAGGAAATATGTTGCATTTTGCTTCTTTTAAATGATTAATTGACAATTAAAAATAACTCAGTAAAGCAGCTAATTGAGTAAATTGGTGACTACACGTGGAAAAATTGAAAGAGGAGAAATAAGAGAAGAATGGAGTAGAACAGAGATGTGTGTCTCATGGTGAGAGACAACACTAGAAAGCAGTAGCCTAGGGTATGTAAAACCTAACAGGCCATGCAAATATATCTGACCCAGATGATTTGTGTGTGTGTGTGTGTGTATGTGTGTGTGTTCCTGCCTTTGTGGTTTGAAGACTGTATGGGGCAAATTGTTATTTTGCTGGCCACATGATCCTATAGATCACATTTGTGTGTTCATTCCCAGTGAAAGTCTCCATCTATGCCACAACATATATATTATTGAGGAAAGAAAAGAGCTCGTGACATAAACTGAGTGTGTAATTGAATGGTTGAGATGCACACGATTGTAAGGAATATTTTACCTCCAAAATGACTGTTTGTGTATCAGTTATCATCATGTGTTAACTCAAAATCACGAAGAAAACTTGCTTTTTTTGCATGCCTCCTCGGTGAGCGAAGGATCCAAAAAAGGTGTGCCTGCTACTCATATGCCATAGTGTTTTAATATTGTAACAATTTACCGAAAATGCATGTGGTTGAGAAGTACCAAGCATACAAGTGGATAATTGAGACTTGGATTATTCTGCATGAGTTGTGTTGGAGTTTGGAAACTGATGTTTGATATAGTTTTGCTGTTGTTAACTTGGACCCCATTTACCTTAATTCATGAAGAGTGTTCCTTTTTTTGGACTCTTCACTGTGGAGGCATGCAAGAAAAACAGTTCTCTTCATGAATTCAAGGTAACATGCTTTGAGTAACTGATATACTAATATTTTTTGTGAGTGAAATCATGCAGCTTTAATATGTGTAAATAATATGCCTCTCTGTTTATTTTTGCTGAACATGACGTTCTGACCATTATAGATCCTCTATCTTTACTGCTTCCTCTTTTGAGTCCACTGACTGTATTTAGCAGTCATGCTAGAGTTTGTTTACATCAGATAAGTATGTGGGAAACATGTACTTAATTCTACTCAACAAATAAGATTTGTTTGCAGCAAAATTGCAATGCCTTCCATGATGTACCCATCCAACATTATATGGATCATTTTTTATACATCATAATGTTTCCTAGCAAGGGTGATGGAGCATAAGGCAGCTACAAAAATGCATTGTGAGTGTGCTCTTACTGTTCCACTTAAAAGATGTCATCACCATTTTTAGATTGAAGCCACTGAAGATAAATGGAAAATGGCTAGTTGGGAAAAAACACCTTTAAGTAGAGCAGAAAACTTTCTAAAACAGATTAAATTTAAATATGTTGGAGGAGCAGGCATTCTGTGAATGTGTGTCTTTTTTTTGTCCAGTTGCGGTAAGGATTACCTGGAATTTTCAACAATAGTCTTATTTACATCCTTGGTCAGGTCCAGTGTTTTAAATTTGCAAATCATTTGCATTGAATAGAAAGCACATTTGTATAATAACGGTGGGAAGTTGGTTATGTTTGCATGGTTTTGACTGAGGGAACATCTGCACCTTCCAAAGTTACTGTTTCCAGTTTGTATCATGTTCTGTTGTCTCAGAAAATTAAACCTAGCTGACAAAAGAATAAACAAACATTATGGCCACAGATATGCAAGGTTAGGCCTCACCACATATTAAAGAACCGTTCCACATTGACATAAAAAATAGAGCATCTGACATCAGGTCACAGCCTTAAGAAGGTAATCACAGTGTGACATTGGAGTTGTACAGTTTTGCAGTGGCTCCAGTGATAAACACAGGTCACAAGTTCAGTGATTTAAAGTCTAGATTTAGCTTCAGTCTATCAGTGGGATAAATATGAAAGCACGGGAAAATGTCCTGGTAACTTCACAGCTGGTTTTTGCTACAGAGCAAAGTGTCTTGTTGTATCAATGTCTCATAATCAACTTACTGTAAGTTAGGGATGCCCTCTTTAAAAGCCCAAATTTACAGTTGCTTAATAAGACTCATGATGTGGTTGGACTTTGATGTCATGCTGTCTTCTTCTGCTCCTGACCTTTTTGTTTTTTCTCTTTTTCAACCTTCACCCTTTTTCTTCCGATTTCTGTCATATCCATCTTCCTCCCATCCTCCTCAAACCTTGCTTCTCTTCCTTTCGATTCTGTCTGTCCTTATCCCAATCCAAACATCCCCTTCTTCCGCTAACTCTTTCCTTGTTAGCCGACCTTGGAGCCTAAACTCAAGGTATGTTCAGCTCAGAATGCAGTAAAAAATGTGCATTTCCTGGAGACTTCTTTGAGGGATACTTCGACTACTTTAGGAGAATATGCCTATTTGCTTTCATGTGAATAAATATTTAAGAATCATGATGGGTAAAAAGCTAGCCTGGCTCTATCTGAGGCTAACAAAATCTGCTTACATAAAAACATGTATTGTTTTGCCAAAATATATTTTAATTGAGAAATGCAGATATGAATAGCATTTTTGTACCTGTTTTGAACCCTTACAATGTTTATCCCCCCATTTAAGGCAAGTGTAATTATAGTATGTATACATAATAAAGAAGTTTATCGAGTCTCAAGGCCTAGATGCACGAAACCAACTTCAAAAAGTTAAACTTGATCGCACCGCACAGGCTACAGATGACGGAAAAGGCCAAGTATGTCGGAAATAATTCTCCATAGCAGCAGGTGGCAGTAGTCCGTACTTTCGTTTGTCAGTCAGCACATTAAAAACACGCCCTGATTTTAAAAGAAGTATATTTACAGTGCGCTAGCAAACAATAACACAACGAATGATCTTACTAAATGTAACAAATTTGTTTTGATCTCACATCCTCATGAACAGGCGACAATCGCAGACAGTGGCGCAAAAAATAGGGCCGCAGGCAGTCACCAACGACTTGACGTTGACCAACGGCCGAACGTCAGCTGGGTGTGTCAGGGCCCTCATGAAGTGATAATGTAACAAGGGGTAATTTGCTTGTCTTTGGTTCAACAACCTGCTTCAATGCAAAATTGGTTGGCATCCATTCTGTTATGCTGGATTGTGTTTGTTATGCAGACTTTAAAATCATTCAGTCTTGAATGATTATTCAGCTTCTCTGTTCGTCTTTGCACATTTATGTATCAGACATGAAGCTATGACCATTTATATATCAGCTTTGCTAAAATCATATGGTAGTCATTTTACTTGTTCTGCCCCATAGAGAAATGCTGTTTGTATGTGGTCAGTTGTTTGTGTTGTATTTCTGTAAACAGACTGTATTTCCTCAGATAGTATGTTGATGGGAAAGTTTTCTGGGGTTGCCGGGCAGATTTTTGTCTCTTTCTCAATACGATGATGACGTTGATATTGATGCTCATTATGACATGTGTACATGAGTCATCTGTCTCTGTAATAACAAACAATCTGGATCATCATCATTGTTTCCCAGGATGTCTGGACGTTATGTTTGTCTATTGGACCAGCGTATGATCGCTAACCACTGTAATTACAGAGCCAGTAGCTGTGTGTGTGTACGTGTGCGGTCATGGTATCTTGCATATGACCCCATAATGATGATGCTAATGACATGTTGATGCAGGCTCCGGTGCCATCATTATGCTGCACATGAATCAGATCTTCATGCTGGCCAAACGGTGCGGTTTCCAGCATCGAAAACAGCTGGTGCACGACACGTGCGCAGAAACACACAATATCAGTCTGTCTTCCTGTCTGTATACAATCCCACTGTAGCGAGACACTGTCCAATGGCAGTTGCAACCACTGCTACCATGAACAGCTTATTTCATGTCACTCTGTGCGTTATATATTGCTGTGAGACTTGCAAAGACAGAAGCCGCTGCAAGATGCTCTTTACATCAGAATTGTTTACTTAAATACAGCTTGGGAACAACATGAATCACAGGGCCTGTTTACTTTTATGGCCCCTCAAGGATCCTGCAGCACATAACAAGAAGACTGACTAGGCAGAAACAGGCCCACGACTCATTAGGACTTCCAACTGTAGCTTTCAGAAACACTGGCTGAAGGATTCAGTTCTTGAATGAAATTATGCTTTCAAACAACTTGGGTCTCATTTTCATAACTTTGGCAATGTTCATTTCAGTAGTATCACATTAAAAAATAAATCTGAACAATTTTAACACATCTTCAAACACATCATTACTTTGATCCAATTCAAATGCAATCCATGTATCCCTAACCTGAACTTAACTGTATAATTAGTATTCTGCTGTTCATTTGCTTGTTATATCCATTTTACAAGAGAACAACAATAGGCTATTTTAGTGATGTGACAACAGGGCGTGCAGTGGGTCAGATGGACAGAGCTTTATAGCTGCTGGAGTACAATATGGCCTGTTGTACTTGCGCACTTATGGGTGAATTCACAAAAGGATTGTGACTTTTGCAGCTGCTAAACCGGCACAGATAAAACAAAAGGCAGCTATGTATTTCTCAAGGCTCCCGCAAAGAGTGAAATGCACACCTAACTTCACTGTCTAGCAAATCGGTACTCTTGGGCTATTTGCATGTAGTGCATGCATGTGGTGCAGAATTGGCTCCTTTCTATGCAAATGGACCTTATTGCAAAAACGGTCAACACAGTTACAGTGACATCTTTAGTGTTCTCAGAGAGCTGATGGTAACTGAAGCGCATTTATCAGAGGTGTCATGCCCAGGACTGACCCAGAGACAGTTTCTCTCTGTCATGTTGAAATTCCTAAAATGAAGTTTTTAGGAATGTCTCTGTACCTTGTAGGTCAGGAGTCTGTAGTCCGCCTGTGGCTGAGAATTCCTGTTTTTTTTTTCCTCTATGCTATTGTTCTGCCTACTGTGTTCTAGGCATAAGCAGGAAGTATGGACATTGATAATTACAATTAGATGCAAAACTTTATGGGTGTGTTTGTGCTATTATTTCATTAGCATCGAATCTTCATATCTTCTGTGAATTGGACCTTTCGACACGCAGATAGCTGTGGAAGTAGATGTGATGCACAATTCTTCTACCAGATGAACTGGCGGCTGCCAGACATGCTAAGTGGTACCCTTTTTAGCAACTGAGATTGCCACTGCCCTCCTGAAGAAAAAACCCTAAAAAAATCTAAAAAAAAGAGCATCCCAAATAACAACAATGTCATTGTCCATTGGGATCTTTCACTATGGACGTTGTCATAAGCCAATTTGGTACACATTGTCCAGCCCTAATTCATGGTGCTATCAGCAGCTGCAGTCCATCTTTTGTGAATTCACCAGTGAATTTGGATTCACTTTAGGAATGAAATGTAACAAACCTAATTGCACTCACCAAGTTAATCACACAAAACTAGAAACACTGCAACATTACTTGGCTACTAGAAAGTAGTCAGACTGGTTGCATTACAACCAGGCAAGTTCTAGCCAGAGTTATTTGGAAGAGAAAACGAGAGAAAATGATAAAGTGTTGACTCAAACTCTCAGTTGTAAACAACCCTTACAATTTACAGAATGACTTCCTGGTTTGATTTGACTTACGATACTCTCCAGTTGTGCAGTGAGCAATTAGAATTATGTTTCAGGTGTGCTCACTGTCAGTTTAGATAAAATGACTGAAATGATCAGTTGTGCACTCGTGTTTTTTGCACATTCTGACATCATTTTAACAATATTGCCATATTCCAAGATATCAGCAATGACTCTCAATCGGACAGTATTGTCATAAACAATGGAACTGATGGCTAAAAGAATGAAAATAAGACTCAAGTTGGCACCAAACTGCATTCGGGTTATAGAATTGGAGCTCAGTTTACTTGTAACTGTGCTTTGTGTGTATGTGTGTTTGAGGGAGACATGGATATTATTGTTCGTCCCACTAACGTCTCTATTTCTGTTTTCGTCTAGGAGCCCAACAGCGGGCCCCCCACCCTGGTCACCCTGAAAGTTGACCCAGATGGATTCTTCCTCTACTGGACTGGAGGGTCCAACCTGGTGAGACACACACACACGCATGCACACGCACGTGCACAGGTTGGTCTTAAAGTAGGCCAAATGGACTCACATACGCAGACATGATCAAGTACAAGTGGGCCACTCTAAAGCAGACCACAATGGATTTTTAATGCACCATCATGAGTGCCAGTATGGATATTGTCCTTGTTATTTGTTCTCTTGAACTCCACCTCATGGCTATACTCCCTCTTCCTCCAGCTATTTTGACTATCTTTCTAAATAGTTTTTCTTCCTCTCTGTTTGTGCCTCTTTGTCTCTTATTGTGGTTTTATCCAGTCCATTAGTTCAGCAAAAATGGGTTACAGCAATTTGTCCCGGCATTGTTTGTCTCGTCTTTCCCCTGTTCCTCTGTCTCCCTGAAGTCTTTGCGGTCTTCATCCTTTTAGCCCTCCGTCTCTTCCACTCCATTCATCTGTACTCCCCAACAACCATCCTTCTCTCCATGTCTTTGGTGGCTGCGCTTAAGCCATTAGTTTAGTAAGATTGGATTCTCGGCATTTAGCTGACATGATTAGCCTGATGATAAGGGCAGTGAGTCAGCAGGATGTAGGGTTCTGAGATTTTGATTTTGATTGTTTAGTGAAGATGTATTAAACCTGTTTTATGACAATCCCATGTACAGCTGCTCAACTACTTTTTTTGCCTCCGTGTAGACAATAGACATGGACAGATACATTATTTTGGATTGTCTGTATGTCCGTTTGTACTGACAGATTAAATTTTTGTGGTCAAAGGTCAAGGTCACTGTGATCTTGTCTGTCTCATTCTGTGAACGCAATGTCAAAAGAACAGTTAAAGGAATTATTTTCAAATTTGGCTTCAGCGTTCACTTGGACTCAGTGATGAATAGATTCGGTGGTCAGCGTCAAATTCAGTGTGACCTTGCATTGGTCTCATTCTCATGAACATGATCTCAAGAACACGTGGAGGGGAGTTCTTCAGATTTGGCACAAACGTTCACATGGACTCAGTGATAAACTGATATAATTTGATGGTCAAAGGTCAAGATAACTGTGACCTTGCATCAGTCTCATTCTTGTTAACATGTTATCTCAAGAACAACTTAAGGGAGTTTCTTAAAATTTGGCAAACACATCCACTTTGTGTCACCGATGAACTGATTTGAATGTGGTGGTCAATTGTCAAGGTCACTGTGACCCCATTCATCTCATTGTCATGTATACAATATTTCAAGAAGGCCTTGAGTGAGTTTCCTCAAATTTAGCACAAATATCCAATTGGAATTAAGAATGAACTGATTAGAATTTGGTGGTTGAAGGTAAAAGGTAAAGGAAATCAAACGCTCATCGTGACAAAATTTCACACAAATGTCTAATTGGATATAATTATAATGTGACAACATTTTGTGTCAAAAAGCTCAAAGGTCAACTTAATGTTTCTGGCTATTATTTAATGCCATAACTCAGGAACAGAAGGTGAGAAATTTGCTCAGATACTGAATTGGTGACACTAATCTTGGCCTGGACAGAACATTTCGTTAGGCCTCTTGGATCAAATGACATTTCAAGTCAGCTCAATTAACTCCCCCCACCTCTACCATCCCCTCATCCCAATCTCTCTCTATGTTTTTCTCCTTCTCTCTTGCTCACACACCGTCCTTATTTTTATTTCAGGCTGTCTATTTATCCAAACGGCATGTATGGAATGACCTGTTGATAGCCAATATTATCACTGCCTTGTGTCTGCATGTTTTTGGAGTGTGAGTGTGTGTACATATCTGGGCCAGAGGACACGTCATGCTGTCCGTGTGCACGTGTGTCAGCATGTGTTCAAGCATTCACATAACACACGGAGGCTTTAAATACTCATTTTATCCTGATGCCCGCACACGTGTATGTGAACGATAATAGGCCATTTGTCGCCTGAGGTGCAGCTGTGACACTGTTTAACAAAGAGTCGGACCGTCAGTGATTAAATCTTTTCATCATGACGGCTAAGCAGCTCAGCACAGAGACTGCAAAAACACTCCACTTGAAACAAGTGGTTGTTTGGATGTTACATCAGTAGAAGAGAAGCTGTAATTTGGAACATAGTGTCAGATAAAACAGGAAAAAGAGAACATCTACCGAATGTTCTTTGGAATTTGAATAGACTTCATGTCACATTTAGTATTAAAAACCAAGATAAGGAGATGAAAACAGACTCAGACTAGAAGGTAGATCCCCTTTTCTTAAACTGCTGTTAAGTGATACAGAAATAAATGGATCATTTCTCTTAGATTGACATGTTTGTTTACTTGGATCCGGCCATGCAAAATAGCCATTTTCATACTGTCGTGTCAGATGTTATCTTAAAGCCACAAAATTTCCTTAACCAATGCAAAGTTTGGCTGCCTTTCTAGAAATGCAAGGATAAAGCAGTGCCAGTGCCTCCTCATTTGCGTTATGTGCATCATTGTTTGGCGTTTCTTTCAATGCTTACTTAGTGCTTTTCATCTTTGTTAATGTTGGCGTGACTAAGCTGGATTTTGGCCACCATTCTTACTTCAGTAGCAGGAATGTAGCTCGCTGTCGGCCATAAAATCTAAAATATGCCTCGAAACATTCAGACCTCCAAGGCCAATTACAGGAAAATAGAAACAGAGTCAGGCAGTGACTAATAATGGTAGTTATTTTTTGTTTTAAGTTTACATTTTAACATCCAAAAAGCTGCATGCTGCCACTTTCAGTGTTGTTTTTTGGGGTAGATAGATTATTTTCAGTTATTACTGTGGGGTTTTCAAACTGCACCACAGTTCACTCTGTGGCAAGAGCTGTGATGTCCATTTTTCAACTTCTGGCTCCAAAAATCTGGACAGTAGGAATTAGAAACAAGCCATCATTTCCTCCTCAAACCTCCTCCTGGTCTTATAAAGCTCCTCTGCTCTGTTTGAAGGTGAAATAAACACACCTGACTGTGTAGATATGGACTGTGGCTTTCCAGAAGTCCTATTTCAGTGATCCCCGAGTGTTCAATGATGTGGCTCCCCCTGGAGATTTCGCACCAGAGCTGAAAAGAAAGAGGACACGGCAACACAGATATCCAGCTATTATTAATGAGATCAGTTAATACGCTTTTACACAGATGACAAGGGCATTCTGGATGGAACCCATTTCTCTGAATAGAGGGACCCAAAATATTTGATCTCCGGTGCAGTTTTTTGATTTGCTGCTCTGCTCTTCTTTTCACTTTTGATGCTGAGCAATACAGCGTTCAACGAAAGAGGCGCTGCTTTTATTTAAGGATTCTTTGCATTCGAAGGTGATCAAGATGTATTGCTTTGTGAAACTCACATGGTCAGTGAACTGGATCATTCACTAAAGTAATTTTTAGAACCTCAGCAAAGACATGAGAGGACATCCAAAGGTCTACAACCCAAAAATGTCAAACTAAGTTTTTAGCTATGCTTAACTTGAAATGAGAGGATAGAAAGTACCAATTTCTCTATCAAGGGGAGAAGGACGCAGCACTGACATTGCATTTTATTTAGGACAGCAAGCACATGCAAGAAAGCTCAGCCCCTGTGGATTTGAGTTTTAAGGACTCAGCTCATGGAGGATGTTTGAAACAAATGCTCTTTTTTCCCCCATTACATATCAAATTCTAGTTACAGAAAAAAACAACAGAGGTGGGACTAAATCATGGTTTTGTAAGTCATTAGTAAGTGTTGAGTCTTTGCACTCAAGTCCCAAATCAAATCCCAAGTCAAGTCTGATAAGTCCCAACTCAAGACAGGCATGTCCTGACTCAGGTACCTTGTCAAGTATGAAAAGCCCCTCATCAAGTCCCACATCAAGACAGGCAAGTCTGAGTCAAGATAAACAAGTTAATTAATGCTCTTCCCCGAATGTATTGCCTTTTTTTTTTAATAGATTTTTCAGTTTATCAGACAAGACATTGACATAAGATATAATCACAATGTGCAAACATGTACAGAATTGTAAAGATTAATAAAAGGAAAAGACAGAGAAACAGGTCAAACAACACAACAGAGAAAAACAAAACAAAACGTGTGCATTGTAGTTCATTTGGGCACATATTGGACAGACCACTTGTAGACATATGAGTTCATAGTTCCAGCCCAGGTAGACTATGCACATAGTTTATCAGTGGGTCCCAGGTTTTCTAAAATCTCTTATTGGAGTCGTTGAGGATGCATCTTATTTTTTCCAGCTTCCAGTTTGCGATGGAGGGATTGTAATGACATTTTTAATGGCAGATTAATCATTTATTACATTTACAAACATTGAGTTTAGAATATGTAGTTTGTTGGAAATTGTTGTATCTCCGTCTGTAATTTTGTGATCTTCGTGATTTGTATACTGCAATTGTATACTGTTTGTGGTTGACCACAGCATAGTTTTTGCACATGAATGAAATATCTACGTCATTCTGTCAGTATCGCAACGTTTGTTTTTCATGGTTCTCTTTAATAATATATTTTTTTAATCTTTGGGCTTGGGGGGAGGTATCAAGTATTTTTCAAATCAAAAGATTCAAGTCCAATGGGAAGTCCAAGTTGAATTGAAAATCTTTTTTGATTTTTGTCGAGTCCAAATCATCAAATTTGACTCGAGTTTGCACCTCTGGAAACCAATGTAGGGTATTGGAATTAGGTAATTTCAACAGCTGCAAAGACGTTTCAGCCTTTTTTCTTGCGTCATCCATCATTATTCTCTTTTTGTTTAGACCACCTGCCTCTTTCTTCTCGCCTTTTCGCTCAGTCTTGTTTAACATCTTGTCCTCTTTAATCTGGTTTATCTCACTCCTTTTCTTCCTCCTTTTATGTATCCATGTGAATATGCGTCCTTTCACCTTTTCTCCAGGTGTTCCACCTCATCCAATTCTGTGTCTATTTCCTCTCTGTTCACTTATCTCCATCTGTTTCGTGTCACCTTCTTCTTCGGCCTCACTTTGTTTAACATTTCCCCTTTAAATAACTATATCCATATTTCTCTCTTTTTCCATTGTTTCATTAATTTCCGTCTCCTTTGCGACACCTTTTCTTTGGAACATCTGTCTTTTTTTTGATAACAATATTCTTCCTGCTCCGCCGGTGAGCTGAGCCTGCTATGTTCTTTCTTCCGTCCTTCTATGATAATCTTTGACATCTCTGTCCCTCCTTCTCTTCCTCTCTTCAGTTATCTCTCTTTCTCCATCTTTGTGTAATGTCCAGAGGTTTGGCTTACAAGACCTCTGACGTGCGTTTGTGTGCGCGTACTCAGAATTTCCCATAATGCTTGAGTCAGTGGCGATAACAACCAACTGTTGCTGACAGACACATACACATGCACACAGTGGCTTGGCAGTAAAACAGAGACACACCCCACCATGCACCAGTGCGCACCAATTTTCTTTCCCTTTCCCTTTCACTCACTCACTGTCCTCCTGTCCACTGCTGACTCTTTAAATCCGTCCACTCTTTGTGCTTTGAGATAAAGTTATTAACATGATCATTTATCGCTGCAGGAGTTTGCTTTATCTAACTGAGTTGCTCCACTCTTGTGATTTATATTATTTATTATTCCCTGGGTGTTCTACAGGCATAAATTGAGTCGGGTTACACAAGGATTGAATGTTATTAAAATATTTAAAAGTAATGACAGCGGGACTCCATAGTATAACGTACAGTCCTCGCCACATGTTTGTGTAACATGGTTGATGCTGTTTGATGTAGCACCTTGGAGAGATATACACCCTTGCTGCTAATTCACACAGTCGGAGGACACGTTTGTTCTAAGCGGTCACTTTAATTAAACAGTGCATATTTCACCAGTTTCTAAACTTTGAACACATTTTCTACTGCAGGAGACTGCACTTTAGATGACAGAAACCCATTTGATAGAAGAGTTGTCGCAGAATTCCCTGCATAAACAAGTTTTGGAAAACTCTATCATTCTAGACATTAACATCCTCTTTCTGTGTTAATGTTTTTTTTTTTTTAAGTAAAAATCACTTATTACCTATTTTTGGGACCTGCTTTCACCCCCTTCAATGACCTCTAGGGATCCATGGTATCTAGCCCAGAACACAAAGTGCATGCCAGTGGCTGAGGGTTACACCAGATCCACATCCCAAATCCACACATCTGTCACAACATATGCTTGCACCCTCCTGCTAACCCAGCTGCATGATTCCTCTTGACATTTGCAACTTAAATTCAACGTTTTAAGTATCTGGAAGATGCAGTGACTGTTGGAGGTAAAATAACACCAAGGCAGATAGAGGCGAGTGGTTATAGGGTTCTTTAAAGAGGTTCATTTGAAAGGAATAGTTCACCACAAAATGAAATTCAGTCTATTCAGTTGAATAGACTGAAAGTTTATTGCTGGTTCCTTTTTTAAATTGCAGCTGTTGCCCAAAAAATAAAAAAAAACTCCTAGAAGAGTAGGTTTTTGTTTTTGGAGAAAAATCGTCCTTAGTTTCGTAAGAAAGGATAAACCTCTTCTCAAACTGAATATTAGTTTTAATACTTGCAACCTATATGGGTTTTCTAGTGTTTTATCCAGCCCTGTGTTACAGATTGTAATGTCACGCTTGTACTAAGTCAGAGGTATCCAACTTTTCGTTATCAATCAAATCTCCCTACTACACTCCCTTTATTGAAAAGTAAATACAGAGCATAGACTCAGGTTATTAGAATGTGGTTGCATTCGATTTTTTGTGCTTTTTGGAAAAGAACATGACTGTGAAAAGGCTGGTCTCGATGCACAAACAGTGATAACCAGCCTGGATTTTCTTCACCATATTTCCCTGTTTCAGAACAAGTCTGCTATCTTTTTCCACACCACTGTTGCCAGCACCAATGATTTTTCAGCTTCAGCGTCGTTTCTAATAAACGAACAGACCGTTTGATATAGTGCTGTTCTGGCGGAGCGCAGCCTCATCTGCCACCACTGGATGAGTTAAAATGCACCTGGCAGCACTACAGCTAATCCTCGCGTCGCCCTGTTTTACCTCGGCAATCCTTTCTTTATAACTTTTGCTGTTGGCTCCTGCCCTGTTTCTACACTGCTAATCTACCTTCAATTTGTCTTTCTTTCCCCTTTTTGCTTCCCTGCGTCTCTCTGTCTAGGGGGCAGCTGGTAGCCGTCAGAGAGATGAGGCAGAGGTTGTTCCTCTAATATAAACTGAAGGATGACATTTCCTCCCTCTCTGCTCTCCATCTTTTCTTGCTCTTTTTCTGCCACCTCACTATCATTTTTTCTCTTTCTCATTCCCTGTCTCGCTGCTTCCCATCCCTCCCTCTGCTCCCTTCTTCCTCTTTAACTCATCAATGCTTTTTCTCACGTGGTCCCTTGCTACCAGAGTTATTGCTCTTTAATTTCTTGTAACAACACTTCTAATCTCCCCCCTTTTTCTCTCTTGGCGTGGGAAAGTGGGCAGGAAGTTACTCAGACGAGGGAGATGGGGGTTCTGGGGAATTTTGTTGCCCCGTCTTCCCCCCTCCTCCTATTCCTCCTCCACACTTCCCCTTTTCTCTGAATTCCCCTCTCTCCTTCTGTCCTTCCTCCTGTCTTTCTTCCCTCGCTCCTTTAAGGTGCAGAGGTCGCGTCAGTAGCACCTGAGCTTTTAGACGTTTGCCCCCAGGGATGTAATAGAGTCGTCACGGAAGTCCAATTTAGACCCTAATGGTGTGGAATTGATTTCACATACCTTGATCAGATTGAGGGACAGGACGCACGCAGAAACCACAGACAAACACAAATTCGAGTTTTTCAGGTATAACCTGTGATGTAACACCCCAGGAGGTCGCTCCAGTGTCACCACATACTTACTGGAGTTGCTGGAGGTGTGTGAGTGGTTTGAATTGTTTCAGACCACTGTGAGAAGAAGTGGTCTGAGTGGTTTGTGTTTTAAAAAGTTTGTATATCTGGTGTGAAAATCTGTACAAAAACCGAAGTGTAAAAATGCCAATTTGTGGTTTTACAGGTGGTTATATGCAGGGCTATTTCTCGGCAAAATGCCTTTCCAGACAGAGCCAGACTAGCTGTTTCCCCATGTTAACAGTCTTGTATATGAAGGCTGTATTAATTCCTTAAGTTCAGTATCCCCAATGAGCCAAACTAAGCTAATCGTCTGCTGGCTGTAGCTACTTATTTAGTGACAAAAGACTGGAATCAATCTTCTCATGCAACTCTCAGTAAGAAAGGACGTTAGCATATCTCTTTTTTATTCGGTAGGAAAAGGCGCATGCCAGAGATCATGTCACAAATGTTTGTTACCACAATGAAAGGGTCGGGTAGGGCCCAATTTCTTTTGGCCCAATCTGCTTCAAATTGTATGTTTAATCCAACCAACCCTAACATATTCAGTTTAAATAATGTAAAATAGAGAAAAGCTGCAAATCTTCAAATTTTGTAAGCTAAAACCAGCAAATGTTTAGCATTTTTCCTTTATGACTGCATTAAGCATCTTAAAACTTTTCTCATGGTAATCCCAACCGTGTGTGTGTGTGTGTGTGTGTGTGTGTGTGTGTGTGTGTGTGTGTGTGTGTATGTTTAAAATGAGCCAGCTGAATTGTAAGTAGAATGATGTTGGCAGGTATAAGTAGAGATCTAATAGAGATTATTTCCCTGGCTCAAGTCAAACATCCACAAGGAATTAACTTGGAACAAGGGGGTTTACATAACACACACACACACACACACACACACACACACACACACACACACACACACACACACACACACACACACACACTTAAGCAGGAGGTCATTCTTTTGCAGACACACGCAGTGAGTGGTTCACAGGGGAAGTTGAGTGTGTCATTTGATAATGTGACAGCTTCCTCTAGCTTTCTCCTCTCTTCTGCTTTTTTAATCTCACACGGTCACATGTTTCATTTTGTGTTGACATTATCTGTTACTGCACATGGCAGTCTTAACTTTCACTCTCCACACACACACACACACACACACACACACACACACACACACACACAAGACATTCGGTTCTTCCCTGGATGAAGAACTGAGACGCCTGTGGTATCGAATCTATTGTCTAAGCAGATGCTTCCTCCAAAATGTGTGCATTTCTGTGTGAGTGTTTGTATGCTACGCTAATCCCTCAGCTCAGTTTATGAAACTTCCACCGCGTGTGAGCAGCTTAGAACCGAAACTTTGAGGGATAATTCTGGTTTATCACTACTTGAATCTCATTTTATAGTCTTAGCCATCGTTTCTACCGTTAATAACATTTGTACTCGCCAAATGAATTGCAGAAGTCAGTCAGGGCAAGAAACACACAGTTTGTCATAGATGTTGGAGCCAAAAACAAAAACAAAACAGGCAAATAAATCAAATTGTTGACTAAACTGTCTCTTTAAAACACACCGTTAACAGATGGACTTTCTGGTTCAGTCTTGACCTGCAACTTGCCATAGTTTTCCCGTGCAATGATGGATTATTACCAACATTCATGAGCACTCATTCTCTGTTTCACCTCCAAATAAAGTTTTAAGAAAATCTCTAATTGCTTTCTTGATCCAGCTTCATATTGATTGAACAGATCAATATTGAACTTCCCATCTAGCTTGTGGCAAGAAAGGAAAGTAGCAGAGGACCAAATTTAAGAAATTTCCACTATAAAATTATGAAGAAAAGGCAAGAAGTGATGCATAAAAATTTACCAGAAAGCACAAAATGAAGTGTTTAGCACTCAGAATTTCCTGGGAGAGGACCCCAACCCCCAGTTTCATATTTTTCCCACCAATGTTGAGACGAAACCCACGCCCTTGTGTTAAACTATTCCTCTACACACAAACACACACACATTCAACTCTATGTTCGTCCTTCCTTCTCTGTCTGCTTGTCATGTTTTGTCTTCCTACCTGCGCATGCAGGTTTGTGTTGTGAGTTCGGCCCCACTGATCTGTGTGTTGTTTGTGTTTCGTGAGAGATTTATGATTACTGCAACTATTTCTGTTGTGTGTGTGTATGTGCGTGTGTTTTTGGCCAAGTTCTGCCTTTATTTATTTGCACTTTGAGACATTTGGTATGACCGTGCTGTTTATGCGTGTGTTCATTTTCTTGACTTTGTTTTTAGTTTTCCTCTAATAAATGATGCTGTTTTTCCATCCTTGTTCATTTGGACTTCATCTTTCTTTCATGTTCCCTTTCCATCTTCTTCTTCTTTATGCAGACCCATATTTCACTGATTACAAATTACTACCGGATCACTCTGCCAGCTAAGTGGCTTAAATGTTTGTTCTCTCTTCATTTTCACCCTCTCCAGGCCGCAGAAATATGAAACAACTAAGCGAGGAGGAAAGACAAAGAATGTTAGAGAGAGATAAACAGATAAAGGAGGGAGCTTTATCTCATTGATGTCCACCGACGTTTATTACCAGGCGACAGAGAGACAGAGTTATAGAGCTGTCCCATGTTTCACAGGGGTATTAAGTGTCCCCCCTCCTTCTCGTTCTCTAAACACCTTGCCAACTCTCCCATCGCGGCCATAAAACAGTTTGAAGGTCTCTTTGTTCTACTTCTGCGATGTTTCTTTGTCCTTTAAAGTCTTGTTTTGTCAGGGCTGCCTCTCCTTTCCTTTCCTCTCCTCTCCTCTCCTCTCCTCTCCTCTCCTCTCCTCTCCTCTGCACCGATCAGCCGGTTGGGTCACGGCCAAGCAGGAGAGGGTGGAGATGCATGCTGGCCTGGCACTGTGCATGTTGGCGTGTGTGTTTGTGTATGTGTGTGTTCAGGAGGATCAGTTTCCCATATGCCGTCATCATGTGCCATTTGATAGGAGCCGTGATTGGTCATTCGAGACATATTTAGTCGTGGTGATCTTTCAAACACACATGCAGGCGCGTCACAGGAAAGGAGTGGCGCTCCCTTGATTGTTTAGTTGGCCTTTCGTATTTTGCTAATCTGAAGAAAATGTATGGGGGAGAGTGGCAGGGCAGGGGGGAGGAGGGGAAGGAAAGAGTTAATCAAAGAAATGAAGGAAGGAAAAGAGTAAGTGAACAAGAGCCTAATCAAAGCACATTAACATTTACTGTACTTGTGTTTAGTGTCTAAATATAGACTTACCTAATAGCATTTGTTGGATCATAACCATTTATGCACGCAACAGAAGATTGCCTTAAGGATACTGTGTTAGAAATTATTATTTTACAACATATTTAAAGCAATAGTTGGATGTTTTAGTAATACACTTATTTGCTTTTGTGCAAGGATCACTAGACTACTCTCAAATCTGTCCAATTAATAGGTTTTATGGACGCCATCCATATATATATTTATATACTGTATATATATATAATATAGAACGTATATAATCTTGAACATTTCAGTTTTGACAAAACATTTGCTAAAGGCATTTAAACAAAGTTTTGTGCTGGAGTTTATTATAATCCAAGCTCTAAATACTGACAAAAAGATATTCATTTTTATTGTAAATGCATATTGGTTCCAATTATCACTTATTGACTGACTAATAATTGGTATCGGGCGACCCCTTAAATAGCTAAGCTATTAAATCAAGTCTCATCCTTGTATTTCTGGGCCAATTTTATTGTTTTCTGTCTTTGGTTATTTGGCCAAATCTATGATGATGGCTCATTTTTTTGTCTCTAAGACTGCAATTTGGTGATATGACAATTAATACTATGAAATGAGAGAAATGTATCAACCGTTACACTATACTTTGCTGACTTTTTTAGCATCAATAAGTGGCTTTTTGTTCACACAGTCCCACAAAATTAGAATCTATGTGTGGTGTTAGCTGGGGGTGGATTATCTTGTCGCGTGTGTCAGTTTTTAAAATCATTCTGTGTCCCCTCTCTAAATTCAGCACATGTGGAGTTATATTTTTCCTCAGCAGCAGTTTGTGAAGTTTGAGTTGAGGATAATTGATCTGTTGATCTGGTCAGAGCTGATCAGATCGACTCTAACGTGAAACATCAATAATAATTTTCTTGGGAGTGCTTCCTCAGAACCAAGGAGGTAAAGATAAAGGTAAAGCTTTTTCTTGACGCAATAGACCAGAATGCATTGCAGCAGCACACATGCATCATTTTGAATAAATGTTGCAGCACAGTTTTTCTCAACTAGAAACACTCTCTGCCCATGTAATGAGCAGCTGAGTCCAACAGGTTGCCAACATTCTCTCGAAGTGTTAAGGAAGTGCACTCTGGAAACTGTAGGAAGTCGCTAAGTGAGGCAGAAGTACACGAGGCATGCTGAGAGAAAGCTCCTCGGTCCACCAGAAACGGTAAATTAAAGTAAATGATAGCACTTTATCACAACATGACTCCTGGAAAACTCTCACCCACAGTCATTTGGAGCAATAATGAGCCTGCAGCCCAGTCTGAAGTGATAAATGGAGTGAGCTGCGTTTGAGCTGAGCACAGAGAGATGAATGGAGCGTTACAGCTGCCACGACTAGCTAAATATTACACACAGAAACACACAGATACACACACGCTAACTGAGCAGAAGGGCCGAATATGTTAGGAATGTGCTCTCTGAGATGACCGACCTTCACGCGGACACCACATTGTGCGCTCGGATACGCAGCTATGTGTGCCAAAACACACACATTTCACTTAGCATTCGTGTGCTTTTCTGATCACATGCTGGTAACTTGTACTTAAGTGAAGATTTGCTTGTGAACAATTGCTCATGCTTCAGTGTTGCATGCGTCTAATGCGTGCTGACTTACAAGCCTTTTCCACACACACATGCACACACCTACACATACACCCAGTCTTGCTCAACAGGTCAGGATGTTTCACAAGTCGGGACCTGCATGTCGAGGATATGCCTGTGTGTATATTGCTGTGTGTGTTTTACATTACTAACCAGTGAGAAAATGTGAACTGTTAAAGACGCACATACTACACACACAGGCGACAGACAAAGTTGTAGTCTCATTACTGCGGTCTCCAAGGAGTCACCATGGCAATGGCAGAATGAAACCATGGCCTGTGGGAGAGGAGATGTGTGTGTGTTTGCACGTATGTCAGTGAGTGTGTGTCCTACAGACCCAGAAGTGGTTTATTCCCCCAGGAAGTAAGTTATTCTCCACAGGCCAATCAGAGGACAAAGTTTGAGACAGAGTTTAATCCAATTGGCGCAATACTTGTGACCTTTATTACTCGCCGGCCAATCCCCGGGGAGCGGACAGCCAGCAGGGCGATGACATCACAGCCACAGTGAAGGAAGAAATGAGGAAGACATGAGTTTCAATACTCACTCTAAGGATAGTGAGTTTATGAGTTTGTCTTCACTGTTATTTTTGGAGAGGGAATATAAGGAGAACATGGAGAAAACAAGGAGAAGGAGACTTTTGACAAACACTCATATAATCAGACAGAGAATAACAGGCAGAAAAGGTTTAAACATTTTATGTCTTTTTTGTTAATAAAACATGTTAAGATAGAGGGAAAAATGTAAATTGTGTCCTCAAAGTGCCACACAGTGATGGAGAGAACGATGTCAGATGAGTGACACAGATGTACTAAGAAAGTTTTGGGAATGAGTGCAGGGCTAAACAAATATTTACAACGTGTCCTCCTCTGTGTTTATGGCTTGGTTTATGACCAAACTCTCCGTCTTTTGCCCATCCCTCCCATTTTCATCTCTTACTCACTTCCAAACCACACTATTCTTCGGGTTCACGGTGCAGAGGAACCCTTCATACTTTTATTTAGTGCAACTATTTTCCTGTCTTCTCTTTGCCTATTTGTATATATTTGCGCATGTGTGCATGAATACATACATGTATACATATTTGTGTTGCAGCATCAGTCATGCAAATCTCCTCCAAAGATCCGTCTGAGATATATGGTATGAGTGATTGTACCCTCATGGTTCTCCAGAAATTCTGTCCCTGTGTTTTCCACTGTCTCACACAAACACACACTGAGTTCATATATCAGCGGTCATGTTTTATGTCTAGAGGAGCAGGGGAGTCTGATAACAGTGGATTTAATGGAAGGAGGAGAGAGACTAGACAGAGCATAAACACACCAAAAACACACTTTTGTTCCATCAGTATTCCTGCTGGCTACATAAATTGCACACAACAGAAAATAATGTATTAAAAACTAGACTGATGTGCTATCACAGTGCGCAGACATACTCGCCCCTATTATCAGTTACAGTCCTTATCTTGTTCACTTTTTTGTAGAAGTTTCATTAATGCAACTCAATCTGTGGATTCAGACAAGACTGAGAGACGACACAGCAATGCTGCCCAAAGTGGGGCCTGTGGTCTACCAGATGTTTCTAGTCAAAAAAAAACATTTAAATAAATATAAAAACAAAAGTGGAATAAAAAATGCAGTTTATGCTGTTTTGTTGTTGTTTTTTTTGTTGTTTTTTTATGTTAACTACCCTTTAAATATGTAGGATTCCTCATTTTTTTAATTGTTTTTTATTATCTGAACATGGTGGAAACTTGGCATCATTTCATTTCGTTTACTGTTCGCTCATAACAGTTAATTGCATTAAGTAGTTTTTTATTGTTTGAGTGGAACTTTTGAGTTAATGGCTAACATTTTTTCCATATTTACCACTGATGTGTTAGTGTGCTTACATTTGCTAATCAGCTCTTAGTACAAAGTACAGTTGAAGCTGATGGGAATCTCTTTAGATTTGTGGGTATTTAGTCAAATTTTCATCTAATGAAGGAAAGTTAAGGGACTGCCAAAGTGTTTTCACTTCTTCCTGAAGGAGACATCAAAGTCTGTGCCAAATGTCAATCCAGTCTGTATTTGTCGAGAGACTTCACTTAAAGCCTCACAAAAAGATCACCAGTCAGCAGAGTACTTTTTTATAAACTGCGAATGTCTACAAAATTTTGTGGCGAAACATCTTGTAGTTAGTGAGATGTTTCAGTCTGGACCAAAGTGGTGGACAGACCAACTGATCACCTTTGCCTTTTAAAGAAAGACACTGCAAGCATTGCAAAAATGTGTTTGGCTTACATTTTTAAAAAGGAGATAAACCCCTCTTCCCCATAAGCTAATCTCATTGTTATCTTATTTCCCACAGTGATACTAAATCATATAACACACTAACATATTAATGTGGTTAGAAATTACTGATGCTATTGTTGAATGTCAGTCCTGCACACACTCATCTACTTAATGACTTACTGACATCTATCTGTCTGTCTTTCAGGAGGTGGAGATTCTGGACATCAGTACCATCAGGGACACCAGAACAGGAAAATACGCCAAACTACCAAAGGTTAGTCATGTGTGAGAGAAAGAAGCTGTCACCTCCTGCTGTTGATAACTTTGCCCTCTGACCAGAGACGAGATGCTCAAGTGTGACTGTCACCAAAAGATGTGTGCGTTTCCTCTCTCAGCTGACGGCGCAAAGGTGGCAGGGCGCTAATGAGCCTGCTGACAGATGGGCCGTCAGACAGGAAGTGATATAACCAGTGACTGTTGGCGAGGAAGTCATTGAGTAAGAGCGTAGATCTTGACGATATAGGCGGTAATATAACGCTGCGTAATAGTGGTTAACAGTTGGAACATAAGGGCATGTTGGCATGGTGCAGTCATGTGGGTCAAATCAGTAAAATTAATAAGACACTGTTTGCTGCACTGAGTTACTGGATAATCTATAGCAGCATTTTACTTAATTACTTTACTTCTTATCTACAATCAAGCTAATAAACAATTAAATTTCATTCTGCTTTTAATCAGTATGTAAGAGTCAATACCTATTTTGCAATAACTGCAATAAATCTTTCGCTGTAATATAATGAAAAGTGCATGTTCAGGAATATGCATAGGGTGTTGTGTAAAAAGTGAATTTTTTATGGCTGTGATGTGGTAATGAAGTGTGCCTTTTAAGACTGCTAAGTGATGTCAAAATGTGGTGTTCAGAAAAGGAATGGCAAAAAAAAATTATATCAGAGTAGCTTAAATGAAACTGATTGACATCAGTTTTCTTGTGCTGCCTTCAGATGCCTTTCACAAGCATTTGAACCTTTTAAATGTGAACAAATTGGTTTGATTTCTTTCAAAAACAGAGAAAAAAGGCAATTAGGTATTTTTTTGCCCATATACAAACTTTAAATAACATTCACTCAAGGTGCTTTGTGGCAAGTAGCAGACGCACACAAGCCTGTGATGACAAAAATACGTTAACGAGCGCTTGAGCAACATGACTGCGATAAGGTAGCTGTTCACACTGGTGTTGTAGCTTATAGTGAGATTCGTCCGGTGGGCAGAAACACAACTCCAACTGAATCCTAATGTAGCTTCATATGTTCTCCATGTTTAAATAACTGTTAAGAGACTGTAATAATAACTGTTTCTTCACAATTTCACCTTAGAAGCTTCATATGATGATGATATATATTGATGTTCTATTTAGGCCCCAAAAAATTGTGAATGCAGGTTTAAAAAGGTTGTTTTATTTATATCCAAAAACAATGTTACTGTTGCTCTGCAATATCCACTGAACACACTGTCAACAGTTTTATGATGACTGTTTCTCCAGTAGAAAGGAGTTCCAACGAAAATACCGAGGTCTGTTCACTGTCTAAAGTCACGCGGACATTGTTGCTTTTGATTTTTCTTTTTCATAATTTGAGTGCACTGATTCTCTAAACCCTTGTTCGCTGTTTGATGACAAAGTACATTTGGTGCACTGCCTTGGCAGTATTTTCCTTGATAAACAGTCATCTGAGTTAATTTGTTTAATTGAAATGAAAGAGAGATGCGATAGAGAGGGAGTGATGGAGAGAATGCATAATTGATGGAGAGACACTGAGTGTTAGAGAGTTGGTGGCAGAGAAAGAGTGGTCTTTAAAGGAGGAAAGAGTCGTTTGGTTAATTAGATCAGAGTGCTACCACATGCATCAAATTTACTGTTCTCAGGAGGCAGAGAGACGGACAAGGAGCGGGAAGGATGGAGAGTTCATATGCACAAGTCAATATACTTTGTGTGTTCACATTCAATGTCCTAAACAGTATGAAAGTATAAACATCTGTTTGTTTTTCAGGACCCAAAGCTGCGAGAGGTGTTGGGCTTCGGTAAGGGTGACAGTGTTGAGGGGAAGCTGGTAACCGTTGTCCATGGCAACGACCTGGTCAACATCTCCTTCCTCAACTTCCAGGCTATGCAGGAAGATACAGCCAAGGTAAGAATGGAAACCTCCACCAGAATCCCGAAACCTTCTCACATTAGAACTGCCTTCAAAGTCTGTGGAAAGTATGATACATGCTAGAAAATACTTACTAAAAACATGTGAAAAGCTTGTGAACTATATAGTCCAAATTCCAATGTTTGTTTACAGTAACTTCCACGTAGGTAACCTAAAGAAGGCCCACCTAAAATAAAAAAGTAATAACAAATTAAGTGTACATTGTCGTTGATATATTTTTACTGCTTCTTCCTTTCCAATGGGAAACCGAACTCGTTATCTCAAGGCCACCAGACCACATTGACAAAAACAGTAATTTTACTTTGCAAAACACAGAAGTTACTTCACTACTACTGCCAGGATTGGCTAGTGTTTAAATGAAGAAAATATTTCAAATATAGTGTAGACTCACACTGATATTGATTTTCTTAAGGGACTAAAATAAGTTTAGCCCCTGCCGCCTTCCACAGCACTTAAATGTTTACATCCATGCTGGCAGAATCACTGTCAAAGATAGATAGAGTTTGCTTTATTCAACAAAGTCTCTTAGCTCATTCATATTTGGCTGAATCATTAATAACACATTTATTTTTGCTTTACCCGGGCTTTATTATCTCTTACACCCTTCCTTTCTTCCGTCCTTACTGTCATCTTTCCATTTGTCCTCCTAATCCCACTTAACTTGCCTTTTTCTTTCCTCAGGCCATATGCTGGTCACTCACTTTACGATGTTGACATAGTGGCATGTGTGTGTTTAGGAGTTGTAAAGAGGGATTTTTTTTCTTGTGTGTGTTGTATATAGAAACTGCTTCACTTAGTTTTGACATCAGACGAACAGTCAAACAGCTCTTGTTTTATCATCTTGTGTGTGGTTTTCCAGATTTGGACGGATGAGCTGTTCACGTTGGCCACAAACATACTTTCCCAGAATGCATCGCGGCACACCTTCCTCCTCAAAGCGTAAGAAGCTGTGCGTGTTTTATCTTGACATTCGGGAGCTGTAGATCATTGTTTTCAAAGCCTCTCTGTGTCTGTTTCAGGTACACTAAGTTAAAGCTGCAGGTGAATCAGGATGGGAAGATTCCTGTGAAGAAGTGAGAAACACACACATGGCAAACACTTTTTAACCTCTGTACAAACTTAAAACACCAGTGGCCACTTCTTCTTTCCTTTCCTCTCATCTGACTCTCTTCCATTTTCTCTCCTCATTACGTCACCTCGGGTTTATCTCTTTGGGTCAGCCCTTTCACTCATATCACTTTAATCCTTTCCGACTCTGCTGACAGCGTTAGGTTTTGGTGTTAAGAACAATATACTTTGATCAGTTAATAGTTTGACTCAGTCAGTCATGATAAAACCCTCTTTGAACAGTGACTGATATCTCCCCAAACTCTCTGTCTGTCTTTCAGTATTCTCAAGATGTTTTCAGATAAGAAGAGAGTGGAGACGGCTCTGGAGCAGTGTGGCTTGGTCAATAACAGGGTAATCATTTAAAACCCTCACTGCCACAGGGCTACTCAAGATGTGCGCGTGCATTGTTTTGGTTCATACATCAGATTTAAGTGATTGCAACTCAGTATCACCCTGGGGTGCTGCGTAACATTCTTTGCATGCCTGTGCAATGCAAGAAATGCAGAAAAGGTCTATGGACTAAGTTTGGGCCTAAGATTTCACATTTTGGTTAACAGTCAAGAAGACTAAAAAGTTTTGTAAGTTCTAGTTTATGTGCACATTAAACCTGGATCAACATCAGTATTCTTATGCTGTGTTCAGATGCCTTTTTGTAGCATTTAAACCCTTAAAACTTAAGAAAATTGGCTAGATTTCTTTTAAAAACAGTGGGAAAAGGCAAGAGCAAATTGCAAGAAAAGTCCCAAAACCTGCAATAAAAGGTGACAAGATAATGACATGCACACACACACACACATATATAAAAGAGCATATAAGTCTGTTTCTTCAAATATCAAACTTTTCCTATAAAGGCCAGTGTTGTTATTCAGGTTGCATAAAAACTAAATATCAAGTTACTAGCTTCTAAGTAGCACAGGCTTTCCTAATAAACAGGATTTCCTAGAGAGAGTAATTGTTAAGATAAATGCTGGCTTTATTTATTTGTTCAAGGCCAACATTGTATTGTCAGATGCTGTGCTTGTTGTATCTGCAGTGAAGTGTACTTTTGGCTTTTGGTATTGTACCCTAAAACAAGGTTTCTTGTGTGTTATTAATCAGTGGAATCTGTCCTAAAAATCAGTTTGGAGTCACAAGACGGTTCTTTTTTTGAAGAAGGGAGCAGATTGTGCAAACTGCACAGTCAGCATTTCTCTTTGTAGTGTTGTACTCTGATGCCACCTGCTGTTGAAATAGAAGAACACACCAAATGGGAAAACATGGGGTCTGTAATGTTATTTGGTGCTTTTGAACGCATATTTATCTGATCTGCAGCCTCCGGATTTAACAATACTCAAATGATTGAAATATTATGGAAATCTAAATATCTAAAATGCAGGAGCTGCATTTTTTTGACAAAGGTGAAATGCATCACAGAATACCATTATAAACGAGGCATTGTGGTGCTATACTGAGGCCCCGGCGACAAATCATATTCCAGACGCATTGACCATTACTGAAATTATGAAGTCTCAACTCATATTGCAATCACAATATCTGTCAAGTAATCAAAATGTGTTTTTATTGCATATCCTGCATTCCTATATTTTACCAAGACAGTGGCACGTGTAATTCAACATTTACATGGTTAAATTTTGCATTTTATACTCAGTTGGATCATATTTCCCCTCTTTCTTTTCCTCTTCGTATCAATCCTGTCTGTTCTCTTCCAGTCAGAGGGAATCAAGCCTGATGATTTCACATGGGAGGCCTTCCAGAAGTTTCTCGACTCTCTCTGTCTCCGGCCTGAGATACAAAGCATCTTTGAGGAAAGGTACGTGACACATTAATAGCACTGTAACATTTCCCATTTTAATGTCAGAATAAAACTTAAGACTCAGCCCTAAATCCTCTCATAAGGATGCTTTGTATAACATTTTCAGGATTCCTGGTAACGCTCACAACCTGCACTTAAGTGACCGTACACACATTGTTTTCAGTGCACTTTTTTCTTTGCTTCAGTGGCTCCAAGAGGAAGCCATTCATCTCTCTGGACCAGTTTATGGACTTCATTAACCGCAGGCAGCGAGACTCAAGACTAAACGAGGTGCTGTACCCCCCACTGAAAAGAGAGCAGGTCCGACAGATCATGGAGAAATATGAGACCAATGCCAGCCAGCTGGAGAGAGGTCAGTAACTCTTGAGTGTGTGTGGTTTTTTTTTTTTATTTTCATTCACATTCAGGACATTTACATACCCATATCCAGAGCAGCTTAAAGGGATATTTTGAATTTTTTGATTTGAGGTTGTGTGAGGTATTTCTCCATAGTCATTTTATTACATACAGTAGATGGCAGTCGGCACACACTCAGTTTGAAGAAGCAGACAGGAGAACTGCCACAGAGGCTAATCAATGCACTGTAGCAGCAACACTTATTACTTATTACTGCTTAAAATAAGCTAAAACAGTTTTAGTGTATGCTATATTGAGAATATTTTCACAGCTTTTCCACCGGACTCCCTTAACAAAAGTATTAATTTTAGCTCACTGAACTCAGGAGCTGCTGATCTACTGCTGCCTCCATCAGTTTGTGTGTTTGTGTTATTGTTATTTGGTGAATTCAAACTAAAAACTTCAAATGCAAAAGTCACATAATAACAAAAACACACCTTACTGATTAAAGCAGCAGAAGACCAGCAACTCATACTGTATGTTCAAAGATTACTGTTTGTGTTTTTGAGGAGAGCACTGTAACAGCTTCAGTTCCTAGTCAGATGTTGCTGTTTGATAAAGTAGTGAATATATCCTAAATATAGCGAACATGTAAACTGATGTAGATCTTTTTAAATGGGGCTTTTTTAGTGGGCTAATATACATTTTGTTGCTTAACAGTTGATTGCTTAGCTACCCTGTTAGACTCCAGCCTGCTCCTCTAAACTGGGGGCATCACGACCGCCATCTATTGTATGTAAAACACTGACGATGGATAAGTACCTCATATAACCCCGCTTGAAAAGATTTGATCCATTCCTTAAAAGCATATGATCTTCATTTCTCAGACATTTTTATGAAGTAATGCTGTAAACCATTACAGCAAATATAAATCAGCTCTTTTGGTCACATAGAATAATAGTTCTCTAAATAACAAGAGTTCAGTGTACATGCATCTTTTTTGTCCCAGATCAAAGTTTATCCACTGCAGCAGTACTCAGATAATTATAGTCTCATAGGCATGATTGATTTGGTGTTTTATTGCATCAGGTTGTCCTTTTCTAAAATCTTTGCTCTGGCACTGACCAAGCCCTCATCAATCCCCCCCCCCTCTTAAACAACCACATTGCAGGAAATATTTGCAATTTTGATTAAATGTCAGCCACATGTTTGCTGTGGATAAACTGTAAAACTAGGGGAGTGATCAGAGCCTTGGCTGCTGTAAGCTGCTCTACTAGGACACTGTTAAGCCAAAATCTGTAAGATGATCCACCATTGAGCCCACAGTGTTCACAAATAAGCCAGTTTGTTGATGTCTGAAAACAGAAGCTTTTGCTTTCTGGTCAATTTACTGCTAGAGCACGAATTTCCTATCGTATCTGCCGGCCCTTGCCCTTCTAATCGAATCAATTATTCGGATTGCCTTGAGCAGATGGATGCTGGCTGGACTGTCAAAAACAAGTCTGACCTTTTTTGTAGTCAGTAAACACATCTCTCCCTTCTCTCTCTCTTTGCAGACCAGATCAGTTTGCAGGCTTTCAGTCGGTACCTGGGTGGAGAGGAAAACAGTATTGTACCTCCAGAGAGGCTGGACATCATCGACGATATGAACCAACCGCTGTCTCACTACTTTATCAACTCATCACACAACACGTACCTCACAGGTACACACCTCAGATCAGACAAGACACAAATACATTTTATGCTTAATTTAAGTATCTAGCTTTATAGATAATCTTTCCCTCCCTTGTGTGTTTGCCCACAGTGGGTCAGCTGACAGGCCTGTCGTCAGTGGAGATGTACAGACAGGTGCTGCTGACCGGCTGTCGCTGTGTAGAGCTGGACTGCTGGAAGGGCCGGCCGCAAGACGAGGAGCCCTACATCACCCACGGGTTCACCATGACCACTGAGATCCCATTTAAGGTAGCATTAAGGCATTATTTATTTGGAATGAAGTTTTGACAGCTGAGAAATTTTTTCAGGAACCTGCATATGATTGAGGGCCACACAGGAAAAGTTAAGTTGCAGGTAGTCAACCGAAATAACCAACTTTAGCTAACAGCATTAGCATTAATGACAACGTAACCACAGGGACAGTTGTTAGGTTCCACTAGTTACTATGTAACCAGTCAATTTCTACAAGTTGTCATCCTTAACCTGACAGACGCTTGTAAGGGGAGCACAATTTGATGCAGTCTCCTTGTAGTTTATATTGAATGAAAGTCATGAAAGAAAAAGTATCGACATGGACCAGGAATGATATAAACAAAATGCATGCATTTCAAGCAAGTTTGTGCGTTTTCTTTCAAAAACATGAAAAAAGGCAGAAGAAACTTGGTAAGGAATGTTCCACAAATTGCAAGACATTTGTAAACTTACGCGATTATTTTTCTAAAAGCTAGGGAAAAGAAAAAAGCGTATTTATAATCATCTTAATTGAATATTGTGAATTATGTTACAGAATTTTTACAATATTTTAAGCAACTTTTCTCAGTTGTGTTTGTCGTGTTTTTTTTGTTTAACTTTTTTTTTCTTTTTGTTTTGTTTGTTCTGTAACAAAATTTCAGGTAATTTTCTTGTAGTTTTTACTATTTTCTTGCTAATATTTGAGTCATTTCTTCTTTACTTGCTTATTGTTGTCTTCCGGTGTTTTTGAAAGAAATCAAGCAATTTTGCTCAGATTTCAAAGTTTGTATAAGTTATTGCTCCAATATAACATTTACTGTACAGCAGAGTTTTTCCCTTAAATAAATGTCTGTTTTAACTCTTACATATGCCTGGCATCATATAAAAGCAGTTCAGTGAAATGCCAACTCGAGTTGTTTTAGTTTTAACATCTGCCTACAGTAAGTACCATATTTTTATGATTATGGAGGCATTAAAGTCGAGAGGTCCACTTTGTAAATTTACTTGGTTGACATTTATGTGCATGTTATACAGCCCTGACAAGCTGGCATGCATTTTTTTTCTCCCCCAGCTGTTAAAAATCAAAAAATAATTAAGGGACCTTGGTGTGTAGAGATCTTCACCTTGGTGCATTTGTGCAGTTTGGTCAGCAAATTCTTTGTGCAGTGGGTTCAGAAATGCTCAATATGGAGGCAGCAACCACAGACTGAACAAACAGTCTTTACAAGCATTATTATAGAAGGTGGCGGCAGTGCCATACCCTTTTGCCAAAAGCAAAAATCCGCTCAGTATTTTTGGCATTTATTACATTTTTGACCTCTATCTTTTATCATGTACTTAGAGTTAATGTTCTTAATGTTCTCATTCTTTCACTGACTGTAGGAGGTGATCGAGGCGATAGCAGAGAGTGCTTTCAAAACCTCACAATACCCCCTCATCCTGTCCTTTGAAAACCACGTAGATTCGTAAGTTGTGTCACTTTTTGTCAGAACATTGATTCAGATCATCTGCTCTGTCTCAGACTCTATGTATTTTGGTGATAATTTGGTGGAATATGATTTTTATTACTTTCTTTTTATTATAAAGCAGGTGCTATGCTATATAAAGGATGGGAAAGTATCAAAACACCATATCCACAGAGAAATACACTCAGTCCGTATTCAGACACAGTGCCTTCAAACGAGCTGTGAGGACTACTGTTAAGTTGTGATGTCACGACTATACTAGCAAGTGTTGCTACAGTGCTATTGCACTCATTTTGCAGCTACAATGTTTGAGCAGAGACATCAAGAATGCAGATGCAGAAGACCCGTAAACACTGACTTATCAAAGCGAACTGAGCTTTTCGGGAGGGGGGGCTTTAAGAGACAGATGCTAAAACAGAGCGTTTCAGACAGAGGCTGAGGACACGTATATTCAGGCAGACAGTGTTAGAAAAATAAGTAATTTTTGAACATGAAAGCATGTAAACATGTTTTAATTGAAACCCAAAATACAAGTAAGAACCAGAAAATGAACATGACATGGGACCTTTAATGTAAGGGCCAAGTCCCCATGACAGGTTAAAGTTAAGTAGAAACTCACTTGTGTCTGTTGTTCTGTCAGGGCCAAGCAGCAGGCAAAAATGGCAGAGTACTGCAGGACCATCTTTGGAGACGCCCTGCTAATTGATCCTCTGGAGAAATATCCGGTAAGACTGATCGGCAGTCAGTTCTAACATAAGCTTTGCCAGTGTGTTGTGTTTCATTTTCATTGTGCAGTACTTTTTAAAAACACATGACCTGTAATTCATAATACTATTTTAATGTCTGTTTTACTCTGATATGAATGAATTTTGAGTGATCTATTTTGAGTCTCACTGCTGTTTCTCAAGGTCAATTAACAACACAATGACATCCTTTGACTCCCCCGTCATGGAGTTACTCAGCTTTCAAACCATCAAATAGGATCAAATAGCTTGTGATTCCATATTCCATATCCGTGATACAGATTTACAGCCTGTAGTCTTTCTTTTCTGGTGCATACATACAACTTAAAACTGTGCATGAGCCAAACCTCCGTTTATAATACCAGATTTGATCATACAGAGATTTTTGCACCTCTCTCTATACTTGTGAAAAAAGCACACACAGGTTTACATAAATACAAAAATTAAGATGACGTGAAAGCACATCTGTGCTCCTAACACTCTGATTGAGATATAAATGTTTTATTCTAGTATTTTCTGGAAAAGTTTATTGTATATTATAAAGTTTTAAAGGGTTTTCAGTAAAAGTGCATATGAATGAAAGGCATGTTTTGCTGATTAGGAACTCAGAAATGAAGACTAAATTCTGAGAATATATTCACAAAATATATGTAAACCTGCAGCCGTTTCTTCATTGTGTTAATATCCAGTGCAGGTTATCTGGACCACAACATATCTGCCTTTTATCCCTAAAATTTCCTTTTCACACCCTCTGTTTTTTTATCTAGTCAGAGATTAATTGCTGCAAATCATGTTTAATTGATTGAGTCTTGATTAACTACTTTATTCTATGACTTTATTCTGTTCTTTTTTTTAAAATCTTCCTCAGCTTGACCCTGGTCAGCCCCTCCCCTCACCACAAGAGATGATGGGAAAGATTCTAATCAAAAATAAGAAGAAGCACCACCACCACCGACCCTCGAGTAGTGGCAGCATACGACGCAGAGAGCTGGAGGAGCAGCCTTCACCCAACAACGGTGAGCACTTGAATGTCTTGCAGTGGCATGTATCTGGATCTACAGGTTGAAGTCCTCTTACACAGAAATCATGCTATTGGGCTGCTACTAAGTCCCTTTTTCTATGCCGCCTTTGCATTTTTACCCAGAACTAAATGACACAGCATTATGCCGCTCCAGTGTGTGATCTGGAGCATCTCTGTCCCCCCTTTCTGTGATCATACCTTTTACAAAAAACGGCAAGGTGACATTATGGTGCAATATTTTCCGCCTTGAATAGGCAGTGTAAAAGGGGCTTCGGATTGCATTGGTGATAATGATGCAACCAATGATGCAGCTTCTGCAGTGTGTGAATGAATGAAACCTGTATAGTCTTTTGCCATGCTGGCACATGGCTGAAAGCTACAATGCCACCACACATGTTTTAAATTAAGTGAGTATATGCCATCTATTGCACATAAATGTTAACACATTGAGTTTGCTGTTACGTGTGTAGACTGCCCTCTGACAGACGGTGAGGGAAGCCAGCTCTTATCTAACGGGGAGGAGAAGCTGGCTGAGAGGATGGTCAAAGACTCTGAGCCTCGCAAATCCATCGGTAGGTTGTAGAAGAAAATGGATGTGTGGATTATAAAATCGGCCATTGTGCTGCACAGTGGGTTTTGTAACATATGTATTACATGGTGCAGGAGGTGAGGGGGAAAGTGAGGAGGACGAGGAGGACGAACCGACAACAGAGCTAAAAAAGCCGAACTCCGACGAGGTAAGAGCCACACAGGAGCAGAACTGACAGTGTTTGACTGACTGATGGGCTGATTGATGGATTAGTGCTATCTGCCTCCCTCAGGGTACAGCCAGCAGTGAGGTGAACGCCACAGAGGAGATGTCGACTCTCGTCAACTACATCGAACCTGTCAAATTCAAGAGCTTCGAGGTTGCAAACAGTAAGTGTGTGTTTGAGTGACAAAGAGACGTCCTGACTTTGTGTGCAGAGAAGATATGAAGTGAAAGAGTGTGTGTGAGGGGGGTGGACAAGCCTCGTTAGTTTTAAGCACTGCTCCCATCTAGCTCATTAGGCAGACAGGCCGGCTGTTTGGACTCATTTGTGGTTAATGATCAGTCTTGTCATGCAGACCTGATGCACATAGATTATCCTAATCAATTCCTGTACCTGTGTCGGTCTTTTTGAGTTATTTTTGTCACTGTCTTTTTGCCCACCAGAGAGAAGAAAGTTCTTTGAAATGTCCTCATTTGTGGAAACAAAAGGCATGGACACTCTGAAGAGCTCCCCCATCGAGTTTGTCGAGTATCCCTGGAAGCTTGTCATTGCTCGAAAATTTGAGATTGTTTTTGTGCAAAATTTTTGGTGTGTCCAAATACCTGTTTTTTGTTGGAACTCGTTGACAGCAAGGAAAAGTCTTCAAAGCTGAACTAAAAGGCATTGACTTTTGACCTTTAGGGGAGACACTGCAGGTGTATAGGGTAAAACTTTTAACTTATAGATGCATGAAGACAGTTATTTTTGTATTATATATTCTCTGAAAATATATATTTAAATATCCAAGTGAGGCTTTATCTAATTGACTAAACACTTCTTGCATAAATTTCCAGAACAGAAATCTGAACCAAAAATAAACACCTAAATGTGTATTTTGTTTTCTTTTCCACTAGTCTGAAATAAGACATGAAAAGTAAGCAAAATGGCCCAAAAATCTTTAAATTGACCAGTGCATGACAAATCTGTTTTCACCTGTAGTGTCTCCTCCAACATGTAAAAAATAATATGTGCCTTTTATATGCTGCAATTTACAACATCTAAAAAAGGGTCAGTGCACACACATGTCACATATACAGTGTTTGGGTCTTAACAGCACTCCTCCAGGTACAATAAGAATCAGCTGAGCCGAATCTACCCTAAAGGAACCAGGGTGGACAGCTCCAACTACATGCCTCAGCTCTTCTGGAACGTTGGCTGCCAGATGGTGGCGCTAAACTTTCAGACCCTCGGTGAGTCCTCTCATTTTGCCTGCCTTTGGTGTTTAATCTAGGCCTAAAAAGTATAAAGCATCCACAGAACCAACAGAAACATAAATAAAGTCTTAAGTTTTGCTTTCTGTTACAAGTCTCCTTAGCCTTATAAATAATTCATAACACAGGGCGGTGAAGTTAATGCATCTCAGTATTTATCCACCCTAAATCCTTTTTTCTTTTCATCCTCCTTCATCTCTCTATTCCTCTGCACCAGACCTCCCTATGCAGCTGAACATGGGTGTGTTTGAGTACAACGGCCACAGCGGCTACCTGCTGAAACCTGAGTTTATGAGAAGGACAGACAAACACTTTGACCCTTTCACGGAAAACATAGTGGATGGGATCGTCGCCAATACTGTCAAAATCAGGGCAAGGATAAAATATCTTCACAAATCCACATTGAAATTCTTTTTAGAGCTGATAAAATAAACATGTATATTTTCACATCCACCAGGTGATCTCAGGCCAGTTCCTGACAGATAAAAAGGTCGGCGTGTACGTGGAAGTGGACATATTTGGACTCCCTGCTGATACAAAGAGGAAGTACAGAACCAAAACATCCAATAACGGGAACTCGCTGGACCCTGTGTGGGATGATGAGATGTTTGTGTTTAATAAGGTGCACATACCAGAATTCTGATATCTTTCAAAGTGTTCTCTCATTGTTCATTGTCTGTCCTGTAAACTCTTAAATTCCTTGTAAATTTCCCCCACACCTCTGTTTCCCTTCAGGTGGTTCTCCCTACACTGGCCTCTCTGAGGATAGCAGTGTTTGAAGAGAACGGCAAGTTTATTGGACACCGGATCCTTCCTGTGTCGGCCATTAGACCTGGTCAGTACACACATATTAACACCCATGAATACACTCCTAATGTCAAGCATTTAGAAAAGACTGCTTGTAACCAAAACAATGTTCTGTGTGTTGGCACACAAGTGGAGTTGTTCATTCATTTACATGCTGCTGTACCTTTAACTGTCCAGCTCCAATGGACAGTATCCATTTATTTATTTATTTATTTCCTCCCTTCTGTCTCCCTTCAAGGCTACCACTACATCAACCTGAAGAATGAGCTGAACCAGCCCCTCCTGCTGCCCTCTCTGCTGGTTTACACTGAGGCTCAGGACTACATCCCTAATGAACACCAGGGTAAGAACAGCACAGTAACAACAGCATTTTTACTGCAGCTTTGCACCACACAACCAACTTGACTCTTTTTACTTGATTAACTTTAAACTTACAGCCTTAAAGTAATAGTTTGATAATTTGTTAAACACCTCTACTTGAGTTGTCAATGTCAAATCCTTATCCATTACCTTTAGCTGACTATTTGAACAATTTTCTATGACTTTTAGCTTACAATGTCAACTTCTCTGCTTGCTTACTAGTTTCAGCAGTGGCTTGTGGTACATTAAGGCCACAATTGTGAAATATAGGCTTTCATGAAGAGTCGTTTGTTTTTCTTTGTTACTCTCTCATACATTTTTATGTGAAAAAATAAAACTTTTACCCCGTTAAATAAAGGATATGAATGGCACATATAATTATAATTTATGACTAATGAAAACGTGCTGCACGCAGTCTTTGTGTGCAGAGGGGTATACTTTTGTGTGTAATATGTTTGGATTTTCCCTGTGACTCATGATTGATCATTAAAAATAGCTCGATCTGGGGCAGGGAATTTTACAAGAAACTTTGCCAGATTGGGTGATTTTCCACCCAATTTGGCAGCGTTAGGATGAATTATATCCAGGGGAAAAATGATTCTGGGTTGGTTGACAAAACATAAAAAACATTAAAACAAAACCCAGCCAAAATACAAGCCAACTATAGTGCCATAGCACCACCTAGTGGAAAAATAACGCCATGCTAGTGGTTGTCAGGCCATTTTAACAGCATTACAGTGACTTTAAAGGCATTTTGAAAAATGTGCTTATTTGTTTTCTTGCCTAGAGTTACATGAGAAGATTTATACCTCTCTCATGTTTGTATGGTACAAAAGAAGCTACAGTCAGCAGATGGTTCGCTTAGCTTAAAATAAAGAAACAGCTACAATGACTTGAGACTAGCGAATTAATTTAAATTTTGACCCAGTAAATCACGGAACAGTATTAATAAAAAAAAAAACAAAACTTGGTCTCAGCTAGGTAAATACACTTTGACAGAGAAATCTTCAGAGACTTAAAGTAGCCCTATGCTGCAAATCAATTTCCCTCCGTGATTTTAAAGTTAGTGAAGCACCTTTAGTTGGAAAATTATCTTGAGGATTTGCGTGTTGACTTGGACTTTACATTATCCACTTTAAAGAACTTGATCCAGAATATATGAACTTGTGAATATCTGTGACATTCAGGAACTTATTGTTTTTGTTTTTGTGTGTTTGCATGTGTGTATCCTCAGAGTACGCCGAGGCTCTGACCAACCCCATTAAGCACATCAGTCAGTTGCACAAGAGAGAGACACAGCTGGCTGTTCTCATAGAGGACAACAGTGAGGTAAGACACATCTGTGCATTGGAAAGGTAATCTAAACCCAGACTCTCAGTCACTCAAACTCATCCTCCTGTTGCTTTTTCCCAGCATGTCCCCAACCAGCCCAAAGAGGGAGAGACAAAGGGAGAGTGTGAAGTCATTCCAGGAGGTCGTCTTCCCTCCCCCTTCCATCCCCTCCCCCCCTGCTCATTGGATGAAGCCCCTGACATCCTCAAAGTACCTGCACCGGGTAGAGACATCCACAAATGATACATACACAGCCACAAATGTTGTCTCAATGTCTACATTTAACACATGCAAATACATACACCTCTCATTTATCTCTAAAGGCTGTTATGGTAACATGTGCATTAGATTTCTGCTGCACCTGCATCAGAGCAGTGGGTCATCAGTTTTGGTTGTGGAGCAAATTTAGCAGCCAGAAAGTTTCTACATTGTATCAGCTTTTTGAAAATGTGACTTTTTAGAAAACCCAGAGGTAAAATGTTATTAGCATAAAATGAACTGATACGATAAACTTACACCAAAGCCTTGCACACTGTTTTGTTCATTGCATTAGGCACAGTGACTTCTCTGCCATGTGTGTCCAGTTCATTTTTCCATCATCCATTTCACACATACTGTTTGTGTGCTTCTCCTGTGTTTCTGTGTGTGTGTGTGTGTGTGTGTGTGTGTGTGTTTGTGTGTGTAGTACAAAATCAGAAGGAAGACCTCATTGCCACAGTTCTGGCAGGTAAGGTCATTCCAGCACATTCATTTCCATACTCAAATAAGTGAAATCATTTGTGTGCCTCTGTGCTGTTGATAGCCTAAGCCCGACCCATTATGTTTTCAGGTGTTTATTCGAATTTGGGGTCACAGGTCAAGATCACTGTGACCTTTCATCTGTCTCATTCTCATTAAGGCAATATCTCAAGAAGGCCTCGATAAAATTTCCCTAAATTTGGCACAAACTTCCACTTGGACTCAAGGATGAACTGATTACATTTCGGTGGTCAAAGGAAAAGGTCACTGTGACCTCACAAAACATGTTTTTGGCCATAATTCAAGAAGTCAAAATGATAAAGTGGTGACATTTTATATCCCATAGGTCACAGTGACATCATAATGTTCTGCAAAAACACTTTTCCAAACCATTACTGAACGTCATACCTCAGGAACAGAAGGAGAGACATTCGGTCAGAAATTCAATTGGTGACACTAATCTTAGGTGTCCAGCTTGAAACTGTGCTGATTGTGTAGATCTTCTGTGCTGCCGGGGGGGAAAGATGTGTGTGAAGCATCCACATTTTAGACTTCTAATAGCTTCTTTGCAGCATCATCCATTTTTGAAGAATTGTCAGCTTTCAAGGCCTCAAATGAATCTGGACCGACAGATGTACACTGTGACTTGAAAATGACTGGACAGTGAAGGCATTGAACTGCAAGTTGGACAAAGTTGGACAAACAAGAAGTGGCTCGTTGCCAGCTACATGTAAAGTTATAAATTACGTTAATGATTGACCATAATACTGTCTCTCTCTTTCTGTCTGTCCCTCAGACGTCCAGGTCCATTCTATAGAGGAGCTGAAGCAGCAGAAGAGCTATTTGAAGCTGCTAAAGAAACAGAGCAAAGAACTCAAAGAGATGCGTAAGAAACACCTCAAGAAGGTACATTCACTGACAGAATGGAAACACTCATATTTCAATCCATATGTATTTGTTTTTTTTACTCCACATGCTGAAGTGATTTAGCTTTGCAAAGAAACTGGATGTGAAATGTTGACTATGTTGGCACAGATGCAGAATAATCAATTTGTTTTGCCCGTGTGCTGAAAAATAAATTGCTTTGTGCTTGTTTGTGTGTTTGAAGGTGTGGAATCTGAGTAAGGAGCAGAAGAGTCGGAGTAGCCAGCTTCAGTCTGACACCCAGAGGAAACGCAGTCAGATGGAGAAACGACTTAGTCGTAGCATCAAGAAAAAGTAAGTATGGATGGATTTATGGAAACAGTGGAGAAAATCTTTAAAATTACTAGTAAATAAAGAATGGAACCATTCGATGGAAAACCTGGATAGACTGATGACTTAAAGACAGATAGATGAATTAAACTGGTTGATTAAATGTTTGTGTGTGTGTGTGTGTGTTCAGTGAGCCCTATGAGCCGGTGCAGCGTGAGCTGAAGGCGTTGGATCAGGAGCTGGAGAAGCAGACGGTTCAGCTGAGGGAATGGCAGATGCAGGAACTGCTGAAGCTTCGACAGCAGCTTCACGGGCTGGAGAAAGAGAAGCAAAAAACACACCTGCAGGAGGTAACAGCACACACCTGCATATGAACAGATCAGTGAGCCCCCTGCACACTTATGCATACTCAAGGTGACACACACCATATCCTCCCACGAATTCTTAAATACACACACACACACAGAGTTCATCATTAGATGACCTCTAAGAAACTTTGTGGCATTTTTGTACATCTGCACCGTGATTCGCTGACAGGTCATCATCTGCTGCGGTGTGTTTTTAGGCCTTCCGTAAGTTAAAGGAGACGGCCCATGAATGCCAAGCAGCTCAGCTGAAAAAGCTCAAGGAGACGTGTGAGAAGTAAGTGCGGCCCTTTCACCTTGCACTGCCATATAAAAGAAGCTGGGACAGAAGTTACTGCCAGAGTGACTTTCTGCGTTTAGTTGCTACTGTGGAATAATTTAAGGAACAGTGTGTCAGATTCAGGTGGTTATATTGGCAGACATGGAATCCAATAAGTATGTTTTTTTAAAGTGTATAATCACCTGAAAATAAGAATCTTAGTGTTTTAGTCACCTTGGAATGAGCTGTTAATATCTACATGGGAACATCGCCATTATGTACGACCATGTTTCTACAGGAGCCCAGAACAGACAAGCCAAGTACTGGCTCTAGATAGGGCCATTTGCGATTATGTTTTCATATCAGCCACTTTAACGAATAATACTTTCACAATGACCGGTGTCGGAAAAACACATTTCCTTTAATGTGAAACTGCTTAATTCAGAGTTTTTATTGCTTTAATGAACTGTGTCACTGTGCTTTTAATCGCTGTGATAATTCAGCTCTGTAAAAACCTCCTGGATGTCTGGATCTTAAGTTACTGGATAAAATACGCGAACACATGTTAGCAACTACACTGATTTTTAGCATGAAACTGCTTTATTTCTTGTTTTTACAAGTTATATCATGGGATTCGTTTGTTTTGGAGAGGAAGAGACTTCTGTGGATGATTCGGCTCCCAGTAAAAACCTCCTGAAGAATATTTAGTGAAGGACATCTGACTGGGAGACGTTTCAGCTGGTTGCAATCTGCAGTCCTCCCCAATAGATGGCACTAAATCCCCCTAAATCTTACACTCTTGACTTTTAAGTCTTAGTTTGTGCTAGTGTTATATTGGTTTTTAAATTTTATATTTAAAGTTTCCATTGTTACACCATGTGATGTTAATTCCTGGATGTTGCATTTACGAGATGTTTTCTTCACTAACATTTTTAAAAAGTTTGCTATGAAATATGCAGTGTTTTGTGTGATGTAACTGTGTTACAGGGAAAAGAAAGAGCTTCAAAAGATCCTGGACAGGAAGCGACAAAACAGCATCAGTGAAGCCAAGAGCCGTGACAAAGACAAGGCTGAACTGTAACGAACTTGTTCATCAGATCTTTGGGCAGTCAGACTTTATTTTAATTCCTTCTTTCATGCTTTTTTTTTTTTTTTTTAATTTTTTTTTCCTCCTGTGCATCTTTGTAGGGACCTGAATGAGATCAACAGGAAACATATTCAAGATTCTGTCTCCTTAATCCGCGGGGTAAATATCCACTCTAACACACACACGCGCGCACACACAGACACACACACACACACACACACAAACACTCTTATCACCAACAGTCGTTGAGGATTTATCAACTTTGTAGTGCATTTTTCTGCCATTGTCATCAACTTTACTCCACTCTTCCCACACATTATCTTCTTTTCCCTTCCTCCGTTGTTTGCCTATCGTTTGGCCTCCTAATCCATCCTTCTCTTCTTCCAACGCTTTCCTTTTTGACCGGTTTCTCCTAAAATCCTCTCTTACATACTCCTTTTCATCCTGCGTCTCTCATCTATTTCCATTTCTTCTTCCCTTCCATTCCTCTTTTTTTCTACACGATACCCCTTTAAACCTTTCTCCTATTTACCCTTTCCTTCCGAAAATGTTCCTCACCCTCCAGCTGGAGGAGGCTCAGACCAGGAGGCAGGAAAAGCTAACGCTGAGGCAGCGTGAGGTGCTGCAACACATAGATGATGAACTTCCACAGGTGAGCGAAGAACACATCGACTCACGCACACACATAAACCCTTTGCGACGTAGCGCAACATCACTTTTGTGCTACATTCAGGTGCCTTTCACAAGTATTTTTAATCTTTGAACTCTATATCATAATTCAATATTTAAATTTATTTTCCGAAATTATTATATTTATAAGCCCTTTTTCAAGGTCATTTCCTTGTTTATTTTTTTCTTTTTTCCCCTTTTTAATATTCATTTTCAGATAATTTTCCTCTACTTTTGAGTACGTTCTTGCAATTTTTGGGGTAATTTCTTCTATAGTTGCCCATTGCTTTCTTCCCATGTTTATTTAAAAAGACATCAAGCCCCCTTGCTCAGGTTTCAAAGGGTTAAAGCGCTTGAATATTTTCTAATATTTTCCTGGTGTTTCCTGTGCAGCTCCAGTCTCACTTGGAGAGGGAACTGCAGCAGGAGCATCAGAGATTACCAGAAGAAATCTGCCAGCATCTTCAGCTGGAGCTCCAGAACAAAGGTCTCAGAAAAGACGCCCTGTTCTCCCCCTTGTCCAATAACAGCAGCCCCAGCCCGAGCTCCGGCTCGGGCCCGCCCTCCAACTGCTCCACGCCGTCGTACCCGTCGACGCCCAATCGTATCACCTGGAACAGCATGGACAATATCACGCCCTCATTGGCCGATTCCACTTCCTCGTCCACTACTCCCGTCCTATCGGAGGCAGAAATGTCGTTCAGTTAGAATTACTATTTGTAAAAAAGAAAATACATACATTCAGCTGGGGTCTATAATGATTATAATGTGGGATATTAATGATATTAATTATTTACTAATTTTATTCCTTTTTTTATTATTACAACAGACTTTTTTTGTTCTTGTCTACAGAGCTATATTATTTTTTATTTCGCTATTTTTGTCAGATGCACATCATGACTTTTGTTTGAAGATTTCATAAGAATCATAACCAAACTTTTTTTTTTTTACATTTTCTTGTTTCTTTATCCTGTTTTTACTGTTTTATCGTTTGATACCTTTTTTCTTAGCATAATTTACATGTTTGTCTGGTCAGTAAGTGTTGCTATGGTCTCATGACACCATGAGCTTTATGTTCACACTAATTTTGCTAAAGCATTCAGTTCGTGACAGCTTTAAAGGGATAGTTTGGATGTTTTGAAGAGTGTTTGAGGTACTTATTCATAGTCAGTATATTACCTACTGTAGATGTCAGTCCGCACGCCTCCAGTTAGGTAGGTACTGTAGGTAATACACTGATTGTGGATAAATACCTAATACTACTCATACTTAAAACAATCTGAACTAACCCTTTAACTTCTTTTTGACACCTTTTAAAAGCTTTTAAAAAGTTTAGAGAGGAGCAGGGTTAGAAACTGGCTGCGTTTGTAAAGGAAAACTTAACACACAAACAGTTGGCCCACGCAATGACCAAAAAATTTTATAGCAACGTTAGACAAGGATTGCACCAGATTTCCTCATCTTCTACAAAAAGATGAGGAGATATTTAAAAACCCTTTTAGCGAGTAAAAATGTTCAAGGTTAGAAAAGCATTTGCCAGAGTTGAATGTTAAGTAAAAAGGGCAGAATTTTTTAATACTTTGAAGAAACATAAAAGGTTTAAAATTTGAAGTTTTAGCTGTAATTGCAGTAGTTGACCAGCAAGTGGTGCTGCAGCCTCAGCTGTTCATTTGAAATTGGTGGTTTGAGCCTTTCATTCTTCCAGCCTGATTATCCTATTATACTGTACCCCGACACACGCCCACTCACACACCTGTCTCGGCAGGATTTGCTGCGTCACTGGTCTGGTCTCCGGGATAAAGTCTCTGGCCTTTAACCTCCGATCAAAATCCAGCCAAGGTTGCATGGGGGGCGGTCAGCAGACATCCATCTGGCTGGAAAAAAAAAGTGTGTGTGTGATTGAGGGTAAAGAACGGAAGGTTTTAGTGACGTAACACATGCGCGCACACACACACACACACACTCACCCGACACTGTATTTTCTACTGAGGCTTCTATGAAACTTTTATCCACACATAGTGGTATCACACACACACACACACACACACACACACACACACACACACAGACACAGTTTATTGGTTTAGTGGCCAAAAGCTTTTAAATCCTCATCCCATCCAATCTAACCCCATATGAAAAGCAGCACACACACAACACATACGTTAGGAAAGAACCTCAATAATTTCAGAAATATCTCAGATTACTGAACTCTTTGTGTGTGTGTGTGTGTGTGTGTGTGTGTGTGTGTGTGTGTGCTTGTGGCCAGAAGTTAATCTCTTGATGAGACATCTGCTCTTTCCTTCTTAATGGAAAGAGTCCGCTCAGTGTGTTTTTTGTGTAAGAGTCCATGTTTGTTGCCGCGGTTAGTTTGCCACTTTCGCAGCCTACAGGACATTGTAGAGGATACTTTAATAGCAACGTTGTTGTAGGATGACGACTTAAAGCTGCACTATGACATTTCAATGTATAAAATGCACTCGTAGTTGGAGTCCGAACCACCAAATGTGGCAAACATGAGGGTATTTATTCACGTTCAAATGGTAACACTGTAGATTTGTTCAGTTTAACATATTATTGTTATAGTGTAAGATAATGTGTTAAGAAGCTTTAATTTCACTGAAGCCTCAAAATTCAAAGAGTTACCTCTTATTGCCATTAGGGGCTATCATGTGTCGCTCTAAAAAACTGTGTTTCCAGAATTATCAGTGGGCATAAAAACAGCTTATTTAAAATAGTTCCCTTAGTTTGATAGATAATCAATTTATGCCAAAAATTGAATGTTTGAACGGTACTTTACGTTAAAATTTTGTGTTTTTGTCCATCAAATTCCCCCGCTCTTTATTTTGATCCATTACTGGAGACTTTTTTTTTTTTACAGCACAATGTTTCTTCTTTCTCGTCTTTTCTGCTTTGAGGGGTAAATGATGGCACTCTGTGTATATGTATTCTGTGTATATGTTTAGTTTTATGTGAATTTTACTACTGACCACAAGTGCTGAAGAGGGATGGAGGTCAGGAGAGGTAAAGGGGGGGTTGAGGGAGGAAACGAGTTAATTTAATTTCTACTTTTTCTCAAGAAAAAGATTGTTTGTTTTTTTTAGATGAGATTCAGCGGTTCCTGTTTTCTTCTCTCCCACCTCCCTCCTTCAATGAGCACTGGCTGCCTGTCTGTCTGATTATTCCCCCTCACACACACGCCTTTGTAAACTATCACCTATTTAAATGGAATTTTAACAACGTTTTCTTTTGTGGTTATTTAAGTTTTTATTGACGGAAGAAAGGGTCTATTAATTAACTAAATTTTACAGAGTGTATATCAAGCGCACATCTATATTAATGTGCCTGAAATCATCATAGAGTCAATAATGGTTATGAATTGTTGGTTTAACTTATAGGTGATTATTATGACAGCAACAACAACATATATCTGCTGGGGTCAGCAGTTATCAGCAAGTCTGATAATCAGTCAGTCACAGGTTGCCAGCCTGTCCACCGCTGGCTGTCCTGCACTGCATACCGTATGTCAATGTTTTTGCTCAGCTATCTCATTTTTGACACTAATGTATACAGTGTGAGTATTTACTTTACGCAGTGGAGACATGGTGAAACAGCCACCGGTCCTCTCAAATCAAAAGGTTTATTTACTAAGAGAGTCGATATATTCCTCGCACGCTGTCTGCTTTTAGGGTCGAGGCGGTCCAAGCCAGTCCAATTTCAAGTACTCACACTAACTTTTGTAAGATTTGTATATTACTATCAGGTACGCAGAGGTTTTTTCAATCTCATTAGCATCCAATTCTACCAAAACCCCTTTCTGTTGAAACTTTTTTGTATGTTTTTTGCATCAGTTTTACGAGGATTAGTGGCAGTTTGCGAAAGAGTCATCAAGCACATTATGACAGCTCCACAAGAACGTTTTTTTTATTTGGTACTTTCCTCACAGATGCTGATGTGTGAGGAAATTGAGTGATAGAAGTCAAACATTTAAGAATAATATGTCTATTGTTGAACATTCTCCAAGAAAATTACCAAAAATGAGTATTTCAAATGTTTAAAGTTGTTTGACTTGTAGATTATTACTCCACATTTTTTTCGCATTAGTGTCTCTGGCAAATCAATAGAGCAAAAGTTCTATACCTTTTCTCATTAGTAATGCTGTTTATGCCAAATTCCTAACCTACTTACAACTTTTAAGTATGTAACTTAAAAATAGTAATATCAGGACATTTTTGCCAGCAGGAGTGAAAACTAGTCATCCTTAACATTTGTCGTGTTATGTTTTTTTTTGAGTGATGAAAACAATTTGAGAACAAATTTCTTTCTTGGCGACTATCATGTTTTTTCCAAAATGATGTACATATTTCAAGTTGTTCTATTATCCCACATAGCTTGAAAATTAGTAGCCTACCAATAATATCCGTAAATGAGAAAAACTAAATCTTCCAAACAAAATGCCCCCATACTCCCCGACTGTTTACAACATCTGGCTTTGCAATAAATGTCAATGAGCTTTTTCAGCCCTGGATCGTTAGTTAAAGTTAATTGATTGGTAAAATAACCAAAAGACCTGTAATTTGAAAAGACCTCTAACCTTAATTGTTTTATGTTATATCTGAGCTGCTGATTGACGTTAAAATGAATGCTGCACTGTCATTTATTAACAATGGAAGGAATGATTATGTGTAGTGTGAAAGGGGTCGCATGTAGTGACGAATCCACTCATCACATGACTCTGCAGTTCCCCTCAGTTCAGTTTTTGTCACTGTGATAACCCAGCATTACTTAATACACTACGTGCTAAAGCAGTACAGCGTGCACTGTACACACAGTGCTATTTAACAGCCGTCAACTCACAAAAAACTATACAAGTCCCTTAAAACATCATTATGAGGCAAGATATTTGGATATCAGCTTTTGAATCTTTATTGACTTCAAGTGTTCACAGTAAAAAGACCAACATCAGTTCTCTCGTCTTAAGTACATGCTTAGATTTGGCCGGTGCAGCTTTGGCACACACACAGAAAGAGAGAGAGGAGAAAAAAGTCAGTGTGCTAGTGCCGTTAGCCACTTTCCTTCCCACCAGAATGGAGCCTGGGGGTTGTTTCTTGTCAGCTGTGAGCTTTAACCTCTGTTATTTCTGTCCTTATTTATGTTGAAAACACTCATTTAAACAGACATGCACAATATCATACTCTGACACAAACACAGCAGCGTACCATTAGACATGATGCTCACTTCAGCATTACACGCACACAAACACTCCTTGACTTTGCTCTTATTAGACATTTGGTGTGACTAGTCCCCCTCAGGCCCACCCTGAGGCCTCTGGCTGTCGTGTCTTCTCCCACTCTCTTGTTCTTCCTCTCCCTAACCCACTGTCCCATTTCCCTCTCTTCAGTTTCACCCAATAATGAGACCATGGTTTACTTTTTGGACTAGTGAAACTAATTAAAAGCAGCAGCCATGTACACTTGTACACTTCAGATCGTGGAAAAAAAAGCATGCAATATAAATTAGACGAGATGTGTAGTGAGTTTTGTTGACACTGTATATGTGTATATGTCTGATATAAGGGAATACTATACAATGATCCAGATGTAATATTTTATTCATAGTTAATATAAAGTGGATGACTGAAAATTCAGTAATAAACTTAAAACTTCCTGTTACAGAGCTTAACCTCGGCTGTTTTGTGTGTGTGCATGCAGGCAGGCATGAGGTGTTTAAACAGATTTTTTTTTTTTGTGCTTTTTTTCAGATCTTAAGATCACTGCAAATTTTTCATCTTTGCATTTTGTTATTTTTTGTCATGGATGTGTTTGTGTTTAAAGTGAGTGCACTGTTTATCATACACATGAATATGCAGTGCCGGTGTAGTGTGCAGATTTATTTTGTGATTGGTGTAGAAGCACATTTGTCCAACAAGTCTCAGAGCAGCTGATGCCGAGGTCATGCGTTAAATTCCTTAGATTTTGGTGGTCAGAGGTCAGAGTGATGTGCATTTGTCGCATTCTTATGAATGCAATATCTGAAGACCTATGAACACCTAGAGGGAAGTATTTACAATTTGGCACAAACATTTAAGTCAAAGACATAGATAATTCACTGGCCGCTGTTTCAGACTTGCCGCAATGCATTTTTGTGAGTGCCATAATGGGGAGGTCAAGATCTGCTAGTAAATACATGTGTATTTAGAGATACAGATTTCACCACAAAAATGCCTGTAACTCGCTGAGCTCTGAAGTGATTGTCATGAAATTAAAGTTAGATTAAATTTACAGTAGCAGAGAATTCAAATACTGAAGTATGTGCCAGTACCTCAAATTTAGAATAAGTACTGTACTTGAATAAATGTACTTTGTTAAAATCCCTCACTGGAAGTTGGAGCCTGCTTGTCCCTTGTGGCCCCTTGGCTTTGGACTGACCTGCCAGAGGAGATAGTAACTTCTTTCAAATCACTTCTTAAAACCCATTTTTATACACTTGCTTAAATGTGATGTTGTCTTTTAATTTTTAATTTTGTCTTTTAATTTTATCCTCTGATTCCTCTTTTTAGTTATCTTATTATTATGTCTTGGTCCTGCTTATTATTATTATTATTATTATCATTATTATCATTATCATTATTATCAGTGTTCTTTGTCAACTGCCTTAATTTCTACTGTATTTTTCTAACACGATTCCATCTTAATCTCCTGTTTAGATCTGCCTTAACTCTCGTCTGGCTTTTGTTCGGCATTATTGACCAACTTCAATTGTTTTATTAACTCTGGAGTTAACTGCCTCAGAGTTTCCTTTGTAAACTGTAGTTATTTATTATAGTTATTATTATTCAGAAGATTTGGCCTACTGTTTTGTCATAGAGCTGATTAGAGTCATTGAAATTAATACAAACAATTAACCGCTATCATGCTCACTTTCTGATATTTATAACAAAACAAATTTCATGAAAATCGGTTCAGAACTAAGGAAGTTACAGTAGGTTTTGTAGCAAAATCTGCATCTGTCAATGTACATGTATTTGTTTACTAGCGGATCCAATACGGCGCCTGCACGTCACACAGGTGAGCCGGTTAGAATACATTTTATGAAATTATATATAATGAATTATAATAAAATCTGAATTATTATGACAACGTACACTTGTATGACACAACCACAAAGGCAAGGGAAGATAAATAGTATTTTTCTTCGACGATTTAGTAAGTTCAGCTCTCTTAGTGCTTCTCACCGCTGCTTCTCTGTGGGGGATTACCCACAAGTCCCCGTGTATCAGCGTGCTGCGCCACACAGGTGTAAGGGGGCGTGGCCTGTGGGAGCAACGGAGAGCCGTATGTTGTGATGTAGCGATGTTTGTTTTGTTTGTGTGGATAATTTTTTAATTTTAGGAGATACAAATGTGTGCAATTGGAGCAGCGTCGGAGAAAAAAAAACACATCTGACTCTTTGTTACAGCCTAGTGGTCCCTTGACCGACTGAGGACAGAGAAACCAGTGCGTTTGGAGGACCATCAAGATCGAGCGAGTCTTCTTATGAAGGAGGAATCACTTCTTCCCTCGACAGGACAGCTGGTGAGTTTGAATCCTTTTTGGACATTTGACTTCTTCTTAAAGGAAGGACACTGACCGTTGTTTGGTGGAAGTACGCTGTCTCATTAAGGGAGTCGATTTTCCACTTGGAAAAGTACACTTTTCACAATTCACCATAGTGCAAATTCCTGCAGTTGTTTTCGCAAACTGTCATTTGTGTGTTTTTGAAAATGCGTAAAAATTAGTAAAAAGTAGCCTACAAAACACTCTTGATTATTATTTCAAAACCAATAACAACAACAAGCAAAAGAAAGAGAAATATACATACATAATTTTAAATATGTAGATGTTTTCCCTAGCTATTTAGAATCAATAGTCTAAATTTACTAATTTCTTGCCATTTTTGGAAAATTTCTGACAAGGTTAGTAATGATCCTTTTTCCAGTGTTTTTGAATGAAATGACACAAATTTGAGATCAAAGGTTTAAACATTTGGAAAAGGGGTATGAAAGCAGCACAAGTCAAGGTGAGGTTAAATAAATTATGTGCAAGCTTAAATTTTACTTGGTATTTTTTACCAAATCATGGGTAATAACAGTAGCTGGATAGTGACTGGATACTATGACTGTTGTATGAATTATTTATTTTTTGTGACAAGTGCCTGCAATGCAATGACCTTTTGATTACACATTATGCTATGCCTTTTAATGACTTTTACGTGGCACACTAAACTTTACACTAAACACTAAATTTTTAGTCACAAGACGTAGTATATTATGAATCTTAATACAATTTTGGACGACATACAATAGTACGAATTTGGTGTCATATTGGATGTCATATGTTGACATTTTTAGGCAATTTGGGATGACACACTGTAGCCTATCATGGTAACCCAGTTTCATATTATTCTAGAATATATAGAACATTATGATTTTTTATGCTATTTTGTCTGACATACTTTTGGATCACGTTATGTGATTTAAGATGACATAGTATAGAATGTTGTCCAAAATATCATAAAAAAATATCATTGCATAGTTTGTCAGACAAAATGGAATATGTGTCTATGTCAGAGCAATCGTAAATGTTATCTACCAAATTTGCATAAAACCTTCATAGTATAGTTAATTGTCAAGAATGGCCTAAAAACTACAGAGAAGAGCATATCTTGAAAATGGCATGAAAAAGTCTTAGTACAACATGTCATCCACAATGGCAGAGGAAAGTAACACTACATGTTGTTCTGTCGTCCATGAGCACATGAAAAAAAGGATGTATGCCACAGTTGCTTAAACCACATAAAATAGCATGCCGAGACACACATAGCATAGAATGTTGCAAATACGGCATATCAAAAAAAAAAAAATACCAGAAATGCTATATTATAGAATGGCGAAAGATGTCAAAATTTAAAAAAGCTCCAAAAACAACTGATAACTGCCAAAAATAGGATGCCGCCATATGCCATAGCATAGAATATTGCAAAAAGAGCCCTAAACACCACAATATAGTATGTTGTAAAAGATGACAGAAAATGCCATACTATAGTATGGCAAAAATGTCAAAATTTGACATGTCCAAGAAACTGCTGAAAACCACTGAGTATTCAATTAGAGGCATGTTATAGTATACAGAGTTGGAAAAACTTCCCAAAGTGGCTCAAAAACCATAAAATACCATGTTGAAAAAATGACGAAAGATCCAAGACGATAGTAAAGCAAAAATTGTCAAGCTTTGACATGTCCCAAAAACTGTTGAAAACAGCTGGAAACAGCTTAAAATAACCTACCAAGACACACCATAGCAAAAAAAAGTTGAAAAAAGAGGAATCAAAAATGTCAAAATTTGACGTGTCCCAAAAACTGTTGAAAACAGCTGGAAACAGCTTAGAATAGCATGCCAAGACACGCCATAGCAAAGAAATTTGCAAAAAGAGTCGAAAACAACATAAATTGGCATGTCGAAAAACTGATCAAAAATCCAAGACTATAGTAAGGCAAAAATGTCAAAATTTGACATGTCCCAAAAACTGTTGAAAACATTTGGAAACAGCTTAGAGTAACTTTCCAAGATACACCATAGCAAAAAAAGTTTCAAAAAGAGTCAAAAACATCATAATTTGTCATGTCGAAAAACTGATCAAAAATCCAAGACTATAGTAAGGCAAAAATGTCAAAATTTGACACGTCCCAAAAACTGTTGAAACCAGCTGAATATTTTTTTAGAATAACCTTCCAAGACATGCCACAGCAAAGAAATTTGCAAAAAGAGTCCAAAACAGCATAATTTTGCATGTCGAAAAACTGACCAAAAATCCAAGACTATAGTAAGGCAAAAATGTCAAAATTTGACATGTCCCAAAAACTGTTGAAAACAGCTGAAAAACGTTTAGAAAAGGCTGCCAAGACACGCCACAGCAACGAATGTTGCAAAAAGAGCCCAAAACAGCATAATTTGGCATGTTGAAAAACTGACTAAAAATCCAAGACTATAGTAAGGCAAAAATGTCAAAATTTGACATGTCCCAAAAACTGTTGAAAATAGCTGAATATTTTTTAGAATAACCTTCCAAGACATGCCACAGCAAAAACATTTGCAAAAAGAGCCCAAAACAGCATAATTTGGCATGTTGAAAAACTGACCAAAAATCCAAGACTATAGTAAGGCAAAAATGTCAAAATTTGACATGTCCCAAAAACTATTGAAAACAGCTGGAAACAGCTTAGAATAACCTGCCAAGACACACCACAGCAAAGCAATTTGCAAAAAGAGACCAAAAAAGCATAATTCTGCATGTCGAAAAACTGATCAAAAATCCAAGGCTATAGTAAGGCAAAAATGTCAAAATTTGACATGTCCCAAAAACTGTTGAAAACAGCTGAAAAACGTTTAGAAAAGGCTGCCAAGACACACCATAGCAACGAATGTTGCAAAAAGAGTCCAAAACAGCATAATTTGGCATGTTGAAAAACTGACTAAAAATCCAAGACTATAGTAAGGCAAAAATGTCAAAATTTGACATGTCCCAAAAACTGTTGAAAACAGCTGAAAAACGTGTAGAAAAGGCTGCCAAGACACGCCATAGCAAAGAATGTTGCAAAAAGAGTCCAAAACAGCATAATTTGGCATGTCGAAAAACTGACTAAAAATCCAAGACTATAGTAAGGCAAAAATGTCAAAATTTGACATGTCCCAAAAACTGTTGAAAACAGCTGGAAACAGCTTAGAATAACCTGCCAAGACACGCCACAGCAAAGAAATTTGCAAAAAGAGCCCAAAACAGCATAATTTGTCATGTCGAAAAACTGATCAAAAATCCAAGACTATAGTAAGGCAAAAATGTCAAAATTTGACACGTCCCAAAAACTGTTGAAACCAGCTGAATATTTTTTTAGAATAACCTTCCAAGACATGCCACAGCAAAGAAATTTGCAAAAAGAGTCCAAAACAGCATAATTTTGCATGTCGAAAAACTGACCAAAAATCCAAGACTATAGTAAGGCAAAAATGTCAAAATTTGACATGTCCCAAAAACTGTTGAAAACAGCTGAAAAACGTTTAGAAAAGGCTGCCAAGACACGCCATAGCAACGAAAGTTGCAAAAAGAGCCCAAAACAGCATAATTTGGCATGTCGAAAAACTGATCAAAAATCCAAGGCTATAGTAAGGCAAAAATGTCAAAATTTGACATGTCCCAAAACTGTTGAAAACAGCTGGAAACAGCTTACAATAACCTGCCAAGACACGCCACAGCAAAGCAATTTGCAAAAAGAGCCCAAAAAAGCATAATTCTGCATGTCTAAAAACTGATCAAAAATCCAAGGCTATAGTAAGGCAAAAATGCCAAAATTTGACATGTCCCAAAAACTGTTGAAAACAGCTGAAAACAGCTTAGAATAGCCTTCCAAGACAAGCCATAGCAATGAAAGTTGCAAAAAGAGTCCAAAACAGCATAATTTGGCATGTCGAAAAACTGACCAAAAATCCAAGGCTATAGTAAGGCAAAAATGTCAAAATTTGACATGTCCCAAAAACAGTTGAAAACAGCTGAAAAACGTTTAGAAAAGGCTGCCAAGACACGCCATAGCAACGAAAGTTGCAAAAAGAGCCCAGAACAGCCTAATTTGGCATGTCCAAAAACTGACCAAAAATCCAAGACTATAGTAAGGCAAAAATGTCAAAATTTGACATGTCCCAAAAACTGTTGAAAACAGCTGGAAACAGCTTAGAATAACCTGCAAAGACACACCATAGCAAAGACATTTGCAAAAAGAGCCCAAAACAGCATAATTTGGCATGTCAAAAAACTGATCAAAAATCCAAGACTATAGTAAGGCAAAAATGTCGAAATTTGACATGTCCCAAAAACCGTTGAAAACAGCTGGAAACAGCTTAGAATAACCTGCCAAGACACGCCACAGCAAAGCAATTTGCAAAAAGAGACCAAAAAAGAATAATTCTGCATGTCTAAAAACTGACCAAAAATCCAAGGCTATAGTAAGGCAAAAATGCCAAAATTTGACATGTCCCAAAAACTGTTGAAAACAGCTGGAAACAGCTTAGAATAGCCTTCCAAGACACGCCATAGCAATGAAAGTTGCAAAAAGAGTCCAAAACAGCATGATTTGTCATGTCGAAAAACTGATCAAAAATCCAAGACTATAGTAAGGCAAAAATGTCAAAATTTGACATGTCCCAACAACTGTTGAAAATAGCTGAATATTTTTTAGAATAACCTTCCAAGACATGCCACAGCAAAGAAATTTGCAAAAAGAGCCCAAAACAGCATAATTAGTCATGTTGAAAAACTGACCAAAAATCTAAGACTATAGTAAGGCAAAAATGTCAAAATTTGACATGTCCCAAAAACTGTTGAAAACAGCTGAAAAACGTTTAGAAAAGGCTGCCAAGACACGCCATAGCAATGAAAGTTGCAAAAAGAGCCCAAAACAGCCTAATTTGGCATGTCGAAAAACTGACCAAAAATCTAAGACTATAGTAAGGCAAAAATGTCAAAATTTGACATGTCCCAAAAACTGTTGAAAACAGCTGAAAACAGCTTAGAATAACCTTCCAAGACACGCCATAGCAAAGACATTTGCAAAAAGAGCCCAAAACAGCATAATTTGGCATGTCAAAAAACTGATCAAAAATCCAAGACTATAGTAAGGCAAAAATGTCAAAATTTGACATGTCCCAAAAACTGTTGAAAACAGCTGAAAACAGCTTAGAATAACCTGCCAAGACACGCCATAGCAATGAAAGTTGCAAAAAGAGTCCAAAACAGCATAATTTGGCATGTCGAAAAACTGACCAAAAATCCAAGGCTATAGTAAGGCAAAAATGTCAAAATTTGACGTCCCAAAAACTGTGGAAAACAGCTGGAAACGGCTTAGAATAACCTTCCAAGACACGCCATAGCAACGAAAGTTGCAAAAAGAGCCCAAAACAGCATAATTTGGCATGTCGAAAAACTGATCAAAAATCCAAGGCTATAGTAAGGCAAAAATGTCAAAATTTGACATGTCCCAAAAACTGTTGAAAACAGCTGAAAACAGCTTACAATAACCTGCCAAGACACGCCACAGCAAAGCAATTTGCAAAAAGAGACCAAAAAAGCATAATTCTGCATGTCTAAAAACTGATCAAAAATCCAAGGCTATAGTAAGGCAAAAATGCCAAAATTTGACATGTCCCAAAAACTGTTGAAAACAGCTGAAAACAGCTTAGAATAGCCTTCCAAGACAAGCCATAGCAATGAAAGTTGCAAAAAGAGTCCAAAACAGCATAATTTGGCATGTCGAAAAACTGACCAAAAATCCAAGGCTATAGTAAGGCAAAAATGTCAAATTTGACATGTCCCAAAAACAGTTGAAAACAGCTGAAAAACGTTTAGAAAAGGCTGCCAAGACACACCATAGCAACGAAAGTTGCAAAAAGAGCCCAGAACAGCCTAATTTGGCATGTCCAAAAACTGACCAAAAATCCAAGACTATAGTAAGGCAAAAATGTCAAAATTTGACGTCCCAAAAACTGTTGAAAACAGCTGGAAACGGCTTAGAATAACCTTCCAAGACACGCCACAGCAAAGAAATTTGCAAAAAGAGCCCAAAACAGCATGATTTGTCATGTTGAAAAACTGACCAAAAATCCAAGACTATAGTAAGGCAAAAATGTCGAAATTTGACATGTCCCAAAAACTGTTGAAAACAGCTGACAAACAGCTTAGAATAAGCTGCAAAGACACACCACAGCAAAGAAATTTGCAAAAAGAGTCCAAAACAGCATAATTTGGCATGTTGAAAAACTGATCAAAAATCCAAAACTATAGTAAGGCAAAAATGTCAAAATTTGACATGTCCCAAAAACTGTTGAAAACAGCTGAAAACAGCTTAGAAAAGGCTGCCAAGACACGCCATAGCGATGAAATTTGCAAAAAGAGTCCAAAACAGCATAATTTGGCATGTCGAAAAACTGACCAAAAATCCAAGGCTATAGTAAGGCAAAAATGTCAAAATTTGACATGTCCCAAAAACTGTTGAAAACAGCTGAAAACAGCTTAGAATAACCTGCCAAGACACGCCATAGCAAAGACATTTGCAAAAAGAGTCCAAAACAGCATAATTTTGCATGTTGAAAAACTGACCAAAAATCCAAGGCTATAGTAAGGCAAAAATGTCAAAATTTGACATGTCCCAAAAACTGTTGAAAACAGCTGAAAACAGCTTAGAATAACCTGCCAAGACACGCCATAGCAATGAAAGTTGCAAAAAGAGTCCAAAACAGCATAATTTTGCATGTTGAAAAACTGACCAAAAATCCAAGGCTATAGTAAGGCAAAATGTCAAAATTTGACATGTCCCAAAAACTGTTGAAAACAGCTGAAAACAGCTTAGAATAACCTGCCAAGACACGCCATAGCAATGAAAGTTGCAAAAAGAGTCCAAAACAGCATAATTTTGCATGTTGAAAAACTGACCAAAAATCCAAGGCTATAGTAAGGCAAAAATGTCAAAATTTGACATGTCCCAAAAACTGTTGAAAACAGCTGAAAACAGCTTAGAATAACCTGCCAAGACATGCCATAGCAAAGACATTTGCAAAAAGAGTCCAAAACAGCATAATTTGGCATGTCGAAAAACTGACCAAAAATCCAAGGCTATAGTAAGGCAAAAATGTCAAAATTTGACATGTCCCAAAAACTGTTGAAAACAGCTGAAAAACGTTTAGAAAAGGCTGCCAAGACACGCCACAGCAACGAATGTTGCAAAAAGAGCCCAAAACAGCATAATTTGGCATGTTGAAAAACTGACTAAAAATCCAAGACTATAGTAAGGCAAAAATGTCAAAATTTGACATGTCCCAAAAACTGTTGAAAATAGCTGAATATTTTTTAGAATAACCTTCCAAGACATGCCACAGCAAAAACATTTGCAAAAAGAGCCCAAAACAGCATAATTTGGCATGTTGAAAACTGACCAAAAATCCAATACTATAGTAAGGCAAAAATGTCAAAATTTGACATGTCCCAAAAACTATTGAAAACAGCTGGAAACAGCTTAGAATAACCTGCCAAGACACACCACAGCAAAGCAATTTGCAAAAAGAGACCAAAAAAGCATAATTCTGCATGTCGAAAAACTGATCAAAAATCCAAGGCTATAGTAAGGCAAAAATGTCAAAATTTGACATGTCCCAAAAACTGTTGAAAACAGCTGAAAAACGTTTAGAAAAGGCTGCCAAGACACACCATAGCAACGAATGTTGCAAAAAGAGTCCAAAACAGCATAATTTGGCATGTTGAAAAACTGACTAAAAATCCAAGACTATAGTAAGGCAAAAATGTCAAAATTTGACATGTCCCAAAAACTGTTGAAAACAGCTGAAAAACGTTTAGAAAAGGCTGCCAAGACACGCCATAGCAACGAATGTTGCAAAAAGAGTCCAAAACAGCATAATTTGGCATGTCGAAAAACTGACTAAAAATCCAAGACTATAGTAAGGCAAAAATGTCAAAATTTGACATGTCCCAAAACTGTTGAAAACAGCTGGAAACAACTTAGAATAACCTGCCAAGACACGCCACAGCAAAGAAATTTGCAAAAAGAGCCCAAAACAGCATAATTTGTCATGTCGAAAAACTGATCAAAAATCCAAGACTATAGTAAGGCAAAAATGTCAAAATTTGACACGTCCCAAAAACTGTTGAAACCAGCTGAATATTTTTTTAGAATAACCTTCCAAGACATGCCACAGCAAAGAAATTTGCAAAAAGAGTCCAAAACAGCATAATTTTGCATGTCGAAAAACTGACCAAAAATCCAAGACTATAGTAAGGCAAAAATGTCAAAATTTGACATGTCCCAAAAACTGTTGAAAACAGCTGAAAAACGTTTAGAAAAGGCTGCCAAGACACGCCATAGCAACGAAAGTTGCAAAAAGAGCCCAAAACAGCATAATTTGGCATGTCGAAAAACTGATCAAAAATCCAAGGCTATAGTAAGGCAAAAATGTCAAAATTTGACATGTCCCAAAAACTGTTGAAAACAGCTGGAAACAGCTTACAATAACCTGCCAAGACACGCCACAGCAAAGCAATTTGCAAAAAGAGCCCAAAAAAGCATAATTCTGCATGTCTAAAAACTGACCAAAAATCCAAGGCTATAGTAAGGCAAAAATGCCAAAATTTGACATGTCCCAAAAACTGTTGAAAACAGCTGAAAACAGCTTAGAATAGCCTTCCAAGACAAGCCATAGCAATGAAAGTTGCAAAAAGAGTCCAAAACAGCATAATTTGGCATGTCGAAAAACTGACCAAAAATCCAAGGCTATAGTAAGGCAAAAATGTCAAATTTGACATGTCCCAAAAACAGTTGAAAACAGCTGAAAAACGTTTAGAAAAGGCTGCCAAGACACGCCATAGCAACGAAAGTTGCAAAAAGAGCCCAGAACAGCCTAATTTGGCATGTCCAAAAACTGACCAAAAATCCAAGACTATAGTAAGGCAAAAATGTCAAAATTTGACGTCCCAAAAACTGTTGAAAACAGCTGGAAACAGCTTAGAATAACCTTCCAAGACACGCCACAGCAAAGAAATTTGCAAAAAGAGCCCAAAACAGCATGATTTGTCATGTTGAAAAACTGACCAAAAATCCAAGACTATAGTAAGGCAAAAATGTCGAAATTTGACATGTCCCAAAAACCGTTGAAAACAGCTGGAAACAGCTTAGAATAACCTGCCAAGACACGCCACAGCAAAGCAATTTGCAAAAAGAGACCAAAAAAGAATAATTCTGCATGTCTAAAAACTGACCAAAAATCCAAGGCTATAGTAAGGCAAAAATGCCAAAATTTGACATGTCCCAAAAACTGTTGAAAACAGCTGGAAACAGCTTAGAATAGCCTTCCAAGACACGCCATAGCAATGAAAGTTGCAAAAAGAGTCCAAAACAGCATGATTTGTCATGTCGAAAAACTGATCAAAAATCCAAGACTATAGTAAGGCAAAAATGTCAAAATTTGACATGTCCCAACAACTGTTGAAAATAGCTGAATATTTTTTAGAATAACCTTCCAAGACATGCCACAGCAAAGAAATTTGCAAAAAGAGCCCAAAACAGCATAATTAGTCATGTTGAAAAACTGACCAAAAATCTAAGACTATAGTAAGGCAAAAATGTCAAAATTTGACATGTCCCAAAAACTGTTGAAAACAGCTGAAAAACGTTTAGAAAAGGCTGCCAAGACACGCCATAGCAACGAAAGTTGCAAAAAGAGCCCAAAACAGCATAATTTGGCATGTCGAAAAACTGACCAAAAATCTAAGACTATAGTAAGGCAAAAATGTCAAAATTTGACATGTCCCAAAAACTGTTGAAAACAGCTGAAAACAGCTTAGAATAACCTTCCAAGACACGCCATAGCAAAGACATTTGCAAAAAGAGCCCAAAACAGCATAATTTGGCATGTCAAAAAACTGATCAAAAATCCAAGACTATAGTAAGGCAAAAATGTCAAAATTTGACATGTCCCAAAAACTGTTGAAAACAGCTGAAAACAGCTTAGAATAACCTGCCAAGACACGCCATAGCAATGAAAGTTGCAAAAAGAGTCCAAAACAGCATAATTTGGCATGTCGAAAAACTGACCAAAAATCCAAGGCTATAGTAAGGCAAAATGTCAAAATTTGACGTCCCAAAAACTGTGGAAAACAGCTGGAAACGGCTTAGAATAACCTTCCAAGACACGCCATAGCAACGAAAGTTGCAAAAAGAGCCCAAAACAGCATAATTTGGCATGTCGAAAAACTGATCAAAAATCCAAGGCTATAGTAAGGCAAAAATGTCAAAATTTGACATGTCCCAAAAACTGTTGAAAACAGCTGGAAACAGCTTACAATAACCTGCCAAGACACGCCACAGCAAAGCAATTTGCAAAAAGAGACCAAAAAAGCATAATTCTGCATGTCTAAAAACTGATCAAAAATCCAAGGCTATAGTAAGGCAAAAATGCCAAAATTTGACATGTCCCAAAAACTGTTGAAAACAGCTGAAAACAGCTTAGAATAGCCTTCCAAGACAAGCCATAGCAATGAAAGTTGCAAAAAGAGTCCAAAACAGCATAATTTGGCATGTCGAAAAACTGACCAAAAATCCAAGGCTATAGTAAGGCAAAAATGTCAAATTTGACATGTCCCAAAAACAGTTGAAAACAGCTGAAAAACGTTTAGAAAAGGCTGCCAAGACACACCATAGCAACGAAAGTTGCAAAAAGAGCCCAGAACAGCCTAATTTGGCATGTCCAAAAACTGACCAAAAATCCAAGACTATAGTACGGCAAAAATGTCAAAATTTGACAGTCCCAAAAACTGTTGAAAACAGCTGAAAACGTTTAGAAAAGGCTGCCAAGACACGTCATAGCAATGAAAGTTGCAAAAAGAGCCCAAAACAGCATAATTTTGCATGTCGAAAAACTGACCAAAAATCCAAAACTATAGTAAGGCAAAAATGTCAAAATTTGACATGTCCCAAAAACTGTTGAAAACAGCTGAAAAATGTTTAGAAAAGGCTGCAAAGATATGCCATAGTAACGAAAGTTGCAAAAAGAGTCCAAAACAGCATAATTTTGCATGTCGAAAAACTGACCAAAAATCCAAGGCTATAGTAAGGCAAAAATGTCAAAATTTGACATGTCCCAAAAACTGTTGAAAACAGCTGAAAACAGCTTAGAATAACCTGCCAAGACACGCCATAGCAAAGACATTTGCAAAAAGAGCCCAAAACAGCATAATTTGGCGTGTCGAAAAACTGAGCAAAAATCCAAGGCTATAGTAAGGCAAAAATGTCAAAATTTGACATGTCCCAAAAACTGTTGAAAACAGCTGACAAACAGCTTAGAATAAGCTGCAACGACACACCACAGCAAAGAAATTTGCAAAAAGAGTCCAAAACAGCATAATTTGGCATGTTGAAAAACTGACCAAAAATCCAAGGCTATCGTAAGGCAAAAATGTCAAAATTTGACATGTCCCAAAAACTGTTGAAAACAGCTGAAAACAGCTTAGAATAACCTTCCAAGACACGCCATAGCAATGAAAGTTGCAAAAAGAGCCCAAAACAGCATAATTTTGCATGTTGAAAAACTGACCAAAAATCCAAGGCTATAGTAAGGCAAAAATGTCAAAATTTGACATGTCCCAAAAACTGTTGAAAACAGTTGAAAAACGATTAGAAAAGGCTGCAAAGACACGCCATGGCAACGAAAGTTGCAAAAAGAGCCCAAAACAGCATAATTTGGCATGTCGAAAAACTGACCAAAAATCCAAGGCTATAGTAAGGCAAAAATGTCAAAATTTGACATGTCCCAAAAACTGTTGAAAACAGCTGAAAACAGCTTAGAATATCCTTCCAAGACACGCCATAGCAAAGACATTTGCAAAAAGAGCCCAAAACAGCCTAAATTGGCATGTTGAAAAACTGACCAAAAATCCAAGGCTATAGTAAGGCAAAAATGTCAAAATTTGACATGTCCCAAAAACTGTTGAAAACAGCTGAAAAACGTTTAGAAAAGGCTGCCAAGACACGCCATAGCAACGAAAGTTGCAAAAAGAGCCCAAAACAGCATAATTTTGCATGTCGAAAAACTGACCAAAAATCCAAGGCTATACTAAGGCAAAAATGTCAAAATTTGACATGTCCCAAAAACTGTTGAAAACAGCTGAAAAACGTTTAGAAAAGGCTGCAAAGACATGCCATAGCAACGAAAGTTGCAAAAAGAGCCCAAAACAGCATAATTTTGCATGTCGAAAAACTGACCAAAAATCCAAGGCTATAGTAAGGCAAAAATGTCAAAATTTGACATGTCCCAAAAACTGTTGAAAACAGCTGAAAACAGCTTAGAATAACCTACCAAGACACACCATAGCAATGAAAGTTGCAAAAAGAGCCCAAAACAGCATAATTTTGCATGTTGAAAAACTGACCAAAAATCCAAGGCTATAGTAAGGCAAAAATGTCAAAATTTGACATGTCCCAAAAACTGTTGAAAACAGCTGAAAACAGCTTAGAATAACCTGCCAAGACAAGCCATAGCAAAGACATTTGCAAAAAGAGCCCAAAACAGCATAATTTTGCATGTCGAAAAATTGACCAAAAATCCAAGGCTATAGTAAGGCAAAAATGTCAAAATTTGACATGTCCCAAAAACTGTTGAAAACAGCTGAAAACAGCTTAGAATAACCTGCCAAGACACGCCATAGCAAAGACATTTGCAAAAAGAGCCCAAAACAGCATAATTGTGCATGTCGAAAAACTGATCAAAAATCCAAGGCTATAGTAAGGCAAAAATGTCAAAATTTGACATGTCCCAAAAACTGTTGAAAACAGCTGAAAACAGCTTAGAATAACCTGCCAAGACACGCCATAGCAATGAAAGTTGCAAAAAGAGTCCAAAACAGCATAATTTTAAATGTTGAAAAACTGACCAAAAATCCAAGGCTATAGTAAGGCAAAAATGTCAAAATTTGACATGTCCCAAAAACTGTTGAAAACAGCTGAAAACAGCTTAGAATAACCTACCAAGACGCGCCATAGCAATGAAAGTTGCAAAAAGAGTCCAAAACAGCATAATTTTGCATGTCGAAAAACTGACCAAAAATCCAAGGCTATAGTAAGGCAAAAATGTCAAAATTTGACATGTCCCAAAAACTGTTGAAAACAGCTGAAAACAGCTTAGAATAACCTGCCAAGACACGCCATAGCAAAGACATTTGCAAAAAGAGTCCAAAACAGCATAATTTTGCATGTTGAAAAACTGACCAAAAATCCAAGGCTATAGTAAGGCAAAAATGTCAAAATTTGACATGTCCCAAAAACTGTTGAAAACAGCTGAAAACAGCTTAGAATAACCTGCCAAGACACGCCATAGCAAAGACATTTGCAAAAAGAGCCCAAAACAGCATAATTTGGCATGTCGAAAAACTGACCAAAAATCCAAGGCTATAGTAAGGCAAAAATGTCAAAATTTGACATGTCCCAAAAACTGTTGAAAACAGCTGAAAAACGTTTAGAAAAGGCTGCCAAGACACGCCATAGCAACGAAAGTTGCAAAAAGAGCCCAAAACAGCATAATTTGGCATGTCGAAAAACTGATCAAAAATCCAAGGCTATAGTAAGGCAAAAATGTCAAAATTTGACATGTCCCAAAAACTGTTGAAAACAGCTGGAAACAGCTTACAATAACCTGCCAAGACACGCCACAGCAAAGCAATTTGCAAAAAGAGCCCAAAAAAGCATAATTCTGCATGTCTAAAAACTGATCAAAAATCCAAGGCTATAGTAAGGCAAAAATGCCAAAATTTGACATGTCCTAAAAACTGTTGAAAACAGCTGAAAACAGCTTAGAATAGCCTTCCAAGACAAGCCATAGCAATGAAAGTTGCAAAAAGAGTCCAAAACAGCATAATTTGGCATGTCGAAAAACTGACCAAAAATCCAAGGCTATAGTAAGGCAAAAATGTCAAATTTGACATGTCCCAAAAACAGTTGAAAACAGCTGAAAAACGTTTAGAAAAGGCTGCCAAGACACGCCATAGCAACGAAAGTTGCAAAAAGAGCCCAGAACAGCCTAATTTGGCATGTCCAAAAACTGACCAAAAATCCAAGGCTATAGTAAGGCAAAAATGTCAAAATTTGACATGTCCCAAAAACTGTTGAAAACAGCTGAAAACAGCTTAGAATAACCTGCCAAGACACGCCATAGCAAAGACATTTGCAAAAAGAGCCCAAAACAGCATAATTTGGCATGTCGAAAAACTGACCAAAAATCCAAGGCTATAGTAAGGCAAAAATGTCAAAATTTGACATGTCCCAAAAACTGTTGAAAACAGCTGAAAAACGTTTAGAAAAGGCTGCCAAGACACGCCATAGCAACGAAAGTTGCAAAAAGAGCCCAAAACAGCATAATTTGGCATGTCGAAAAACTGATCAAAAATCCAAGGCTATAGTAAGGCAAAAATGTCAAAATTTGACATGTCCCAAAAACTGTTGAAAACAGCTGGAAACAGCTTACAATAACCTGCCAAGACACGCCACAGCAAAGCAATTTGCAAAAAGAGCCCAAAAAAGCATAATTCTGCATGTCTAAAAACTGATCAAAAATCCAAGGCTATAGTAAGGCAAAAATGCCAAAATTTGACATGTCCCAAAAACTGTTGAAAACAGCTGAAAACAGCTTAGAATAGCCTTCCAAGACAAGCCATAGCAATGAAAGTTGCAAAAAGAGTCCAAAACAGCATAATTTGGCATGTCGAAAAACTGACCAAAAATCCAAGGCTATAGTAAGGCAAAAATGTCAAAATTTGACGTCCCAAAAACTGTTGAAAACAGCTGGAAACAGCTTAGAATAACCTTCCAAGACACGCCACAGCAAAGAAATTTGCAAAAAGAGCCCAAAACAGCATGATTTGTCATGTTGAAAAACTGACCAAAAATCCAAGACTATAGTAAGGCAAAAATGTCGAAATTTGACATGTCCCAAAAACCGTTGAAAACAGCTGGAAACAGCTTAGAATAACCTGCCAAGACACGCCACAGCAAAGCAATTTGCAAAAAGAGACCAAAAAAGAATAATTCTGCATGTCTAAAAACTGACCAAAAATCCAAGGCTATAGTAAGGCAAAAATGTCAAAATTTGACATGTCCCAAAAACTGTTGAAAACAGCTGGAAACAGCTTAGAATAGCCTTCCAAGACACGCCATAGCAATGAAAGTTGCAAAAAGAGTCCAAAACAGCATGATTTGTCATGTCGAAAAACTGATCAAAAATCCAAGACTATAGTAAGGCAAAAATGTCAAAATTTGACATGTCCCAAAAACTGTTGAAAACAGCTGAAAACAGCTTAGAATAACCTGCCAAGACACGCCATAGCAATGAAAGTTGCAAAAAGAGTCCAAAACAGCATAATTTGGCATGTCGAAAAACTGACCAAAAATCCAAGGCTATAGTAAGGCAAAAATGTCAAAATTTGACGTCCCAAAAACTGTGGAAAACAGCTGGAAACGGCTTAGAATAACCTTCCAAGACACGCCATAGCAACGAAAGTTGCAAAAAGAGCCCAAAACAGCATAATTTGGCATGTCGAAAAACTGATCAAAAATCCAAGGCTATAGTAAGGCAAAAATGTCAAAATTTGACATGTCCCAAAAACTGTTGAAAACAGCTGGAAACAGCTTACAATAACCTGCCAAGACACGCCACAGCAAAGCAATTTGCAAAAAGAGACCAAAAAAGCATAATTCTGCATGTCTAAAAACTGATCAAAAATCCAAGGCTATAGTAAGGCAAAAATGCCAAAATTTGACATGTCCCAAAAACTGTTGAAAACAGCTGAAAACAGCTTAGAATAGCCTTCCAAGACAAGCCATAGCAAAGAAATTTGCAAAAAGAGCCCAAAACAGCATGATTTGTCATGTTGAAAAACTGACCAAAAATCCAAGACTATAGTAAGGCAAAAATGTCGAAATTTGACATGTCCCAAAAACTGTTGAAAACAGCTGACAAACAGCTTAGAATAAGCTGCAAAGACACACCACAGCAAAGAAATTTGCAAAAAGAGTCCAAAACAGCATAATTTGGCATGTTGAAAAACTGATCAAAAATCCAAAACTATAGTAAGGCAAAAATGTCAAAATTTGACATGTCCCAAAAACTGTTGAAAACAGCTGAAAAACGTTTAGAAAAGGCTGCCAAGACACGCCATAGCAATGAAAGTTGCAAAAAGAGTCCAAAACAGCATAATTTGGCATGTCGAAAAACTGACCAAAAATCCAAGGCTATAGTAAGGCAAAAATGTCAAAATTTGACATGTCCCAAAAACTGTTGAAAACAGCTGAAAACAGCTTAGAATAACCTGCCAAGACACGCCATAGCAAAGACATTTGCAAAAAGAGTCCAAAACAGCATAATTTTGCATGTTGAAAAACTGACCAAAAATCCAAGGCTATAGTAAGGCAAAAATGTCAAAATTTGACATGTCCCAAAAACTGTTGAAAACAGCTGAAAACAGCTTAGAATAACCTGCCAAGACACGCCATAGCAATGAAAGTTGCAAAAAGAGTCCAAAACAGCATAATTTTGCATGTTGAAAAACTGACCAAAAATCCAAGGCTATAGTAAGGCAAAAATGTCAAAATTTGACATGTCCCAAAAACTGTTGAAAACAGCTGAAAACAGCTTAGAATAACCTGCCAAGACACGCCATAGCAATGAAAGTTGCAAAAAGAGTCCAAAACAGCATAATTTTGCATGTTGAAAAACTGACCAAAAATCCAAGGCTATAGTAAGGCAAAAATGTCAAAATTTGACATGTCCCAAAAACTGTTGAAAACAGCTGAAAACAGCTTAGAATAACCTGCCAAGACATGCCATAGCAAAGACATTTGCAAAAAGAGTCCAAAACAGCATAATTTGGCATGTCGAAAAACTGACCAAAAATCCAAGGCTATAGTAAGGCAAAAATGTCAAAATTTGACATGTCCCAAAAACTGTTGAAAACAGCTGACAAACAGCTTAGAATAAGCTGCAAAGACACACCACAGCAAAGAAATTTGCAAAAAGAGTCCAAAACAGCATAATTTGGCATGTTGAAAAACTGATCAAAAATCCAAAACTATAGTAAGGCAAAAATGACAAAATTTGACATGTCCCAAAAACTGTTGAAAATAGCTGAATATTTTTTAGAATAACCTTCCAAGACATGCCACATCAAAGAAATTTGCAAAAAGAGTCCAAAACAGTCTAATTTGGCATGTCCAAAAACTGACCAAAAATCCAAGACTATAGTAAGGCAAAAATGTCAAAATTTGACAGTCCCAAAAACTGTTGAAAACAGCTGAAAACGTTTAGAAAAGGCTGCCAAGACACGTCATAGCAATGAAAGTTGCAAAAAGAGCCCAAAACAGCATAATTTTGCATGTCGAAAAACTGACCAAAAATCCAAAACTATAGTAAGGCAAAAATGTCAAAATTTGACATGTCCCAAAAACTGTTGAAAACAGCTGAAAAATGTTTAGAAAAGGCTGCAAAGATATGCCATAGTAACGAAAGTTGCAAAAAGAGTCCAAAACAGCATAATTTTGCATGTCGAAAAACTGACCAAAAATCCAAGGCTATAGTAAGGCAAAAATGTCAAAATTTGACATGTCCCAAAAACTGTTGAAAACAGCTGAAAACAGCTTAGAATAACCTGCCAAGACATGCCATAGCAAAGACATTTGCAAAAAGAGCCCAAAACAGCATAATTGTGCATGTCGAAAAACTGACCAAAAATCCAAGGCTATAGTAAGGCAAAAATGTCAAAATTTGACATGTCCCAAAAACTGTTGAAAACAGCTGACAAACAGCTTAGAATAAGCTGCAACGACACACCACAGCAAAGAAATTTGCAAAAAGAGTCCAAAACAGCATAATTTGGCATGTTGAAAAACTGACCAAAAATCCAAGGCTATAGTAAGGCAAAAATGTCAAAATTTGACATATCCCAAAAACTGTTGAAAACAGCTGAAAACAGCTTAGAATAGCCTTCCAAGACACGCCATAGCAATGAAAGTTGCAAAAAGAGCCCAAAACAGCATAATTTTGCATGTTGAAAAACTGACCAAAATCCAAGGCTATAGTAAGGCAAAATGTCAAAATTTGACATGTCCCAAAAACTGTTGAAAACAGCTGAAAACAGCTTAGAATAACCTGCCAAGACACGCCATAGCAATGAAAGTTGCAAAAGAGCCCAAAACAGCATAATTTGGCATGTCGAAAAACTGACCAAAAATCCAAGGCTATAGTAAGGCAAAAATGTCAAAATTTGACGTCCCAAAAACTGTTGAAAACAGCTGAAAAACGTTTAGAAAAGGCTGCCAAGACACGCCATAGCAATGAAAGTTGCAAAAAGAGTCCAAAACAGCATAATTTTGCATGTCGAAAAACTGACCAAAAATCCAAGGCTATAGTAAGGCAAAAATGTCAAAATTTGACATGTCCCAAAAACTGTTGAAAACAGCTGAAAACAGCTTAGAATAACCTGCCAAGACACGCCATAGCAAAGACATTTGCAAAAAGAGCCCAAAACAGCATAATTTGGCATGTCGAAAAACTGACCAAAAATCCAAGGCTATAGTAAGGCAAAAATGTCAAAATTTGACATGTCCCAAAAACTGTTGAAAACAGCTGAAAACAGCTTAGAATAACCTGCCAAGACATGCCATAGCAATGAAAGTTGCAAAAGAGCCCAAAACAGCATAATTTTGCATGTCGAAAAAACTGACCAAAATCCAAGGCTATAGTAAGGCAAAATGTCAAAATTTGACATGTCCCAAAAACTGTTGAAAACAGCTGAAAACAGCTTAGAATAACCTGCCAAGACAAGCCATAGCAAAGACATTTGCAAAAGAGCCCAAAACAGCATAATTTTGCATGTCGAAAAACTGACCAAAATCCAAGACTATAGTAAGGCAAAAATTTCAAAATTTGACATGTCCCACAAACTGTTGAAAACAGCTGAAAACAGCTTAGAAAAGGCTGCCAAGACACGCCATAGCAATGAAAGTTGCAAAAAGAGCCCAAAACAGCATAATTTTGCATGTCGAAAAACTGACCAAAAATCCAAGGCTATAGTAAGGCAAAAATGTCAAAATTTGACATGTCCCAAAAACTGTTGAAAACAGCTGAAAACAGCTTAGAATAACCTGCCAAGACACGCCATAGCAATGAAAGTTGCAAAAAGAGTCCAAAACAGCATAATTTTGCATGTTGAAAAACTGACCAAAAATCCAAGGCTATAGTAAGGCAAAAATGTCAAAATTTGACATGTCCCAAAAACTGTTGAAAACAGCTGAAAACAGCTTAGAATAACCTGCCAAGACACGCCATAGCAAAGACATTTGCAAAAAGAGACCAAAACAGCATAATTGTGCATGTCGAAAAACTGACCAAAAATCCAAGGCTATAGTAAGGCAAAAATGTCAAAATTTGACATGTCCCAAAAACTATTGAAAACAGCTGAAAACAGCTTAGAATAACCTGCCAAGACACGCCATAGCAAAGACATTTGCAAAAGAGCCAAAACAGCATAATTTTGGCATGTCGAAAAACTGACCAAAAATCCAAGGCTATAGTAAGGCAAAAATGTCAAAATTTGACATGTCCCAAAAACTGTTGAAAACAGCTGAAAACAACTTAGAATAACCTGCCAAGACACGCCATAGCAATGAAAGTTGCAAAAGAGTCCAAAACAGCATAATTTTGCATGTTGAAAAACTGACCAAAAATCCAAGGCTATAGTAAGGCAAAAATGTCAAAATTTGACATGTCCCAAAAACTGTTGAAAACAGCTGAAAACAGCTTAGAATAACCTGCCAAGACACGCCATAGCAAAGACATTTGCAAAAAGAGCCCAAAACAGCATAATTTGGCATGTCGAAAAACTGACCAAAAATCCAAGGCTATAGTAAGGCAAAAATGTCAAAATTTGACATGTCCCAAAAACTGTTGAAAACAGCTGAAAACAGCTTAGAATAACCTGCCAAGACACGCCATAGCAAAGAAAGTTGCAAAAAGAGCCCAAAACAGCATAATTTGGCATGTCGAAAAACTGACCAAAAATCCAAGGCTATAGTAAGGCAAAAATGTCAAAATTTGACATGTCCCAAAAACTGTTGAAAACAGCTGAAAACAGCTTAGAATAACCTACCAAGACGCGCCATAGCAATGAAAGTTGCAAAAAGAGCCCAAAACAGCATAATTTTGCATGTCGAAAAACTGACCAAAAATCCAAGGCTATAGTAAGGCAAAAATGTCAAAATTTGACATGTCCCAAAAACTGTTGAAAACAGCTGAAAACAGCTTAGAATAACCTGCCAAGACACGCCATAGCAAAGACATTTGCAAAAGAGCCCAAAACAGCATAATTTGGCATGTCGAAAACTGACCAAAAATCCAAGGCTATAGTAAAGGCAAAAATGTCAAAATTTGACATGTCCCAAAACTGTTGAAAACAGCTGAAAACAGCTTAGAATAACCTGCCAAGACACGCCATAGCAAAGACATTTGCAAAAAGAGCCCAAAACAGCATAATTTGGCATGTCGAAAAACTGACCAAAAATCCAAGGCTATAGTAAGGCAAAAATGTCAAAATTTGACATGTCCCAAAAACTGTTGAAAACAGCTGAAAACAGCTTAGAATAACCTGCCAAGACACGCCATAGCAATGAAAGTTGCAAAAAGAGTCCAAAACAGCATAATTTTGCATGTCGAAAAACTGACCAAAAATCCAAGGCTATAGTAAGGCAAAAATGTCAAAATTTGACATGTCCCAAAAACTGTTGAAAACAGCTGAAAACAGCTTAGAATAACCTGCCAAGACACGCCATAGCAAAGACATTTGCAAAAAGAGCCCAAAACAGCATAATTTGGCATGTCGAAAAACTGACCAAAATCCAAGGCTATAGTAAGGCAAAATGTCAAAATTTGACATGTCCCAAAAACTGTTGAAAACAGCTGAAAACAGCTTAGAATAACCTGCCAAGACACGCCATAGCAATGAAAGTTGCAAAAGAGTCCAAAACAGCATAATTTTGCATGTCGAAAAACTGACCAAAAATCCAAGGCTATAGTAAAGGCAAAATGTCAAAATTTGACATGTCCCAAAAACTGTTGAAAACAGCTGAAAACAACAGAATAACCTGCCAAGACACGCCATAGCAATGAAAGTTGCAAAAGAGTCCAAAACAGCATAATTTGGCATGTCGAAAAACTGACCAAAAATCCAAGGCTATAGTAAAGGCAAAATGTCAAAATTTGACATGTCCCAAAACTGTTGAAAACAGCTGAAAACAGCTTAGAATAACCTGCCAAGACACGCCATAGCAATGAAAGTTGCAAAAAGAGTCCAAAACAGCATAATTTGGCATGTCGAAAAACTGACCAAAAATCCAAGGCTATAGTAAGGCAAAAATGTCAAAATTTGACATGTCCCAAAAACTGTTGAAAACAGCTGAAAACAGCTTAGAATAACCTGCCAAGACACGCCATAGCAAAGACATTTGCAAAAAGAGCCCAAAACAGCATAATTTGGCATGTCGAAAAACTGACCAAAAATCCAAGGCTATAGTAAGGCAAAAATGTCAAAATTTGACATGTCCCAAAAACTGTTGAAAACAGCTGAAAACAGCTTAGAATAACCTACCAAGACGCGCCATAGCAATGAAAGTTGCAAAAAGAGTCCAAAACAGCATAATTTGGCATGTCGAAAAACTGACCAAAAATCCAAGGCTATAGTAAGGCAAAAATGTCAAAATTTGACATGTCCCAAAAACTGTTGAAAACAGCTGAAAACAACAGAATAACCTGCCAAGACACGCCATAGCAAAGACATTTGCAAAAGAGCCCAAAACAGCATAATTTGGCATGTCGAAAAACTGACCAAAAATCCAAGGCTATAGTAAGGCAAAATGTCAAAATTTGACATGTCCCAAAAACTGTTGAAAACAGCTGAAAACAGCTTAGAATAACCTGCCAAGACACGCCATAGCAATGAAAGTTGCAAAAGAGTCCAAAACAGCATAATTTGGCATGTCGAAAAACTGACCAAAAATCCAAGGCTATAGTAAGGCAAAATGTCAAAATTTTACATGTCCCAAAAACTGTTGAAAACAGCTGAAAACAGCTTAGAATAACCTGCCAAGACACGCCATAGCAAAGACATTTGCAAAAAGAGCCCAAAACAGCATAATTTGGCATGTCGAAAAACTGACCAAAAATCCAAGGCTATAGTAAGGCAAAAATGTCAAAATTTGACATGTCCCAAAAACTGTTGAAAACAGCTGAAAAACGTTTAGAAAAGGCTGCCAAGACACGCCATAGCAATGAAAGTTGCAAAAAGAGTCCAAAACAGCATAATTTTGCATGTCGAAAAACTGACCAAAAATCCAAGGCTATAGTAAGGCAAAAATGTCAAAATTTGACATGTCCCAAAAACTGTTGAAAACAGCTGAAAACAGCTTAGAATAACCTGCCAAGACACGCCATAGCAAAGACATTTGCAAAAAGAGCCCAAAACAGCATAATTTGGCATGTCGAAAAACTGACCAAAAATCCAAGGCTATAGTAAGGCAAAAATGTCAAAATTTGACATGTCCCAAAAACTGTTGAAAACAGCTGAAAACAGCTTAGAATAACCTGCCAAGACACGCCATAGCAATGAAAGTTGCAAAAAGAGTCCAAAACAGCATAATTTGGCATGTCGAAAAACTGACCAAAAATCCAAGGCTATAGTAAGGCAAAAATGTCAAAATTTGACATGTCCCAAAAACTGTTGAAAACAGCTGAAAACAGCTTAGAATAACCTGCCAAGACACGCCATAGCAATGAAAGTTGCAAAAAGAGTCCAAAACAGCATAATTTTGCATGTCGAAAAACTGACCAAAAATCCAAGGCTATAGTAAGGCAAAAATGTCAAAATTTGACATGTCCCAAAAACTGTTGAAAACAGCTGAAAACAGCTTAGAATAACCTGCCAAGACACGCCATAGCAAAGACATTTGCAAAAAGAGCCCAAAACAGCATAATTTGGCATGTCGAAAAACTGACCAAAAATCCAAGGCTATAGTAAGGCAAAAATGTCAAAATTTGACATGTCCCAAAAACTGTTGAAAACAGCTGAAAAACGTTTAGAAAAGGCTGCCAAGACACGCCATAGCAATGAAAGTTGCAAAAAGAGTCCAAAACAGCATAATTTGGCATGTCGAAAAACTGACCAAAAATCCAAGGCTATAGTAAGGCAAAAATGTCAAAATTTGACATGTCCCAAAAACTGTTGAAAACAGCTGAAAACAGCTTAGAATAACCTGCCAAGACACGCCATAGCAAAGAAATTTGCAAAAGAGTCCAAAACAGCATAATTTGGCATGTCGAAAAACTGACCAAAATCCAAGGCTATAGTAAGGCAAAAATGTCAAAATTTGACATGTCCCAAAAACTGTTGAAAACAGCTGAAAACAGCTTAGAATAACCTGCCAAGACATGCCATAGCAATGAAAGTTGCAAAAGAGCCCAAAACAGCATAATTTGGCATGTCGAAAAACTGACCAAAAATCCAAGGCTATAGTAAGGAAAAATGTCAAAATTTGACATGTCCCAAAAACTGTTGAAAACAGCTGAAAACAGCTTAGAATAACCTGCCAAGACACGCCATAGCAAAGACATTTGCAAAAAGAGCCCAAAACAGCATAATTTGGCATGTCGAAAAACTGACCAAAATCCAAGGCTATAGTAAGGCAAAATGTCAAAATTTGACATGTCCCAAAAACTGTTGAAAACAGCTGAAAACAACAGAATAAGGCTGCCAAGACACGCCATAGCAATGAAAGTTGCAAAAAGAGTCCAAAACAGCATAATTTGGCATGTCGAAAAACTGACCAAAAATCCAAGGCTATAGGTAGGCAAAAATGTCAAAATTTGACGTCCCAAAAACTGTTGAAAACAGCTGAAAACAGCTTAGAATAACCTGCCAAGACATGCCATAGCAATGAAAGTTGCAAAAAGAGTCCAAAACAGCATAATTTGGCATGTCGAAAAACTGACCAAAAATCCAAGGCTATAGTAAGGCAAAATGTCAAAATTTGACATGTCCCAAAACTGTTGAAAACAGCTGAAAACAGCTTAGAATAACCTGCCAAGACACGCCATAGCAATGAAAGTTGCAAAAGAGTCCAAAACAGCATAATTTGGCATGTCGAAAACTGACCAAAATCCAAGGATATAGTAAGGCAAAAATGTCAAAATTTGACATGTCCCAAAAACTGTTGAAAACAGCTGAAAACAGCTTAGAATAACCTGCCAAGACACGCCATAGCAAAGAAAGTTGCAAAAAGAGCCCAAAACAGCATAATTTGGCATGTCGAAAAACTGACCAAAATCCAAGGCTATAGTAAGGCAAAAATGTCAAAATTTGACATGTCCCAAAAACTGTTGAAAACAGCTGAAAACAACTTAGAATAACCTGCCAAGACACGCCATAGCAATGAAAGTTGCAAAAGAGTCCAAAACAGCATAATTTTGCATGTCGAAAAACTGACCAAAAATCCAAGGCTATAGTAAGGCAAAATGTCAAAATTTGACATGTCCCAAAAACTGTTGAAAACAGCTGAAAACAGCTTAGAATAACCTGCCAAGACACGCCATAGCAATGAAAGTTGCAAAAGAGTCCAAAACAGCATAATTTGGCATGTCGAAAAACTGACCAAAAATCCAAGGCTATAGTAAGGCAAAAATGTCAAAATTTGACATGTCCCAAAAACTGCTGAAAACACCTGAAAACACTTAGAATAACCTGCCAAGACACGCCATAGCAATGAAAGTTGCAAAAGAGTCCAAAACAGCATAATTTGGCATGTCGAAAAACTGACCAAAAATCCAAGTCTATAGGAAGGCAAAAATGTCAAAATTTGACATGTCCCAAAAACTGTTGAAAACAGCTGAAAACAGCTTAGAATAACCTGCCAAGACACGCCATAGCAATGAAAGTTGCAAAAGAGCCCAAAACAGCATAATTTGGCATGTCGAAAAACTGACCAAAAATCCAAGGCTATAGTAAGGCAAAAATGTCAAAATTTGACATGTCCCAAAAACTGTTGAAAACAGCTGGAAACAGCTTAGAATAACCTGCCAAGACACGCCATAGCAAAGACATTTGCAAAAAGAGCCCAAAACAGCATAATTTGGCATGTCGAAAAACTGACCAAAAATCCAAGGCTATAGTAAGGCAAAAATGTCAAAATTTGACATGTCCCAAAAACTGTTGAAAACAGCTGAAAACAGCTTAGAATAACCTGCCAAGACACGCCATAGCAATGAAAGTTGCAAAAAGAGTCCAAAACAGCATAATTTGGCATGTCGAAAAACTGACCAAAAATCCAAGGCTATAGTAAGGCAAAAATGTCAAAATTTGACATGTCCCAAAAACTGTTGAAAACAGCTGAAAACAACAGAATAACCTGCCAAGACACGCCATAGCAATGAAAGTTGCAAAAGAGTCCAAAACAGCATAATTTGGCATGTCGAAAAACTGACCAAAAATCCAAGGCTATAGTAAGGCAAAATGTCAAAATTTGACGTCCCAAAAACTGTTGAAAACAGCTGAAAACAGCTTAGAATAACCTACCAAGACGCGCCATAGCAATGAAAGTTGCAAAAAGAGTCCAAAACAGCATAATTTGGCATGTCGAAAAACTGACCAAAAATCCAAGGCTATAGTAAGGCAAAAATGTCAAAATTTGACATGTCCCAAAAACTGTTGAAAACAGCTGAAAACAGCTTAGAATAACCTGCCAAGACACGCCATAGCAATGAAAGTTGCAAAAAGAGTCCAAAACAGCATAATTTGGCATGTCGAAAAACTGACCAAAAATCCAAGGCTATAGTAAGGCAAAAATGTCAAAATTTGACATGTCCCAAAAACTGTTGAAAACAGCTGAAAACAGCTTAGAATAACCTACCAAGACGCGCCATAGCAATGAAAGTTGCAAAAAGAGTCCAAAACAGCATAATTTGGCATGTCGAAAAACTGACCAAAAATCCAAGGCTATAGTAAGGCAAAAATGTCAAAATTTGACATGTCCCAAAAACTGTTGAAAACAGCTGAAAACAGCTTAGAATAACCTGCCAAGACACGCCATAGCAAAGAAAGTTGCAAAAAGAGTGCAAAACCGCATAATTTTGCATGTCGAAAAACTGACCAAAATCCAAGGCTATAGTAAGGCAAAAATGTCAAAATTTTACATGTCCCAAAAACTGTTGAAAACAGCTGAAAACAGCTTAGAATAACCTGCCAAGACACGCCATAGCAATGAAAGTTGCAAAAAGAGTCCAAAACAGCATAATTTGGCATGTCGAAAAACTGACCAAAAATCCAAGGCTATAGTAAGGCAAAAATGTCAAAATTTGACATGTCCCAAAAACTGTTGAAAACAGCTGAAAACAGCTTAGAATAACCTGCCAAGACACGCCATAGCAATGAAAGTTGCAAAAAGAGTCCAAAACAGCATAATTTGGCATGTTGAAAAACTGACCAAAAATCCAAGGCCATAGTAAGGCAAAAAGTACAAAATTTGACATGTCCCAAAAACTGTTGAAAACAGCTGAAAACAGCTTAGAATAACCTACCAAGACGCGCCATAGCAATGAAAGTTGCAAAAAGAGTCCAAAACAGCATAATTTGGCATGTCGAAAAACTGACCAAAAATCCAAGGCTATAGTAAGGCAAAATGTCAAAATTTGACATGTCCCAAAAACTGTTGAAAACAGCTGAAAACAGCTTAGAATAACCTGCCAAGACACGCCATAGCAATGAAAGTTGCAAAAGAGTCCAAAACAGCATAATTTGGCATGTCGAAAAACTGACCAAAAATCCAAGGCTATAGTAAGGCAAAATGTCAAAATTTGACATGTCCCAAAAACTGTTGAAAACAGCTGAAAACAACAGAATACCCTGCCAAGACACGCCATAGCAAAGACAGTTGCAAAAAGAGCCCAAAACAGCATAATTTGGCATGTCGAAAAACTGACCAAAAATCCAAGGCTATAGTAAGGCAAAATGTCAAAATTTGACATGTCCCAAAAACTGTTGAAAACAGCTGAAAACAGCTTAGAATAACCTGCCAAGAGACACGCCATAGCAAAGAAAGTTGCAAAAGAGTCCAAAACAGCATAATTTGGCATGTCGAAAAACTGACCAAAATCCAAGGCTATAGTAAGGCAAAAATGTCAAAATTTGACATGTCCCAAAAACTATTGAAAACAGCTGAAAACGTTTAGAATAAGGCTGCCAAGACACGCCATAGCAATGAAAGTTGCAAAAGAGTCCAAAACAGCATAATTTGGCATGTCGAAAAACTGACCAAAAATCCAAGGCTATAGTAAAGGCAAAATGTCAAAATTTGACATGTCCCAAAAACTGTTGAAAACAGCTGAAAACAGCTTAGAATAACCTGCCAAGACACGCCATAGCAAAGACATTTGCAAAAAGAGTCCAAAACAGCATAATTTGGCATGTCGAAAACTGACCAAAATCCAAGGCTATAGTAAGGCAAAAATGTCAAAATTTGACATGTCCCAAAAACTGTTGAAAACAGCTGAAAACAGCTTAGAATAACCTGCCAAGACACGCCATAGCAAAGAAAGTTGCAAAAGAGCCCAAAACAGCATAATTTGGCATGTCGAAAAACTGACCAAAAATCCAAGGCTATAGTAAGGCAAAAATGTCAAAATTTGACATGTCCCAAAACTGTTGAAAACAGCTGAAAACAACAGAATAACCTGCCAAGACACGCCATAGCAATGAAAGTTGCAAAAGAGTCCAAAACAGCATAATTTGGCATGTCAAAAAACTGACCAAAAATCCAAGGCTATAGTAAGGCAAAAATGTCAAAAATTGACATGTCCCAAAAACGGTTGAAAACAGCTGAAAACAGCTTAGAATAACCTGCCAAGACACGCCATAGCAAAGACATTTGCAAAAAGAGCCCAAAACAGCATAATTTGGCATGTCGAAAAACTGACCAAAAATCCAAGGCTATAGTAAGGCAAAAATGTCAAAATTTGACATGTCCCAAAAACTGTTGAAAACAGCTGAAAACAGCTTAGAATAACCTACCAAGACGCGCCATAGCAATGAAAGTTGCAAAAAGAGTCCAAAACAGCATAATTTGGCATGTCGAAAAACTGACCAAAAATCCAAGGCTATAGTAAAGGCAAAAATGTCAAAATTTGACATGTCCCAAAAACTGTTGAAAACAGCTGAAAACAGCTTAGAATAACCTGCCAAGACACGCCATAGCAATGAAAGTTGCAAAAGAGTCCAAAACAGCATAATTTGGCATGTCGAAAAACTGACCAAAAATCCAAGGCTATAGTAAAGGCAAAATGTCAAAATTTGACATGTCCCAAAAACTGTTGAAAACAGCTGAAAACAGCTTAGAATAACCTGCCAAGACGCGCCATAGCAATGAAAGTTGCAAAAAGAGTCCAAAACAGCATAATTTGGCATGTCGAAAAACTGACCAAAAATCCAAGGCTATAGTAAGGCAAAATGTCAAAATTTGACATGTCCCAAAAACTGTTGAAAACAGCTGAAAACAGCTTAGAATAACCTGCCAAGACACGCCATAGCAAAGACATTTGCAAAAAGAGTCCAAAACAGCATAATTTGGCATGTCGAAAAACTGACCAAAAATCCAAGGCTATAGTAAGGCAAAAATGTCAAAATTTGACATGTCCCAAAAACTGTTGAAAACAGCTGAAAACAGCTTAGAATAACCTACCAAGACGCGCCATAGCAATGAAAGTTGCAAAAAGAGTCCAAAACAGCATAATTTGGCATGTCGAAAAACTGACCAAAAATCCAAGGCTATAGTAAGGCAAAATGTCAAAATTTGACATGTCCCAAAAACTGTTGAAAACAGCTGAAAACACAGAATAACCTGCCAAGACACGCCATAGCAATGAAAGTTGCAAAAAGAGTCCAAAACAGCATAATTTGGCATGTCGAAAAACTGACCAAAAATCCAAGGCTATAGTAAGGCAAAATGTCAAAATTTGACATGTCCCAAAAACTGTTGAAAACAGCTGAAAACAGCTTAGAATAGCCTGCCAAGACAAGCCATAGCAAAGACATTTGCAAAAAGAGTCCAAAACAGCATAATTTGGCATGTCGAAAAACTGACCAAAAATCCAAGGCTATAGTAAGGCAAAAATGTCAAAATTTGACATGTCCCAAAAACTGTTGAAAACAGCTGAAAAAAGCTTAGAAAAGGCTGCCAAGACACGCCATAGCAATGAAAGTTGCAAAAAGAGTCCAAAACAGCATAATTTGGCATGTCGAAAAACTGACCAAAAATCCAAGGCTATAGTAAGGCAAAAATGTCAAAATTTGACATGTCCCAAAAACTGTTGAAAACAGCTGAAAACAGCTTAGAATAACCTGCCAAGACACGCCATAGCAAAGACATTTGCAAAAAGAGCCCAAAACAGCATAATTTGGCATGTCGAAAAACTGACCAAAAATCCAAGGCTATAGTAAGGCAAAAATGTCAAAATTTGACATGTCCCAAAAACTGTTGAAAACAGCTGAAAAACGTTTAGAAAAGGTTGCCAAGACACGCCATAGCAATGAAAGTTGCAAAAAGAGTCCAAAACAGCATAATTTTGCATGTCGAAAAACTGACCAAAAATCCAAGGCTATAGTAAGGCAAAATGTCAAAATTTGACATGTCCCAAAAACTGTTGAAAACAGCTGAAAACAGCTTAGAATAACCTACCAAGACACGCCATAGCAATGAAAGTTGCAAAAGAGTGCAAAACAGCATAATTTGGCATGTCGAAAAACTGACCAAAAATCCAAGGCTATAGTAAGGCAAAAATGTCAAAATTTGACATGTCCCAAAAACTGTTGAAAACAGCTGAAAACAGCTTAGAATAACCTGCCAAGACACGCCATAGCAAAGACATTTGCAAAAGGAGCCCAACACAGCATAATTTGGCATGTCGAAAAACTGACCAAAAATCCAAGGCTATAGTAAGGCAAAAATGTCAAAATTTGACATGTCCCAAAAACTGTTGAAAACAGCTGAAAACAGCTTAGAATAACCTGCCAAGACACGCCATAGCAAAGAAAGTTGCAAAAAGAGCCCAAAACAGCATAATTTGGCATGTCGAAAAACTGACCAAAAATCCAAGGCTATAGTAAGGCAAAAATGTCAAAATTTGACATGTCCCAAAAACTGTTGAAAACAGCTGAAAACAGCTTAGAATAACCTGCCAAGACACGCCATAGCAAAGACATTTGCAAAAAGAGCCCAAAACAGCATAATTTGGCATGTCGAAAAACTGACCAAAAATCCAAGGCTATAGTAAGGCAAAAATGTCAAAATTTGACATGTCCCAAAAACTGTTGAAAACAGCTGAAAACAACTTAGAAAAGGCTGCCAAGACACGCCATAGCAATGAAAGTTGCAAAAGAGTCCAAAACAGCATAATTTGGCATGTCGAAAAACTGACCAAAAATCCAAGGCTATAGTAAGGCAAAAATGTCAAAATTTGACATGTCCCAAAAACTGTTGAAAACAGCTGAAAACAGCTTAGAATAACCTGCCAAGACACGCCATAGCAAAGACATTTGCAAAAGAGCCCAAAACAGCATAATTTGGCATGTCGAAAAACTGACCAAAAATCCAAGGCTATAGTAAGGCAAAAATGTCAAAATTTGACATGTCCCAAAAACTGTTGAAAACAGCTGAAAACAGCTTAGAATAACCTACCAAGACGCGCCATAGCAATGAAAGTTGCAAAAAGAGTCCAAAACAGCATAATTTGGCATGTCGAAAAACTGACCAAAAATCCAAGGCTATAGTAAGGCAAAAATGTCAAAATTTGACATGTCCCAAAAACTGTTGAAAACAGCTGAAAAACGTTTAGAAAAGGCTGCCAAGACACGCCATAGCAATGAAAGTTGCAAAAAGAGTCCAAAACAGCATAATTTGGCATGTCGAAAAACTGACCAAAAATCCAAGACTATAGTAAGGCAAAAATGTCAAAATTTGACATGTCCCAAAAACTGTTGAAAACAGCTGAAACCAGCTTAGAATAACCTGCCAAGACACGCCATAGCAAAGACATTTGCAAAAAGAGCCCAAAACAGCATAATTTGGCATGTCGAAAAACTGACCAAAAATCCAAGGCTATAGTAAGGCAAAAATGTCAAAATTTGACATGTCCCAAAAACTGTTGAAAACAGCTGAAAACAGCTTAGAATAACCTGCCAAGACACGCCATAGCAAAGAAAGTTGCAAAAAGAGCCCAAAACAGCATAATTTGGCATGTCGAAAAACTGACCAAAAATCCAAGGCTATAGTAAGGCAAAAATGTCAAAATTTGACATGTCCCAAAAACTGTTGAAAACAGCTGAAAACAGCTTAGAATAACCTGCCAAGACACGCCATAGCAAAGACATTTGCAAAAGGAGCCCAAAACAGCATAATTTGGCATGTCGAAAAACTGACCAAAAATCCAAGGCTATAGTAAGGCAAAAATGTCAAAATTTGACATGTCCCAAAAACTGTTGAAAACAGCTGAAAACAGCTTAGAAAAGGCTGCCAAGACACGCCATAGCAATGAAAGTTGCAAAAAGAGTCCAAAACAGCATAATTTTGCATGTCGAAAAACTGACCAAAAATCCAAGGCTATAGTAAGGCAAAAATGTCAAAATTTGACATGTCCCAAAAACTGTTGAAAACAGCTGAAAACAGCTTAGAATAACCTGCCAAGACACGCCATAGCAAAGACATTTGCAAAAAGAGCCCAAAACAGCATAATTTGGCATGTCGAAAAACTGACCAAAAATCCAAGGCTATAGTAAGGCAAAAATGTCAAAATTTGACATGTCCCAAAAACTGTTGAAAACAGCTGAAAACAGCTTAGAATAACCTACCAAGACGCGCCATAGCAATGAAAGTTGCAAAAAGAGTCCAAAACAGCATAATTTGGCATGTCGAAAAACTGACCAAAAATCCAAGGCTATAGTAAGGCAAAAATGTCAAAATTTGACATGTCCCAAAAACTGCTAAAAACAGCTGAAAACAGCTAAGGATAGCCAGCCAAGACACCCCATAGCAAAGAAACTTGCAAAAGAGTCCAAAACAGCATAATTTTGCATGTCGAAAAACTGACCAAAATCCAAGGCTATAGTAAGGCAAAATGTCAAAATTTGACATGTCCCAAAAACTGTTGAAAACAGCTGAAAACAGCTTAGAATAACCTACCAAGACGCGCCATAGCAATGAAAGTTGCAAAAAGAGTCCAAAACAGCATAATTTGGCATGTCGAAAAACTGACCAAAAATCCAAGGCTATAGTAAGGCAAAAATGTCAAAATTTGACATGTCCCAAAAACTGTTGAAAACAGCTGAAAACAGCTTAGAATAACCTACCAAGACGCGCCATAGCAATGAAAGTTGCAAAAAGAGTCCAAAACAGCATAATTTGGCATGTCGAAAAACTGACCAAAAATCCAAGGCTATAGTAAGGCAAAAATGTCAAAATTTGACATGTCCCAAAAACTGTTGAAAACAGCTGAAAACAGCTTAGAATAACCTGCCAAGACGCGCCATAGCAATGAAAGTTGCAAAAAGAGTCCAAAACAGCATAATTTTGCACATCGAAAAACTGACCAAAAATCCAAGGCTATAGTAAGGCAAAAATGTCAAAATTTGACATGTCCCAAAAACTGTTGAAAACAGCTGAAAACAGCTTAGAATAACCTGCCAAGACACGCCATAGCAATGAAAGATGCAAAAGAGTCCAAAACAGCATAATTGTGCATGTCGAAAAACTGACCAAAAATCCAAGGCTATAGTAAGGCAAAAATGTCAAAATTTGACATGTCCCAAAAACTGTTGAAAACAGCTGAAAACAGCTTAGAATAACCTGCCAAGACACGCCATAGCAAAGAAAGTTGCAAAAAGAGCCCAAAACAGCATAATTTGGCATGTCGAAAAACTGACCAAAAATCCAAGGCTATAGTAAGGCAAAAATGTCAAAATTTGACATGTCCCAAAAACTGTTGAAAACAGCTGAAAACAGCTTAGAATAACCTGCCAAGACACGCCATAGCAAAGACATTTGCAAAAAGAGCCCAAAACAGCATAATTTGGCATGTCGAAAAACTGACCAAAAATCCAAGGCTATAGTAAGGCAAAAATGTCAAAATTTGACATGTCCCAAAAACTGTTGAAAACAGCTGAAAACAGCTTAGAATAACCTGCCAAGACACGCCATAGCAAAGAAAGTTGCAAAAAGAGCCCAAAACAGCATAATTTGGCATGTCGAAAAACTGACCAAAAATCCAAGGCTATAGTAAGGCAAAAATGTCAAAATTTTACATGTCCCAAAAACTGTTGAAAACAGCTGAAAACAGCTTAGAATAACCTGCCAAGACACGCCATAGCAAAGACATTTGCAAAAAGAGCCCAAAACAGCATAATTTGGCATGTCGAAAAACTGACCAAAAATCCAAGGCTATAGTAAGGCAAAATGTCAAAATTTGACATGTCCCAAAAACTGTTGAAAACAGCTGAAAAACGTTTAGAAAAGGCTGCCAAGACACGCCATAGCAATGAAAGTTGCAAAAAGAGTCCAAAAACAGCATAATTTGGCATGTCGAAAAACTGACCAAAAATCCAAGGCTATAGTAAGGCAAAAATGTCAAAATTTGACATGTCCCAAAAACTGTTGAAAACAGCTGAAAACAGCTTAGAATAACCTGCCAAGACACGCCATAGCAAAGACATTTGCAAAAAGAGCCCAAAACAGCATAATTTGGCATGTCGAAAAACTGACCAAAAATCCAAGGCTATAGTAAGGCAAAAATGTCAAAATTTGACATGTCCCAAAAACTGTTGAAAACAGCTGAAAACAGCTTAGAATAACCTACCAAGACGCCGCCATAGCAATGAAAGTTGCAAAAGAGTCCAAAACAGCATAATTTGGCATGTCGAAAAACTGACCAAAAATCCAAGGCTATAGTAAGGCAAAAATGTCAAAATTTGACATGTCCCAAAAACTGTTGAAAACAGCTGAAAAACGTTTAGAAAAGGCTGCCAAGACACGCCATAGCAATGAAAGTTGCAAAAAGAGTCCAAAACAGCATAATTTGGCATGTCGAAAAACTGACCAAAAATCCAAGGCTATAGTAAGGCAAAAATGTCAAAATTTGACATGTCCCAAAAACTGTTGAAAACAGCTGAAACCAGCTTAGAATAACCTGCCAAGACACGCCATAGCAAAGACATTTGCAAAAAGAGCCCAAAACAGCATAATTTGGCATGTCGAAAACTGACCAAAATCCAAGGCTATAGTAAGGCAAAAATGTCAAAATTTGACATGTCCCAAAAACTGTTGAAAACAGCTGAAAACAACTTAGAATAACCTGCCAAGACACGCCATAGCAAAGAAAGTTGCAAAAGAGCCCAAAACAGCATAATTTGGCATGTCGAAAAACTGACCAAAAATCCAAGGCTATAGTAAGGCAAAATGTCAAAATTTGACATGTCCCAAAAACTGTTGAAAACAGCTGAAAACAGCTTAGAATAACCTGCCAAGACACGCCATAGCAAAGACATTTGCAAAAAGAGCCCAAAACAGCATAATTTGGCATGTCGAAAAACTGACCAAAAATCCAAGGCTATAGTAAGGCAAAAATGTCAAAATTTGACATGTCCCAAAAACTGTTGAAAACAGCTGAAAAACGTTTAGAAAAGGCTGCCAAGACACGCCATAGCAATGAAAGTTGCAAAAAGAGTCCAAAACAGCATAATTTTGCATGTCGAAAAACTGACCAAAAATCCAAGGCTATAGTAAGGCAAAAATGTCAAAATTTGACATGTCCCAAAAACTGTTGAAAACAGCTGAAAACAGTTTAGAATAACCTGCCAAGACACGCCATAGCAAAGACATTTGCAAAAAGAGCCCAAAACAGCATAATTTGGCATGTCGAAAAACTGACCAAAAATCCAAGGCTATAGTAAGGCAAAATGTCAAAATTTGACATGTCCCAAAAACTGTTGAAAACAGCTGAAAACAGCTTAGAATAACCTACCAAGACACGCCATAGCAATGAAAGTTGCAAAAGAGTCCAAAACAGCATAATTTGGCATGTCGAAAAACTGACCAAAAATCCAAGGCTATAGTAAGGCAAAAATGTCAAAATTTGACATGTCCCAAAAACTGTTGAAAACAGCTGAAAACAGCTAAGAATAACCTGCCAAGACACGCCATAGCAATGAAAGTTGCAAAAAGAGTCCAAAACAGCATAATTTTGCATGTCGAAAAACTGACCAAAAATCCAAGGCTATAGTAAGGCAAAAATGTCAAAATTTGACATGTCCCAAAAACTGTTGAAAACAGCTGAAAACAGCTTAGAATAACCTACCAAGACGCGCCATAGCAATGAAAGTTGCAAAAAGAGCACAAAACAGCATAATTTGGCATGTCGAAAAACTGACCAAAAATCCAAGGCTATAGTTAGGCAAAAATGTCAAAATTTGACGTCCCAAAAACTGTTGAAAACAGCTGAAAACAGCTTAGAATAACCTGCCAAGACATGCCATAGCAATGAAAGTTGCAAAAAGAGTCCAAAACAGCATAATTTGGCATGTCGAAAAACTGACCAAAAATCCAAGGCTATAGTAAGGCAAAAATGTCAAAATTTGACATGTCCCAAAAACTGTTGAAAACAGCTGAAAACAGCTTAGAATAACCTGCCAAGACACGCCATAGCAATGAAAGTTGCAAAAAGAGTCCAAAACAGCATAATTTTGCATGTCGAAAAACTGACCAAAAATCCAAGGCTATAGTAAGGCAAAAATGTCAAAATTTGACATGTCCCAAAAACTGTTGAAAACAGCTGAAAACAGCTTAGAATAACCTGCCAAGACACGCCATAGCAATGAAAGTTGCAAAAAGAGTCCAAAACAGCATAATTTTGCATGTCGAAAAACTGACCAAAAATCCAAGGCTATAGTAAGGCAAAAATGTCAAAATTTGACATGTCCCAAAAACTGTTGAAAACAGCTGAAAACAGCTTAGAATAACCTGCCAAGACACGCCATAGCAAAGAAAGTTGCAAAAAGAGCCCAAAACAGCATAATTTGGCATGTCGAAAAACTGACCAAAAATCCAAGGCTATAGTAAGGCAAAAATGTCAAAATTTGACATGTCCCAAAAACTGTTGAAAACAGCTGAAAACAGCTTAGAATAACCTGCCAAGACACGCCATAGCAAAGACATTTGCAAAAAGAGCCCAAAACAGCATAATTTGGCATGTCGAAAAACTGACCAAAAATCCAAGGCTATAGTAAGGCAAAAATGTCAAAATTTGACATGTCCCAAAAACTGTTGAAAACAGCTGAAAACAGCTTAGAATGACCTACCAAGACGCGCCATAGCAATGAAAGTTGCAAAAAGAGTCCAAAACAGCATAATTTGGCATGTCGAAAAACTGACCAAAAATCCAAGGCTATAGTAAGGCAAAAATGTCAAAATTTGACATGTCCCAAAAACTGTTGAAAACAGCTGAAAACAGCTTAGAATAACCTGCCAAGACACGCCATAGCAATGAAAGTTGCAAAAAGAGTCCAAAACAGCATAATTTTGCATGTCGAAAAACTGACCAAAAATCCAAGGCTATAGTAAGGCAAAAATGTCAAAATTTGACATGTCCCAAAAACTGTTGAAAACAGCTGAAAAACGTTTAGAAAAGGCTGCCAAGACACGCCATAGCAATGAAAGTTGCAAAAAGAGTCCAAAACAGCATAATTTTGCATGTCGAAAAACTGACCAAAAATCCAAGGCTATAGTAAGGCAAAATGTCAAAATTTGACATGTCCCAAAAACTGTTGAAAACAGCTGAAAAACGTTTAGAAAAGGCTGCCAAGACACGCCATAGCAATGAAAGTTGCAAAAAGAGTCCAAAACAGCATAATTTGGCATGTCGAAAAACTGACCAAAAATCCAAGGCTATAGTAAGGCAAAAATGTCAAAATTTTACATGTCCCAAAAACTGTTGAAAACAGCTGAAAACAGCTTAGAATAACCTGCCAAGACACGCCATAGCAAAGACATTTGCAAAAAGAGCCCAAAACAGCATAATTTGGCATGTCGAAAAGCTGACCAAAAATCCAAGGCTATAGTAAGGCAAAAATGTCAAAATTTGACATGTCCCAAAAACTGTTGAAAACAGCTGAAAAACGTTTAGAAAAGGCTGCCAAGACACGCCATAGCAATGAAAGTTGCAAAAAGAGTCCAAAACAGCATAATTGTGCATGTCGAAAAACTGACCAAAAATCCAAGGCTATAGTAAGGCAAAAATGTCAAAATTTGACATGTCCCAAAAACTGTTGAAAACAGCTGAAAACAGCTTAGAATAACCTGCCAAGACATGCCATAGCAAAGACATTTGCAAAAGAGCCCAAAACAGCATAATTTGGCATGTCGAAAAACTGACCAAAAATCCAAGGCTATAGTAAGGCAAAAATGTCAAAATTTGACATGTCCCAAAAACTGTTGAAAACAGCTGAAAACAGCTTAGAATAACCTACCAAGACGCGCCATAGCAATGAAAGTTGCAAAAAGAGTCCAAAACAGCATAATTTGGCATGTCGAAAAACTGACCAAAAATCCAAGGCTATAGTAAGGCAAAAATGTCAAAATTTGACATGTCCCAAAAACTGTTGAAAACAGCTGAAAACAGCTTAGAATAACCTGCCAAGACACGCCATAGCAATGAAAGTTGCAAAAAGAGTCCAAAACAGCATAATTTTGCATGTCGAAAAACTGACCAAAAATCCAAGGCTATAGTAAGGCAAAAATGTCAAAATTTGACATGTCCCAAAAACTGTTGAAAACAGCTGAAAAACGTTTAGAAAAGGCTGCCAAGACACGCCATAGCAATGAAAGTTGCAAAAAGAGTCCAAAACAGCATAATTTGGCATGTCGAAAAACTGACCAAAAATCCAAGGCTATAGTAAAGGCAAAAATGTCAAAATTTGACATGTCCCAAAAACTGTTGAAAACAGCTGAAAACAGCTTAGAATAACCTGCCAAGACACGCCATAGCAAAGACATTTGCAAAAAGAGCCCAAAACAGCATAATTTGGCATGTCGAAAAACTGACCAAAAATCCAAGGCTATAGTAAGGCAAAAATGTCAAAATTTTACATGTCCCAAAAACTGTTGAAAACAGCTGAAAACAGCTTAGAATAACCTGCCAAGACACGCCATAGCAAAGACATTTGCAAAAAGAGCCCAAAACAGCATAATTTGGCATGTCGAAAAACTGACCAAAAATCCAAGGCTATAGTAAGGCAAAAATGTCAAAATTTGACATGTCCCAAAAACTGTTGAAAACAGCTGAAAAACGTTTAGAAAAGGCTGCCAAGACACGCCATAGCAATGAAAGTTGCAAAAAGAGTCCAAAACAGCATAATTTTGCATGTCGAAAAACTGACCAAAAATCCAAGGCTATAGTAAGGCAAAAATGTCAAAATTTGACATGTCCCAAAAACTGTTGAAAACAGCTGAAAACAGCTTAGAATAACCTGCCAAGACACGCCATAGCAAAGACATTTGCAAAAAGAGCCCAAAACAGCATAATTTGGCATGTCGAAAAACTGACCAAAAATCCAAGGCTATAGTAAGGCAAAAATGTCAAACTTTGACATGTCCCAAAAACTGTTGAAAACAGCTGAAAAACGTTTAGAAAAGGCTGCCAAGACACGCCATAGCAATGAAAGTTGCAAAAAGAGTCCAAAACAGCATAATTTTGCATGTCGAAAAACTGACCAAAAATCCAAGACTATAGTAAGGCAAAAATGTCAAAATTTGACATGTCCCAAAAACTGTTGAAAACTACTTCGTATAGGATGTTGAGGCATGTTATATTATACAGTGTTAAAAAAAACATACAAAAACTTCTCAAAACCCATAATATAGCATGTTGAAAAAATGACCAAAAGATAAGATAAGATAAAACTTTATTGATCGCACACCAGGAAATTTCACTTGTCACATCAGCTGTAACAGAAATTTAAAAATTATATAACAATGTGAAGTATAAAATATAAAGTACTCAATAGGCAGGGCTATACACACACAAGACTATTTACAGGATATCCACAGTGTGAAATAAATATTGAATAGAGATAAAAAACAGTATTACCATACAGTATTGCACAAGGTATGGAAGTAATAAGTTATACAGTAGACATAATGGGGCTACATTAAGTTGTGCCATTGAAGAGTCTGACAGCTGATGGGATGAAAGATCTGTAGTAGCGTTCCCTCTGGCACTGTGAGTGCAGCAGTCTGCTGCTAAATGAGCTGCTCAGTGCATGCACAGTCTCATGAAAGGGATGAGAGGTGTTGTCCATGATAGATGTCAGCTTGGTTAACATCCTCCTTTCACCCACCTCCTCGATGGTCTCCAGGGGACAGTCCAGGACCGAGCTGGCCCTCCGAACCAGCTTGTTCAGTCTTTTCCTGTCAGTCTCAGTGCTTCCACAGCCCCAGCAGACCACTGTGTAGAGGATGGCAAATGCTACCAGATTTTCATAGCAAGACCTTAGCAGCATAAAAAAGCAAGGCGATAGTAAACAAGACTATCCAAGACTATAGTAAGGCAAAAATGTCAAAATTTGACATGTCCCAAAAACAGTTAAAAACAGCTGGAAACCATTCAGAATAACCTGCCAAGACACTCCATCGCAAAGAAATTCGTAAAAACGAGCCCAAAACAGCATAATTTGGCATTTCGAACGACTGACCAAAAATCCAAGACGATAGTAAGGCAAAAATGTCAAAATTTGACATGTCCCAAAAACTGTTGAAAACAGCTGAAAACAGCTTAGAATATAACCTGCCAAGACACGCCAAAGCAAAGAAATTTGCAAAAAGAGCCCAAAATAGCCTAATTTGGCATGTCGAAAAACTGATCAAAAATCCAAGACTATAGTAAGGCAAAAATGTCAAAATTTGACATGTCCCAAAAACTGTTAAAAACAGCTGGAAACCGTTCAGAATAACCTGCCAAGACACGCCATAGCAAAGACATTTGCAAAAAGAGCCCAAAACAGCATAATTTGGCATGTCGAAAAACTGATCAAAAATCCAAGACTATAGTAAGGCAAAAATGTCAAAATTTGACATGTCCCAAAAACTGCTGAAAACAGTTGAAAAACGTTTAGAAAAGGCTGCCAAGACACGCCATAACAACGAAAGTTGCAAAAAGAGTGAAAAACATCCTAATTTGGCATGTCGAAAAACTGATCAAAAATCCAAGACTATAGTAAGGCAAAAATGTCAAAATTTGACATGTCCCGAAAACTGTTGAAAACAGCTGAAAAATGTTTAGAAAAGGCTGCCAAGACACGCCATAGCAACGAAACTGGTAAAAAGAGTCCAATACAGCATAATTTTGCATGTCGAAAAACTGATCAAAAAATCCAAGGCTATAGTAAGGCAAAAATGTCAAAATTTGACATGTCCCAAAAACTGTTGAAAACAGCTGGAAACAGCTTAGAATAACCTTCCAAGACACGCCACAGCAAATAAATTTGCAAAAAGAGCCCAAAACAGCATAATTTGGCATGTCGAAAAACTGATCAAAAATCCAAGACTATAGTAAGGCAAAAATTTCAAAATTTGACATGTCCCAAAAACAGTTGAAAACAGCTGAAAAACGTTTAGAAAAGGCTGCCAAGACACGCCATAGCAACGAAAGTTGCAAAACAGCCAAAAACATCCTAATTTGGCATGTCGAAAAACTGACCAAAAATCCAAGGCTATAGTAAGGCAAAAATGTCAAAATTTGACATGTCCCACAAACTGTTGAAAACAGCTGAAAACAGCTTAGAAAAGGCTGCCAAGACACGCCATAGCAATGAAAGTTGCAAAAAGAGCCCAAAACAGCATAATTTGGCATGTCGAAAAACTGATCAAAAATCCAAGACTATAGTAAGGCAAAAATGTCAAAATTTGACATGTCCCAAAAACTGTTAAAAACAGCTGGAAACCGTTCAGAATAACCTGCCAAGACACGCCATAGCAAAGACATTTGCAAAAAGAGCCCAAAACAGCATAATTTGGCATGTCGAAAAACTGATCAAAAATCCAAGACTATAGTAAGGCAAAAATGTCAAAATTTGACATGTCCCCAAAACTGTTGAAAACAGCTGAAAAACGTTTAGAAAAGGCTGCCAAGACACGCCATAGCAACGAATGTTGCAAAAAGAGCCCAAAACAGCATAATTTGGCATGTCGAAAAACTGATCAAAAATCCAAGACTATAGTAAGGCAAAAATGTCAAAATTTGACATGTCCCAAAAACTGTTGAAAACAGCTGAAAACAGCTTAGAATAACCTTCCAAGACACGCCATAGCAAAGAAATTTGCAAAAAGTGTCCAAAACAGCATAATTTGGCATGTCGAAAAACTGACCAAAAATCCAAGACTATAGTAAGGCAAAAATGCCAAAATTTGACATGTCTCAAAAACTGTTGAAAACAGCTGAAAACAGCTTAGAAAAGGCTGCCAAGACACGCCATAGCAATGAAAGTTGCAAAAAGAGTCCAAAACAGCATAATTTGGCATGTCGAAAAACTGATCAAAAATCCAAGACTATAGTAAGGCAAAAATGTCAAAATTTGACATGTCCCAAAAACTGTTGAAAACAGCTGGAAACCGTTCAGAATAACCTGCCAAGACACGCCATAGCAAAGACATTTGCAAAAAGAGCCCAAAACAGCATAATTTGGCATGTCGAAAAACTGATCAAAAATCCAAGACTATAGTAAGGCAAAAATGTCAAAATTTGACATGTCCCAAAAACTGTTAAAAACATCTGGAAACAGCTTAGAACAACCTTCCAACACACGCCATAGCAAAAAAAGTTGCAAAAAGAGCCCAAAACAGCATAATTTGGCATGTCGAAAAACTGATCAAAAATCCAAGACTATAGTAAGGCAAAAATGTCAAAATTTGACATGTCCCAAAAACTGTTGAAAACAGCTGAAAACAGCTTAGAATAACCTTCCAAGACACGCCTCAGCAAAGAAATTTGCAAAAAGTGTCCAAAACAGCATAATTTTGCATGTCGAAAAACTGATCAAAAATCCAAGACTATAGTAAGGCAAAAATGTCAAAATTTGACATGTCCCAAAAACTGTTGAAAACAGCTGAAAACAGCTTAGAATAACCTGCCAAGACATGCCACAGCAAAGAAATTTGCAAAACGTGTCCAAAACAGCATAATTTGGCATGTCGAAAAACTGACCAAAAATCCAAGACTATAGTAAGGCAAAAATGCCAAAATTTGACATGTCTCAAAAACTGTTGAAAACAGCTGAAAACAGCTTAGAAAAGGCTGCCAAGACACGCCATAGCAATGAAAGTTGCAAAAAGAGTCCAAAACAGCATAATTTTGCATGTCGAAAAACTGATCAAAAATCCAAGACTATAGTAAGGCAAAAATGTCAAAATTTGACATGTCCCAAAAACTGTTGAAAACAGCTGAAAACAGCTTAGAAAAGGCTGCCAAGACACGCCATAGCGATGAAATTTGCAAAAAGAGTCCAAAACAGCATAATTTGGCATGTCGAAAAACTGACCAAAAATCCAAGACTATAGTAAGGCAAAAATGCCAAAATTTGACATGTCTCAAAAACTGTTGAAAACAGCTGAAAACAGCTTAGAAAAGGCTGCCAAGACACGCCATAGCAATGAAAGTTGCAAAAAGAGTCCAAAACAGCATAATTTTGCATGTCGAAAAACTGATCAAAAATCCAAGACTATAGTAAGGCAAAATGTCAAAATTTGACATGTCCCAAAAACTGTTGAAAACAGCTGAAAACAGCTTAGAATAACCTGCCAAGACACGCCACAGCAAAGAAATTTGCAAAACGTGTCCAAAACAGCATAATTTGGCATGTCGAAAAACTGACCAAAAATCCAAGACTATAGTAAGGCAAAAATGCCAAAATTTGACATGTCTCAAAAACTGTTGAAAACAGCTGAAAACAGCTTAGAAAAGGCTGCCAAGACACGCCATAGCGATGAAAGTTCCAAAAAGAGCCCAAAACAGCGTAATTTGGCATGTCGAAAAACTGATCAAAAATCCAAGGCTATAGTAAGGCAAAAATGTCAAAATTTGGCATGTCCCAAAAACTGTTGAAAACAGCTGGAAACAGCTTAGAATAGCCTGCCAAGTCATGCCATAACAAAAAAAGTTGCAAGGAGAGCCAAAAACAGCATAATTTGGCATGTTGAAAAACGGACAAAAAATCCAAGACTATAGTAAGGCAAAAATGTCAAAATTTGACATGTCCCAAAAACTGTTGAAAGCAGCTGGAAACAGCTTAGAATAGCCTGCCAAGTCACGCCGTAGAGAAAAAAGTTGCAAAAAGATTCAACAACAGCATAATTTGGCATGTTGATAAAATGACCAAAAAAGCAAGGTGAAAATGTCAAAATTTGACATTTCAAAAAAACAGCTGAAAATCACTTAGTATAGCATGTAGAGGCGTGTTATAGTATACAGTGTTGCTACAACTCCCAAAGACGGCCCCAAACCCCACAAAATAGCATGTTGAAAAAGTAACCAAAAAAGCAAGGCTTTATAGCATGGCGAAAAATGTCAAAATATGATATGTCCAAAC